>NW_027176395.1:1870673-2291234 GCF_023349555.1 Cebidichthys violaceus | reverse complement strand
TATTATGTTGAACAAAGTCAAAAAACAGTCATAGTATATTATGTCGAAAACAGTCATAGTATAGCCTGTCAAAAAAAGTGAAAAAACAGTCGTAGTATATTATGTCGAAAACAGTCATAGTATAGCATGTCGAAAAAAGTGAAAAACGGTCATAGTATATTATGTCAAAAACAGTCATAGTATAGCCTGTCGAAAAAAGTGAAAAACAGTCATAGTATAGCATGTCGAAAAAAGTGAAAAACAGTCATAGTATATTATGTCAAAAACAGTCATAGTATAGCCTGTCGAAAACAGTCATAGCATAGTCTGTCGAAAAAAGTGAAAAACAGTCATAGTATATTATGTCAAAAACAGTCATAGTATAGCATGTCAAAAAAAGTGAAAAACGGTCATAGTATAGCATGTCGAAAAAAGTGAAAACGGTCACAGTATAGCATGTCGAAAAAAGTGAAAAACGGTCATAGTATAGCATGTCGAAAAAAGGAAAAAACAGTCATAGTATATTAAGTCGAAAACAGTCATAGTATAGCCTGTCGAAAACAGTCATAGTATAGCCTGTCAAAAAAAGTGAAAAACGGTCATAGTATATTATGTCAAACAAAGTCAAAAAACAGTCAGAGTATATTATGTCAAAAACAGTCAGAGTATAGTCTGTCGAAAAAAGTGAAAAAAACAGTCAGAGTATAGCCTGTCAAAAAAAGTGAAAAACGGTCATAATATATTATGTCGAACAAAGTCAAAAAACAGTCATAGTATATTATGTCGAAAACAGTCATAGTTTTGCATGTCGAAAAAAGTGAAAAACGGTCGTAGTATAGCCTGTCAAAAAAAGTGAAAAACGGTCATAGTATAGGATGTCGAAAAAAGTGAAAATGATCTTAGTGTAGCATGTCGAAAAAAGTGAAAAACGGTCATAGTATATTGAGTCGAAAACAGTCATAGTATAGCATGTCGAAAAAAGTGAAAAAACAGTCATAGTATATTATGTCGAAAACAGTCATAGTATAGCCTGTCAAAAAAAGTGAAAAACAGTCATAGTATAGCATGTCAAAAAAAGTGAAAAACGGTCATAGTATATTATGTCAAAAACAGTCATAGTATAGCCTGTCGAAAACAGTCATCGTAAATTATGTCGAAAAAAGTGAAAAACGGTCATAGTATAGCATGTCGAAAAAAGTGAAAAACAGTAATAGTATAGCATGTCAAAAAAAGTGAAAACGATCTTAGTATAGCATGTCGAAAAAAGTGAAAAACGATCATAGTATAGTCTGTCGAAAAAAGTGAAAACAGTCATCGTATATTAAGTCGAAAACAGTCATAGTATAGCCTGTCGAAAACAGTCATAGTATAGCCTGTCAAAAAAAGTGAAAAACGGTCATAGTATAGCATGTCGAAAAAAGTGAAAAACAGTCATAGCATAGTCTGTCGAAAAAAGTGAAAAAAACAGTCATAGTATAGCATGTCAAAAAAAGTGAAAAACAGTCATAGTATATTATGTCAAAAACAGTCATAGTATAGCATGTCAAAAAAAGTGAAAAACGGTCATAGTATAGCATGTCGAAAAAAGTGAAAACGGTCACAGTATAGCATGTCGAAAAAAGTGAAAAACGGTCATAGTATAGCATGTCGAAAACAGTCATAGTATAGCCTGTCGAAAAAAGTGAAAAACGGTCATAGTATAGCATGTCGAAAAAAGGAAAAAACAGTCATAGTATATTAAGTCGAAAACAGTCATAGTATAGCATGTCGAAAAAAGTGAAAAAACAGTCATAGTATATTATGTTGAAAACAGTCATAGTATAGCCTGTCGAAAACAGTCATAGTATAGCCTGTCAAAAAAAGTGAAAACGGTCATAGTATAGCATGTCGAAAAAAGTGAAAAACGGTCATAGTATAGCATGTCGAAAAAAGTGAAAAACAGTCATAGTATAGCATGTCGAAAAAGTGAAAAACGGTCATAGTATATTATGTCAAAAACAGTCATAGTATAGCCTGTCGAAAAAAGTGAAAAACGGTCATAATATATTATGTCGAACAAAGTCAAAAAACAGTCATAGTATATTATGTCGAAAACAGTCATAGTATAGCCTGTCAAAAAAAGTGAAAAAACAGTCGTAGTATATTATGTCGAAAACAGTCATAGTATAGCATGTCGAAAAAAGTGAAAAACGGTCATAGTATATTATGTCAAAAACAGTCATAGTATAGCCTGTCGAAAAAAGTGAAAAACAGTCATAGTATAGCATGTCGAAAAAAGTGAAAAACAGTCATAGTATATTATGTCAAAAACAGTCATAGTATAGCCTGTCGAAAACAGTCATAGCATAGTCTGTCGAAAAAAGTGAAAAAAACAGTCATAGTATAGCATGTCAAAAAAAGTGAAAAACAGTCATAGTATATTATGTCAAAAACAGTCATAGTATAGCATGTCAAAAAAAGTGAAAAACGGTCATAGTATAGCATGTCGAAAAAAGTGAAAACGGTCACAGTATAGCATGTCGAAAAAAGTGAAAAACGGTCATAGTATAGCATGTCGAAAAAAGGAAAAAACAGTCATAGTATATTAAGTCGAAAACAGTCATAGTATAGCCTGTCGAAAACAGTCATAGTATAGCCTGTCAAAAAAAGTGAAAAACGGTCATAGTATATTATGTCGAACAAAGTCAAAAAACAGTCATAGTATATTATGTCGAAAACAGTCACAGTATAGCCTGTCGAAAAAAGTGAAAAACGGTCATAGTATATTATGTCGAACAAAGTCAAAAAACAGTCAGAGTATATTATGTCAAAAACAGTCAGAGTATAGCCTGTCAAAAAAAGTGAAAAACGGTCATAATATATTATGTCGAACAAAGTCAAAAAACAGTCATAGTATATTATGTCGAAAACAGTCATAGTGTAGCATGTCGAAAAAAGTGAAAACAGTCATAGTATATCAAGTCGAAAACAGTCATAGTATAGCCTGTCAAAAAAAGTGAAAAACGGTCATAGTATAGGATGTCGAAAAAAGTGAAAATGATCTTAGTGTAGCATGTCGAAAAAAGTGAAAAACGGTCATAGTATATTGAGTCGAAAACAGTCATAGTATAGCATGTCGAAAAAAGTGAAAAAACAGTCATAGTATATTATGTCGAAAACAGTCATAGTATAGCCTGTCAAAAAAAGTGAAAAACAGTCACAGTATAGCATGTCAAAAAAAGTGAAAAACAGTCATAGTATAGCATGTCAAAAAAAGTGAAAAACGGTCATAGTATATTAAGTCGAAACAAGTCATAGTATAATATGTCGAAAACAGTCATAGTATAGCCTGTCGAAAAAAGTGAAAAACGGTCATAGTATATTATGTCGAACAAAGTCATAGTATAATATGTCGAAAACAGTCATAGTATAGTCTGTCGAAAAAAGTGAAAACAGTCATAGTATAGCATGTCGAAAAAAGTGAAAAAACAGTCATCGTATATTAAGTCGAAAACAGTCATAGTATAGCCTGTCAAAAAAAGTGAAAAACGGTCATAGTATAGCATGTCGAAAAAAGGAAAAAACAGTCATAGTATATTAAGTCGAAAACAGTCATAGTATAGCCTGTCGAAAACAGTCATAGTATAGCCTGTCAAAAAAAGTGAAAAACGGTCATAGTATAGCATGTCGAAAAAAGTGAAAAACAGTCATAGTATAGCCTGTCAAAAAAAGTGAAAAACGGTCATAGTATAGCATGTCGAAAAAAGGAAAAAACAGTCATAGTATATTAAGTCGAAAACAGTCATAGTATAGCCTGTCGAAAACAGTCATAGTATAGCCTGTCAAAAAAAGTGAAAAACGGTCATAGTATAGCATGTCGAAAAAAGTGAAAAACAGTCATAGTATAGCCTGTCAAAAAAAGTGAAAAACGGTCATAGTATAGCATGTCGAAAACAGTCATAGTATAGCCTGTCGAAAAAATTGAAAAACAGTCATAGTATAGCATGTCGAAAAAAGGAAAAAACAGTCATAGTATATTAAGTCGAAAACAGTCATCGTATAGCCTGTCGAAAAAAGTGAAAAACGGTCATAGTATAGCATGTCAAAAACAGTCATAGTATAGTCTGTCAAAAAAAGTGAAAAACGGTCATAGTATAGCATGTCGAAAAAAGGAAAAAACAGTCATAGTATATTAAGTCGAAAACAGTCATAGTATAGCCTGTCGAAAACAGTCATAGTATAGCCTGTCAAAAAAAGTGAAAAAACAGTCGTAGTATATTAAGTCGAAACAAGTCATAGTATAATATGTCGAAAACAGTCATAGTATAGCCTGTCGAAAACAGTCATAGTATAGCCTGTCGAAAAAAGTGAAAAACAGTCATAGTATAGACTGTCAAAAAAAGTGAAAAACGGTCATAGTATAGCATGTCGAAAAAAGTGAAAAACAGTCATAGTATATTAAGTCGAAAACAGTCATAGTATAGCCTGTCGAAAAAAGTGAAAAACAGTCATAGTATAGCCTGTGGGAAACAGTCATAGTATACTATGTCGAAAACAGTCAGAGTGTATTATGTCAAAAACAGTCATAGTATAGTCTGTCAAAAAAAGTGAAAAACGATCATTGTATAGCATGTCGAAAAAAGGAAAAAACAGTCATAATATAGCATGTCGAAAAAAGTGAAAAACGGTCATAGTATAGCATGTCAAAAAAAGTGAAAAACGGTCATCGTATAGCATGTCGAAAAAAGGAAAAAACAGTCATAGTATATTAAGTCGAAAACAGTCATAGTATAGCATGTCGAAAAAAGTGAAAAAACAGTCATAGTATATTATGTTGAAAACAGTCATAGTATAGCCTGTCGAAAAAAGTGAAAAACGGTCATAGTATAGCATGTCAAAAAAAGTGAAAAACGGTCATAATATATTATGTCGAACAAAGTCCAAAAACAGTCATAGTATATTATGTCGAAAACAGTCATAATATAGCATGTCGAAAAAAGTGAAAAACGGTCGTAGTATAGCCTGTCAAAAAAAGTGAAAAACAGTCATAGTATAGCATGTCAAAAAAAGTGAAAAACAGTCATAGTATAGCATGTCGAAAAAAGTGAAAAACGGCCATAGTATATTATGTCGAACAAAGTCAAAAAACAGTCATAGTATATTATGTCAAAAACAGTCATAGTATAGCCTGTCGAAAACAGTCATCGTATATTATGTCGAAAAAAGTGAAAAACGGTCATAGTATAGCATGTCGAAAAAAGTGAAAAACAGTCATAGTATAGCATGTCGAAAAAAGTGAAAAACTGTCATAGTATATTATGTCAAAAACAGTCATAGTATAGCCTGTCGAAAAAAGTGAAAAACGGTCATAATATATTATGTCGAAAAAAGTGAAAAACAGTCATAGTATATTATGTCAAAAACAGTCATAGTATAGCCTGTCGAAAACAGTCATAGCATAGTCTGTCGAAAAAAGTGAAAAAAACAGTCATAGTATAGCATGTCAAAAAAAGTGAAAAACAGTCATAGTATATTATGTCAAAAACAGTCATAGTATAGCATGTCAAAAAAAGTGAAAAACGGTCATAATATAGCATGTCGAAAAAAGTGAAAACGGTCTAAGTATAGCATGTCGAAAAAAGTGAAAAACTGTCATAGTATAGCATTTCAAAAAAAGTGAAAAACGGTCATAGTATAGCATGTCGAAAAAAGTGAAAAACGGTCATAGTATAGCATGTCGAAAAAAGTGAAAAACGGTCATAGTATATTAAGTCGAAAACAGTCATAGTATAGCATGTCGAAAAAAGTGAAAAAACAGTCATAGTATATTATGTCAAAAACAGTCATAGTGTAGCCTGTCAAAAAAAGTCATAGTATAGCATGTCGAAAAAAGTGAAAAACAGTCATAGTATATTATGTCAAAAACAGTCATAGTATAGCATGTCAAAAAAAGTGAAAAACGGTCATAGTATAGCATGTCGAAAAAAGTGAAAACGGTCACAGTATAGCATGTCGAAAAAAGTGAAAAACAGTCATAGTATATTATGTCAAAAACAGTCATAGTATATTATGTCGAAAACAGTCATTGTATAGCCTGTCGAAAACAGTCATAGTATAGCCTGTCAAAAAAAGTGAAAAACGGTCATAGTATAGCATGTCGAAAAAAGTGAAAACGGTCTTAGTATAGCATGTCGAAAAAAGTGAAAACGGTCACAGTATAGCATGTCGAAAAAAGTGAAAAACGGTCATAGTATAGCATGTCGAAAAAAGTGAAAAACAGTCACAGTATAGCATGTCGAAAAAAGTGAAAACGGTCACAGTATAGCATGTCGAAAAAAGGAAAAAACAGTCATAGTATATTATGTCGAACAAAGTCAAAAAACAGTCATAGTATAGCATGTCAAAAAAAGTCATTAAAAAGTCATAGTATAGCATATCGAACAAAAGGGCTTTCATTTTTAAATGCTACATCAAAATGTCCTGGTTGTCTCTATACTACGACTTTTTTATGACTTTTTTCGACATACTATACTATCACTGTTTCCGACTGTTGTGCACAAAAAAAGTCATAGTGTAGTTTGTTGTAAAAAAGTATCATTAAAATGTCATTAAAAGTCATAGTATAGTCTTTCTTAAAAAATGTCAAAAAGATGCCATTGTATGGTATGTTGTAAAACGTCATAGTGTAGTATGACTTTCATTGCACACTATACCATGAGATTTTGTAAACATTGACACTCTAACATGACTCTATGCTCAAATTTGTGCTGCAGTGACCCCTGGTGCTCAGCTCCTGGAACAGACGGCTAGATTACAGTCCCTCAGCGACACTCTGGGCAGACTGAAGGTAAGCACGCCTTTCAAATACTCCCCTTACAGGCTGATTCACCAACAGTTCAAATGTCCTCCTCACTCCTCCTCTTTCCTCTCCACTCGGTCAGGACGAAGTAGCTGAGCACGTCGTCCACCAGCATCCTGGAGCGCGAGTCTCGTCTGATTTTGCGACGTTTCCTTCAACCTTGTTTGTTAAGGTAAGAGCTTCAGATGCACCTGTTAAACAAATGTTATCAAGCATCTACTGTCTCCCTACCTGCTATCATTCATCTCGTTTTTCCTTTTATCAAGAAAGCTCAGTCAGATGTCTTCAAAAACAGAGCAGGGAAGCAGAAGTGAAAAGGATCTTACCACAATCCACCATGTTGAACCCTTTTCTTGTGTTTAGGCGAAGGAGGAGAAGCAGGGCGACACGGTGCTGGTGGGTCGGGTCATGGTGCCGTGTAACCGCGGCCAGGAGCAGGTCCATCGCCTCGTCCTGTCACAGTCTCAGCTGCAGAGAGTTCACAGTCTGCTGCAGACCTAAACTTCACCTGAGATCCTGCCTGCTGCACCAACACAACAACACCACCATTACCACCACCACCACCACTCAACAGCTAAATGATCTTTATTTGAAATGCAAGTTGATCTGTGACAGTCAGGGCTGTAGTTTGAGACCACTTTGGATTTTGGTTAGTCGACCGATTATTCAATCTAGAGACAACTGTGATTGTTTTACTCAAAATTGCCAATCATTCAATGATAACAGCCCCCTAAATTTAAGAATTTGCTGCTTTTCTTTGTCTTTTAAAACACTAAACTGAAAATCATTAGGGGTTCAAAAGAAATCTGAAGATGCCACTCACTCAAAACTTTGTTAAATTGGAACATTTCATTGTTTTTTAGCATTTTATTGACAAAGCAATTAATTTAAAAATATATATTATTAATTGTTATCACTAATTGTAGACCTAACTACAGTTGTTAATTTCTAAAATATAAGATCAGGAAAAAGGCATATTAATTTAGTGGTATACACTTCTACAGAGTTAAACGACCACCATCAAATATTATAGTTTCTTTCCTGGAAAACTTCCCAATGAACTTGGTTTTCAAAGTGATTTGGACTAGACGTCCGTTACTCCACTACAGCCCTGAATACTGTAAATTAAAGACCGGGTGAGGCTACATTTAGTTTGATGAGATACTTGTAACTGCTGCATGCTGCCCAGATTCACAGATTGTTTTTGCTGTCGAGTAGAATATGTATGAAGCTCCTCTTTGACCCCGGTGTGGAACCTTCACATTGTGGCTTATAGTCGGCCAGAGCGTTTCTATGTTACACTGTTAAAGCTCCACAGTATTAGAGGGATCATGACTGTGTGTTGTGTTTTTAAACAGGTGTCACTGTTGTGTGCTCCCATTTTTTATAACTTAACTGTCTAAAGGGAAAGAAGGATCACGTGATTTAGAAATGATTTGTCCATTTTAAAGTCGTGGATATTTGACTGCGGTTTGATCAAAAAGAGACTTTTTTTGCACATATTTCAAGTCCCGAGTGACCGACGAAAACCACAGAGAAGGAAATGCTGCACAGTCGCTCTACTCGGATGTGACTTTAATTCACTGATGTTTTAATGACAAAATGATTTTAGCAATGAAGTCAACATGCAAGCAAACTCCAGAATGTGTCGAGGGTTTAGTATTTAGCTCTGTGGTTTGATTAAAGCCGCACAGAACAAAAGGAACATCTGATTAACCTCGAGGGATTTACTGTGTAAAACGCGGATAAAATGATTTTGCTTTTGCAGATATTTTCATGTTTTATTTAAAAACTCAAATGAAGCGTTGTATGGTTTAAATTGTTTAGTATTTATTACACTCGGCGTCTACTTTTACATGCTGGGTATAAATGACACGCTGGTTGTATTGGTCACGTTACTGAATTACAAAACAACCTTTTGTTCTGCTGAGACTCCTGCTGCTGTTTCAAACGTCGTCCGAGCCTTAAGCCTGCAGAGAGCCTGGTGGTGAAGAGCGGTCACCTGCCTTACGTTTCCTTTGTTTAGACCAAACCTCGTTCTGCGCAAAACTACATCTTTGCCAAAGAATCGTTGTTTCTCTTCACCACGTTTGCCATGGCTGATTTTAAAAAGAAGTTTCATTATTAATCCATGCTAATTGTTTCATTATTGATTGGTTTAGACTACGTTTACACAGTATTGTCACAACTTGAAGTTTTATTTTACAATTAATTTAATTAATGGACATCTACATAACTGTAGCTTAAGAGGGAAAATGCAGATATTTATTTATTCATTATGTTATTTATCTGTGATGTGCTGATTCAGCAGCTTGTCTAACTTGTCTTACCTTTTCCCTCGTGTGGCTTCCTGCTCTTGCACAACCAATAACCGATCAATAAAGACATTAAAGCCAGTGTGTCTTTGTCAGCCTTCACTGTCTTCATTCAAAATGTGGAATTTAGAGAAAATGTTAAAAGAAACTGTTTATTTTTTTTTAAATTAAAACACATTTTCAAGTTTTAACGGATTAAAACAAGTAGAAAAAGGTCAAAACATTTATCCAATGATTCTACTTTTCTACATAATATTTCAAATATCAACTAAAACATATAAATAAAAACTATTTTTTTAGTTAAGTTAGGTAGTTTTGTTATAAAAAATGTAAAAAACGCCTTCACATCACTGATTTAATCTGCAGTAAAAAAGAGGTTCACTGGTCTGTTTGATCACTGCCACGCTGCTCTTCTGCCCAGGATGTGGTTAGTGATCCTCTGAAAGAGAACAACAGGAACCAGCTGTTAAAGAAAACGTGTCAGGTGATTTATTTTTTGTAGGGTTTGTGAATGAGAGCAGCGGTTCGTGTCGTACCTTGTTGTAGAGTTGAGCGTTCAGCCGGTAAGATCGATACTCTGCTTTTCTTCTTTCCTCGTCTCTCCTCCGCTGCACCTCTGGGAGAGTCTCATAAATCCTGGTGAAGAGGCAAAAAGTTAGCAAGAGCCAAACTTAATATTCTGCAACATCTGAGTCAAACAACAGTACTGCAGCACCAGTTGTACTTTGATCACAACACTCATAATACCTAAACCTTTAAGACAACGGCTGCATTTGAAATGTCATTAGATTAGAAAACCTTACTGTTTGGATCTCTGTATCATCTCTTTTCTGGGAACAGCCCTCCTGAGCAGAGCGGTGCCTTAACACACGTATAAAAGAAGAAGTCATCAGTCCAGCTTTAGAAAGAACACATTCAAACATGTGCAAAGACTGTAAGGAGCCTCAGTTCAGGCAGTCCGTACACTAGAAATAGAGAGCTGAAGTATCCGGTGGGTGTGACGATACAAACGGCACATTTCCCTCCTGGTGTTTGTCGTCGGTTACCTGCAGGCTTCTGGAACCTCCCTGGTCCTCCCGGCCGGCTGAAGAGTTCGTCTCTCTCTCTGCTGAAGACTTCCTGGAGCTTCCTCTCCTCCGCCTGCAGAGCCAAGCGCTTCACCCTCCACCTGGACTGAGAGATGAACTCTGGACGACGCGTCTCCAGAGCTTCCTGCAGGGTTGGAGAGGAACAGTAATGTTTTCAAAAACACACAAAAAAAAAAGGATCAATAATAAAGAGATTTGAATAAAAACATAAAATCATATCAGGACTCCCAACAGTTTATCTTAAAGGCAGTGAAAAGTTATGTTTTCTCAATCAGCTTCTTCCTTTAATAAGTGATTGTTATTCTACATTAACAGTTTTCAACCAAAGTTAGAAGTTTAGGTTGTTTCACATGAAAGCTCTGAGTTCAGTTGGGAGGAAGTGAAACTCGGCAACAAGTGGTTTGTTTTTGACTGTTAAACGATTAATAAATAATACCTAAAATTGTTTCTTTTACTTTAATTGTTTATATATTTAAAGGTACTCTGATATTCAGAGCATTAATATGGCATAGTGAAGACATAGTGGAGTAATGTCTACCTAAGCAGAGAGACTCTCCCTCTGTGTGATGTAATCCAGCTTCTCTGTGATCTGTTTACTCAGCCGGGTCGGCACAAACAACATGTTCCGCTCTCACTTGTTAAATGTACAAATAAAGAGCCTGTTCGGCGATGTTCTGTGAAGAAAAAAGACAAACCAACCTGAAGAGAGACACGAGCCAGACCCGAGGACATCGTTTTGGGTCTTGGATCTAAATCGGGTTCAGCGTGTTCGTTTCTGTCCTCGTGGACTTGTCTCTGACTCAGCGGTTCTCTCCATGGATTCATTCTGCTGTGCGGTTCAAACCAGGCGGTGCTCGGCCTCCATGTCGACTCCTCCTCTGGACGGTTCTCCTTCCTCGCCTCTGACCTCAGGTCTTCAGCAGGGATGAACCAGGAAACACCTGGAAAGGACCAGGGGAATTCAAACCAGACAAATCAATAACAATATTTAGTTTTACTGTTTACATTTGTGCAATAATACAACAATAGCTGAGAGCACAGACACCGAATCTGTAGTCTGACGTACCTTCAGGGAAGGTCTTTGGTGGGCTTCTCTTGCTCTTTCTCTGTTTTTGTGACCCCTGACTCTTAGAGGGGCTCCTCTTCCCTCCAGAGGAGATCTGGTGGGACGTTCTGGTGTCACCAGGCGAAGGGAACGTGGTTCCAACATCTCTTGTGTGGCGTTGAGTCCCATTTACATTGATGTCATTATAATGTAAAGCTGATTCATGTGCATTTCCTCCTGTAAATAAACAAATTACTTGACTCATTCTTCCATCATAAAAGGAACAAGTAACTCTAGAATTGCAATAATTTGTTTTCTTTTACAAATAAAAAGTCAGCTTCCAAACTGTTCGAGAGGAATAGTGTTGTAGCCTTAGCATGCTAAAGCTAATGAGTTTCTTCAACTGAGTTTATTGTATCTTTTAGAGTCGAGTCAGCCCAATAAATGTTTACGTAGCTCAGACCCGTCGAGTCCAGAGAACGAATAATTTGTCACGCTGCCAAAAATAATTAGTGTGAAAAGTGTGAATGTGATGAACTGAATAAAGAATTTGTTGTTAATTAAACTGGACAACCAACACTAATGTGGCGCTTGGTAAAATAAAGTTTTGATTTTACAAGAAGACTCTGTTGGTACGTTTGGGAACGACTCTAAAAGTGTTTCGTATCTTCAAATACTCTTTTAATATCCCGCGTTGGAAAATGTTTGGTCGTCTTATATCCGGGCCAACACAATAATAATAATAATAATAATAATAATAATATGTGACATTTTAACACAAATGTATTTCGCTTCTCTCTATTGGTGACTGAGGAAACGCATCAGTAATTTATCATGAACAGACATATTTAGCACTGTGTGATGGGTCTCTCTTGGTAAAAAACAAAAAAAACATAAGAAATATACAAGTCACTTCAGCAAACGCTCTCACTGACCTGCCTGGACGCCTCTGCTGACCAGTTTAACAGCCTTCTTGGCTGTCAGAGTCCTGGAGGCGCCGCGGTGAGACGCTAGGTTGTCAGTGCTGGTAGATGTTGTGGAATCAGCAGCAACCTGAAGGCCAATGAAATGACAAACATTTAGACAAATAGATTGAAGGGTGATGACCAAATAGAGCTGTGTTTATCATAGATATGATTATCCTTATACATCTGGAGTTAAATTAGCTTTTTACGGTCGATTATATGCAGAAATACTTACTATGGATTCATCAGTGGTCTCTGAAAGTGTGATGAGGTGAGGTGGCTCTTTGTGTCTTCCTCTCCTCTGTTCCCTCCCTTCTTTCTGCTTGTTGATGGTGTTGTACAGTTTACTGAGGCTGGAGCTCGACGTCAGGTGCCGGACTCGGTGGGCGCCGAAGACTCGGATCAGCCGCGCCGTGTCCACGGTGGACACCGAGCCAGAGACGGTGGACAAGGTCTCCGACTCGTCTCTGTCAGCGGGACAGAGGCGCTGATTCCGGGAGGAGCCCTGAGAGAAGCCGGAGGTGAAGGAGTCGCGACTGTCCTCGTCTGCAGGTTGAGACGTTTCCTCTCCCTGGAGCCTCTGCGTCCCGGCCTGAAGAGGGACGGGAGGTTCGCCGTGGACCTTTCTACCTCCTCTGACGTTCCTCTCCATTCCTCTGGCCTCACAGCCCACGCTCCTCTTCACCTCTCCATCATCCTCTCCCCTCCTCCCCCCCGGCTTTTCTTCTTGTACTCCCGACATGTTTGTATCCCTGGTGCTATGAATGAGGCGGGACAGGCGTTCTAGCCGCTCAAGCAGTAACGCCTCTCTGTCGCTGGTTGGTCGGGACTCCTCCAGGCTCCACCGATCACAGAACCTCTCCCACAGCTGGTCCAGAATGCTGCTGCTCTGCCGGGCAGCAGGGTGAGCGAGGTGAGGGTCCCTCCTCTCCCGGTCTCGCTCCCCTCCTGCCTTGGGGGCGGAGCTTTGGTCCATGTGATGGCCCGCCTTGTCGTAGTCCACATGAAGTGGCTGAAATCTCACGCGGCTTCGCTCTGGTAGATCATAACTCAGGAACTGCACTGGACTGGTCCCCTGGTGTCTCTTTGAGGCTTCCTGGTTGCTCGATAAAGACAATCTGGAAAAGGCAACCGATCCCTGAGAGGACGGCTTTGGAGCTTGAGACCCAGCTGTTTGTGAGGTTCCATCTGTTGATACAGAGGCACCTGTGAGGAGAGAGCGAGATAACAGGTGTTACTATAACATTCAGTTTTCTAAATAATATATATGTATTACTCTTTGCCTTATCTACCAAAGAAACATATTGAAAAACAAAGCAAAGCTGTGTAAGCAGAAGCACACATAAGTGCGATTTACATTTTAAATGTTTCTGCTGTTTTGATGTAATTCAACCAAATTAACAAATTAACAATTCAGGTTTTTTTTGCAATTTATCTACAGATGACTCTTGTTTCACGGACGCATGTAACACAACAGAAGTGACCGAGTATGCGTCCCGTGTCTTCAGCTCACCTCTGTGTCCCGGCTCGTGCATCCTGACGGTGGCCGTCTTCAGCCTCTTGCTGTAGATGCCCTCCGAGTGTCTGATGGTGACTCCGCGGTCCAACCCAGCGTCTCTGTGTCCGAGGACCTCGCTGCTGAAGCGGGGGGGCACGGCGTCGTCTGAGCCTGGGCAGAATTTTAAAAAAAAAGTGGCCTTTCACATCGTGGCGCTACTAGAACAAGACTGTCCTCATTTCTGAGATGACAGATGAATAACGCCGCAGGAAAAGTGACCAAAATTCGTCCTTTCTTTAGCTAGCAATGAGCCAAAGATGTTTAAAGATATGGAGTCTGCAGTCCCCTCTCTCCCTCCGTCTCTCTGTGGGGCCCCTGCTCTGCCTTTGTCTCACTCAGCCCCTGAACATGAATAATGAATGCACTGCCTGGTGTATGTTACAATAGACCAGCTGCTCCCCATACAGGCACTGGGGAAAAGAGAGCAGAGCACTCCTCATTTAACAGTTTAATTCTCTGGATTTAATAAACTCATTTCATTAACCTTTTTTTACTATTTGATATGAGTTCAGTTTGCTGCAAGATGCAAGAATCAGTCAGGATATTTCTCAAAAGTAATTTGTCTTCAGCCCCCTTGTAGGCCCCTCACTTATTTCCTCTATCAGACAACATTAGCCTCATATTTTAATGCCTTTTCCATCATCTGTGATTTGAAAATTCAGACTTCCACACAGTCAGACTGACTTTAAGTCAGTTATGGGGCGGAAATGCAACCGATGTTCTCTGTGACCTCCTGTATTTGAGAGGAGTGTACCTGTGTGAGAGCTCTCCATGGTGGTGTCAGAAGGGTCGGTGGAGGAGACGTCGGCTTCTGTTTGCGGGACGTAGAAAAGCTCCTCACTTCCACGAGGTTTATACGGTAACAGAACAGGCACTGTTGAAAGAACATACAGTCAACTTCACCAACCACAGAAAATCGAGAACAAAGACATGTTGACAACTTATGATCTAATTTTGCTAAGAATGCAGCATCAGAACATGCAGCCTCATAGAAGCAAATATCATAAAACACAAATAAATTACACAGTATGTTCTCATCCATCCTCTAGTTTAGAACTCAATAACTGGAGGTAAGTATTTACCATACACTGTACATTTCACAACAAGCCTACCTGGTGTTTCAGCAGTGAACGGTCTTGGAGACACAACAGCTCTGTGACACGGTGTGAAGCATTGTGTAGATGTGGAGGTCATCCGTCCCTGAGGAACGGCGGTTTTGAACAAGGCGGACGTCTCGGCTCTTTCAGGCACCCGCCGTCTCACTGGTTCTCTGGTGTCGTACCACTCTGGTGGACTGGACAAACCGACACCTTCGTCCGGACTGCTGGCAGCAGAGGACGAGTGTCTGAGGGGGACGAATTCTTTACGTGGCAGCTCTGTAACGGCGTCAATGTGACTGGAGTGGACAGCGGTGGCCGGGCTGTGATCAGTGGCTTTGGGGGACGGAGTGAGATGGACATGCGAGACGTGACCCGTCCCTGCTGCGCGTTCAGATGTGGATGAACCTGTGGCCTGTTCAGCTTCATGACTAACACCAGAAACAGAGCTATCCTGGACGGATAACTCGTCATCTCGCCTGAAAGACTGCGTGTTGTCCTCTCTACCTAAACCCAGTGAGGGTGGGGGAGGGTCTTCCAGCTGGCCTCCCACGGTGTCTTGTCTCTTCTGATTCCCTGGCGCTGACAGAGGAGTCAGGTTACTGCTCGGTTCAAAGACCAATGCCAGCTCCCTGGCTGCCTCATCTTCTTCATCCGTGGAACGGAGAAGCACCCGGTTAACTTTAGGGTGTTCGGCGGCTCCCGTGGAGAGCTCGGCCAGGTGGAGCGGCTCTGGCGCTGGACTGAGGGGAGGTGACGTGGATGGAGAGGGGGAGGTGGAGCGCCTGTGGGTGGTGATAGATGTGAGAGGCTGAGGGTTTGTCCTAGCGAGGGTTACCCCTTCTCTGGCTGCGATCTCACGTATCTGAGCCTCTAGATCCGGGCGAAGAGGGTTTTGAAGCTGCACACTGGAGCCAGAGAGCTCTATGCGGAGGCCCTGCAGCGTCTGGCTGTTACCCAGAGGAGCGAGTGTCTCTGCTTGCTGAGGTGGATCCTGCCCCTTTAGGCCTCTAACACTGGATGCTGCACTGCTCTCTGTATCTGTGCTCCCCAGACTCTGAGAGGAGAAGAAGAAAAACAAGAACTGTGAGACCAAGCAAGGTCCTAGTTTATGTTATCCAGGGAACTCATTCATGAGCTGCAAAGAAAAAAAACCTTTTGCACTGCAAAATTGCTCAGGAAACATTTTTAATTAATATTTCCAAAAGTCTGACATGCATCTGTTGACACAACATGCCTGCCACACAAGTTACCTTCAGCCTGAGACGTGAACTGTCCAGAGATTGTCAATATTCAAAAGATTTAAAAGGGAAATGCATGAGAAAATGAACATTAGTTATTGTTAGTTTACAGTACTTTATAGATGATGAGACGGATTGCTGTGAGATTGTGGAATGATAAGGAGCTCTTCATCGGTGGTTTACCTTTATGGGGTGTTTTAACAGAAGCTCTCTCTTGATCTCTTCAATCCTCTTTCTGTCTTCTTTGTCCAACTCCAGAGTCTCACACTGCTGTCCTGATATCTTCAGCTTAATCCACTCTGCAACATGCAAACTTTTATGCTTGTGCAGATGATTTGTTTGAAACGTTTAATCGGGATGTTTAAAGTGTAAAATAAGGTGTGAATCCTCTTACCTCTGGCTTTGCTCTCCTCTTGGTCAGTGACGCTGGGCGTACTGGACACCATCGTAGCTGGAGATTCACTCTGCAGCAACTTGGCCACTCTGACTGCCAGCGAGCTCTCACTGCTCCCATCGCTCATCACGCCCTGATCGGCGTCCTCGAAGGTGAGCGAGGAGGGGCCGCTCTGCACGGGGCCTTCCAGAGAAGTCTGTTTGTCCTCCTCTGTGTCTGCAGGAGTAGATGTGAGCTGTTGTGTGCTCAAAACCGGTGGAGTCGTGACGACTGGTGGCCGTGGGGGGACTGTGTTGTCAGGGGGAGCAGCGCTGCAGCCCTCGGGCTCCGCCCGCCGGGCTGATTGGGAGAGGACAACGGACGGCCCTGAACCTCTACCAACAGCGCCATCTTGTGTTCCTCTGTATGCACCTGCTGCCGGCGCAGTCACAAGAGCTTGTGTGGATGAATTATTAGGTTGCCCCAGTGAAGTCATACTCTCTTGACCAATGGAGCCTTCTCTCAGTTTCTCTGAGGTCAGCATGGAGTCGGACGAGGACGTGGCCCACAGTAGAGAGGGGTGAGGTCTGGGATCCTCTGTGGCAGAGGAGAAGGAGTCCTGGAGCCCGCTGGTCTTCTTCCTCTGTGAGAGGAAGATGTCATCATCGGAGAGCAGACGGGGCCTTGCAGGGGAGGCTGAGGAGGCCTCAGAAGACCCAGCAGATAACGCGTTCTCCGCCTGAGAGAGGAGTTTACGGATCTCCAACAAGGCCGTGGAGCCAACAATAGAAAGTTCAGCATTTTGCTCCAAACTATGGCTCGATTGCAAGGGAGACTCCGAGTCAAACCTGTCTCCTAGCTGGATGGTATTCTGGCTGCTGGCTAAGCTGCTGTCCATGTGCTGTTGCTGGGTAGAAGGATAAGAGTCTTCATCAGGCAGGGAGGAGGGTGCCAGTCTGGGTTCAGTCTGAAGAGCTTCTATATCTGAAGAAGGAGAAACCCGCCTGGTCCAGTCTGGGACAGAAACACCGGGACCAAGACTGTCCAGGCTCAACGATATGGATATACTGGAGTCCACTGACAGAATGCTGGACCTTGAGAACTGTCCTTTATGGGGACTGCCACCTGAAAATACAATAATTTACCAATTAACAGTTAGTAAATTGATCTTTAAGTGGAAAATATGAAAATTGGTTTGGACTGGTCAGATTTGTATGGCCCGTCTTCAAATACAGTATAAATAAAAAAAATTCTCTTTAGAATGTCTGTTGCAAAAGTACCTTCAGAGGTCTGGGTGCTCTTGGTTGGTGTTGCAACTGATCCCTGAGTTGTACAGAGATCAGTGGGAGAGAATTCAGGCTCTCTGATTGGCCCTCTGGGTGCGAACGGAGTTAAAATTGTCGAGGGAGATTGGTCAATACCCAGGTTACGCAGATACAACTGCAAGAAAAGAAATACAGAACATATCAGAATCAGGTACAAATCTACACATTTATCTCTGAAACTGTATTTGAATTAACAACTATATAAGTTTCCAGTCTTAAACATATTTTTAAAAGATCCTATGCTTGTTTATCAAGGATTTTCAGTTTTTTAATTACCGGAATTCTCTCTTCGATGTTGAGCTCTCGTGGTCTGGGCAGAGGTGGTGGCGTAGATAGCTTTGAGGTCCAGTACGGCGCGTAGTTATCCACCTCCAGGCTGACAACAGAAGACGCTCCGATGGAAGTTCCCAATTTAAGTCCACTGTTGTAACTACCTTGGGAACTTGAGAGCGTCAAATCTGACACATCACTGAAATGGCCGAGGCTCATGCGAGGCGAAGGTTGACCTGTGGCGCTTGGCTGACGATGGACACCATCGTGACTCTGACTGCTCTCTTCTTCTGCAGGTCTGTTTTTCTGCTGATCTTTCTGGACCGACATGACAACGGTGCTGAGAGAGGATTGGGACTGTGACCTGCCGAAGGGGGAGGCAGAGGGTCTCGTTGCAGACCCAGTGTTATCTTTGTCACTTGGAGCACTGCCCACCGCCTCCCCTCTTCTTGTAGGTGAGCCAGAGGGAGCAGTGGAGGAGCTCTGTGTGACATCCTGATTGACAGCACTTGAAACAGCCGGCTGTTCTAAACTCCTCACCTGCTGACTCAGGATGTGATTCGGGGGCTCCGATAACGCATCGTGAGCTTTCGTTTTAGGAGAGATGCCAGAAAGCCCTTGTTGTGCCAAGCTATCAAATAGTGACGTCTTGCCTGAACTCTGATTTGCCCTCCAAGCGTCTACTTTCTGCATATAGTTGAGACTTGGGAGAGACTGGACTTTTGTAGAGGTAGCTTCCTCTTGGCTCTGATTTGCTTTGTCTGGGGGATGGACATCAGCCATAGGAACATCTGGCTGTGGAGACATCCCCGTGTTTGACTGATAAGAGTTATCTTTATTAGATTCTATGGCAGAGAGTTGCCCTAATTTAGCCTTGCCACTAGATTTGGGTGGAGCTTTAAAAACTCCCGGAGTGGACTGAGACTGTGGAAGGAAACCCAGGTAGGACCCATCGATCCCTGTTTGGTTCCCTGTGAACCAGAGCTCTTGCTCTCTGTGACCCCGTTCGACTCCTGCTGAAAACGCTCCGGTCCACTGCAGGCCACCCAAATTTGTTCTGGTCCCACTCTGCTTGCCTTCAGACGTCACTGTGGGATATGGTGATGTAGGACTTTTCCTCTGTTGGTTTTTAGATCCAGCTTCACGGCTGCTGCACCTCTCCACCTCAGACAGCAGCTCTCTGTGTAACACGTCACTGCTGTCATCGGGTTTAGTGCTACGGGACCCCATAGTGATGTTACAGACCTCAGACGACAAGGTTCCTGATTGGTCAGGGTATAAATCTTTGTCGGGTTGTTGTGTCTGCTGCTGGGGAAGAGAAGCTTCACCCGGAGGACCTTCTCTTCTAACCATGCTTTGGTCAGTGGCCGGTTTACAAACTTTAGCGCTTTTAGATTCTTCGGTATAAGATGCAGCGGCCTTCACAGAGGTCTCCGAGGTGGAGGAAACAGCACTACTGCTGCTGCTTGGCATGCCAATATCTTTCTGAAGGAGTTCCAGAAGATGCTGGGCAGGAATATGCTTACTCAGAAAGAATGTCTCATCTTCAGCAGCCTCTCCCACTGGCTTATCTGGAGGGTCAGTTAGCGTCTCAAAGTCCTTCTCTCTGCTACTGGCATCATCTCTGGATGGTACTCCCTGACCGTCAGTGGTGGTAATCGGCGGGGAGTGAACAGTTTCCTCTCGTCTGCCTTCGTTTATCAGTGACAAACTGTGCTGGGAAAGAGAGCAGCAGCTGCTCACTCCTTCAGACAGGATGGTGGCCTGGGCCAAAGGGTGCTGGGACAGTGAACCACACTCAGAGGCCCGAGAGGTGCGATCCTGGGGTGGAATGTGAAATCTCTCTGATGCCATGGAAATGTCAGGGAACGCCCTTTAAAAAAAATGAATAAATACATTTTAAAACGTCTGAACAACCAAATGATATGTTACAGAAATGTATGTCCACAGAACCAATAATTGTCTTTCAATACATTTATTTATTTTTTACCTCAAAGGGGCAAATTCGTTGTCACTTTGTTGGAATAAAGAATATTCGGTGAAGTTGTGTTCCACTCCAGAGTTTGACGGCAACAGTGAAAGGGCTGGAGACAGATTACTGTCCTGGAACTCTGATGATAACGAAAATCCTGAATGTCACTCACAGGCATCGTAAACAGAGTTAAAAATTAATTTTGAGTGATTGGGTGAAATTCATTGTTTTATTCAATGTACATACCTGGCTGTGAAGAGCGCTCCCATGGCTGCTGAAGCTCCCACCCATCTGTTTCCAGCCTGGGCTGCCTCTGGTCCTGACTGCCACGTCTATGACTTTGAGCTCCTGGTTGATTTAAGGATGTTTGTCCAACACACT
Organism: Cebidichthys violaceus; assembly: GCF_023349555.1. Classification (NCBI taxonomy): domain Eukaryota; kingdom Metazoa; phylum Chordata; class Actinopteri; order Perciformes; family Stichaeidae; genus Cebidichthys; species Cebidichthys violaceus. The sequence continues at coordinate 2,270,787 of NW_027176395.1, read as the reverse complement.
GACTCACATCTTCATCTGCTGGCAATTGAGGAGGTTCCCTCTGTGAACCAAAATAACCAAACACAGTGACTCGCTATTACTGTCCTCTTTTGCCCTTTAACACAGCTTATGAACAAGTTTCTCTGGAGGCTTAAAACAACAAATGCTGGTAACGACTCTGTAGCCTCTAGAGTTGGTGGTGGAGAGGAGCTGCACAGACTGTGATTCATCCTGAAAAATGTCTCACACCACCTCCACAACCTGTTGGTCAAACCTTCAACAAAAAATGTATTGGACTTATTTGTCACACAAGGAACACAACAAGAAGGCATCCCTCCCAGCTGCCATCACTTTGTATAAAGGTCCCCTCTGTGTTGGGACTTGGTTGCTCCTCTGTCAATTAAAACCTCAGCTTTTTAACAAGGAGAAGCTGCTCATCTGGATACTGTAATGTTTTACTATGTTGGTCTATTCTGTAACACAACATCATTGCATGTCAGTCCATCCTGGAAGAGGGATATCTGCTCTGTTGCTCTTCCATTTTTTACCCTTTTAAAAGGTTTTTTTTCAATATTTGAATCAAGGGTCGAAGGATAGAGGGTGTGACGCTGTACAGATTGGAAAGCCATTTGAAGAAATATTGTGTTATTTTGCTATATAAATATGTATGTATGGTAAAATAATGTAAACATTTCATGGGACATTATTGCTTATGCAAATGAGCAGCATTTGCAACACACCTGCTTGTTTGTGTTCATCACATCCTGCAGTGCAGTTTTTGAACAATTATGTTGTTGTTCTTGTAATTCCACTGATTAGCTTACCTCTTAAACATTTGTAACTTTCCCATGAGAAGTTTAACATTACTTTATTTATCAGATATAGTTGAGAAGCATTGCAAAAAGTTAGCTATGGGTAACAGGTTGGTTAGCTTGTCGAGAGACATGCTCTGTATGACCTGCACACACATTGCTAACATTAGCAACTCACATCCAAGTAACAGCCAGTCATCGACCATCAGTACTAACGATGGAAACGCAATATAATGTCTGACAATTAGGTTTTAAAGGAGAAGTAACGTTGGGTAGAATGTCTGTTATGCAGAGGATTACTTTGCTAGCTAGCTAACTAACTAATAACTCAGCCAAGTTAGCAGTTAGCTAACTAGCTAATAACAACGGCCAGCGTTGTTTAAACGTTGACGTTAGCCACGTTTCTCCGGGTGTAATCGACACGGACAACACAAAATGCTGCAAAACCCTAATGTTCGCAACAGGAATGAAGTTAAAGCTTTGCAAATTACCGCTGGGGGTTCCATGTTGTTGTCGTCCTCCTGCTCGTATCCAAGAAGCGTTGCTAGGAATTGAAGGGGAAAAAAAACCCGGAAACTGGAGCGGGAAGGAAGAGCGCGCGCGAGAGGGATGTGACTGATTTGAACTGAAGAAAGCAAAAGATCGTCTATTAAACAGATGGATCACTCGCGTGCGTTTAAAGAAACTTGTATCATTCCACTTCAAAATGGGTGGGAGTCCACCCCGCCCCCTTTTCAAGTTTCTGTAGTCACTGTATAATGTCATCGAATATCATTATGTTTTGTTTTGTTTTCCTGTCAATTGTTCAGTTTCTCTATTTTCCATTGTGTCTCAGAAATAAAACAGAGTTAACCATCTTCGCGTTTTGCTCCTCTCAGTATTTAAATCACAATAAGTTTGTCGTTTTGCTATGTTTCACACAGCACACATTATATATGTATATTTTGTAGTGTATTGCACAAAATAATATATTTTTGGCTGCTGGTGAAATACACTGACTTACCAACAAAATAGGAGGTATTATACAATCTCATCAGAATAAGAATCAGACTTAAAATTAGACTTAACACCTAGGACAAGGAAAGGACTGTTATGTACACAAGTACTGAAAATAAAATGATATATATATACAGTATATATATATATATATATATATATATATATATATGTGTATATATATATATATATATATATATATATGTATATATATATATATATATATATATATGTATATATATATATATATATATATATATGTATATATATATATATATATATGTATATATATATATATATATATATTATATAAAGCACCATGAATAATTAATGGATGATTATGCACAGTGTGTACATGTAAAGATTATTAAATACATACAGTGTGTAGGAATAATATTGACATTGACAAATGATATGTTCATTTTAAACAAATTGTGCATTTAAAAAATGTAAACTTATAATGTATAATGGCAGCAGTGGATATGTTTTTGTTAGAGGGTTACTGACAGTGTATGACTGATTTTAACTGTTCGTCAATGACGGCCTATGGGGAAAAAACTGCTCTTGTGTCTGGTTGCTGTGACGCACATTGTTCTGTAGTTTTGTAGATGAAACAGGTTGTCTCCAGAGTGGTCTGCAGTGATGTTTCATGCCTTCATTTTAATAAGAATGTCCTATTTGGTTAAACACAAATTTGTCTAAGAATATGCACCATGTAAATCTAGAGACATAGGCGGGCAACTGCCCTGGAGCCCCAGACCCAAAGGTCTGTGCATGTCAACTGGTTTTGGTTATCTGATTAATTGCATTAAATAAGACAAGATAGATAAAATAGGATAATCCTTTATTAGTCCCACAGCTGGGACATTTACAGGATAACAGCAGCATAGTGGACAGTTCAAACAAGAGACATAGTAAAAAAAAAAAAAAAAAAAAAAAAATATCGAAACAAGTATTACAAATAAGTAAATAAGCAATAAAACAGTAAAGAACATTAACTAAGTAAAAAAGTAAAAAATCCACAATAACAAATATTTGTATATATAATATATTATATTAAAGATGTGTACAGCACTTTACATACATGTTGTTTTAATAGTTATATTTAATTTATACTACTTTATAGTATATATTATACATTAGTTGTGGCATCATGACAACACATTCGCAGAGCGTTGAAAAGGGAGTTTTTTGCCCTCTGTCTGACTCTAAGGCATTACTCTACTCCGCCTACTTTACAATGATTGACAGCCCCAACATCCAATCAGGGCCCCTGAAAGACATCGTTACAATTTGATTGGAGCCTCTTGGAGGCGGGAAGCAGCCTTAAAGGTTAAAGCCAGGGCAATAAAAACTCTCTGTATCAAACACGGAAACAAGAAGATAACAGTGGTAACTCTATAAAATATACCTTCAACGAGAAAGATACAAATAACCTTAAATAATACAACGTCCGTAACAGCCGCAGGAAAACCACCTCAAATACATTTGATTAAATCATGCCTAAAAAGAAGGACATCGTTAAAGGTGAGATTAAATTGTCATTTTGGTAGTTAAGTTTCATTTAACTGTTACTGAGAACTGTTAGCTTACGAGCTAGCTGGCTAATGATGTGTCGTTTGGTGACGTAACCACAGACTTCTGCTTCGTGACGTCAAAGGCATACGTTTAATAAAACCATGTATGTTTATGTATTTTACCTTTTTTTTTTCCAGGTGGTGCTCCTATCGCCAGAATGCGAGAGAACTCGAGACTGATGCGCACGCACGTGAGTATGAGTCAAGCAGCTGGAAACCTGTATATTGTGATGTTGTTATTATTGTGGCATAACAGGTCTGTCCTATTTTTTTAAGTGTACTGTTGGTAACATGCCACCAGTTATACCTACAACTTAGTAGTTTGAGTCTGAGCTACCAGAGATATCAGGCACAAAAAATGACTGAAAGGTTACAAAGTACGTTACTTTTAGCAGTATGTAGTTCATATTTGTGCACAGTAGACGGGTGTTTGTGTGGCTGCAGCATGGACACATTAATGGATGCATTTAAAGTCGCTTGATTTCTCTCTTCATCAGGAATCCGTGGTAGATTTCATAAATGGACGTCGCTCTGCAGGCTCTATCCTGGATGTCTTTACCTCTGGATTATTAGGTAAAGGTTTTTTTTTCTCTGACAGGTTATTTCTAAGTGACGGTGGGGATAAGACAAGTACATTTAGTTGATTTTAGTCTCAGAGATGTTGACTGTTAGACAGGCTGACGGCTGTAACAGTTTAGGTAACATAAGATGCATATGTCCCTTTTCAATCAATCATTTAATAATGAACACCTGAATAAGATCGGCATTAGCTCATTACAGCAGAACACAGAAGCAGAGCTTGTATCGGAACTCTCAGAGCTGCCAACCCATTCATCCTTCTCTTCTTGTTTCGGCTCAACATTGGTTTTAGAGCTACAATATCTCGCCTATGTAATTACATATTATACAATATTGTCATGAGTCAGCAGGAGTCCAGTTTAGAGACCAAGGTGAGCCTAACACACCCTCATAATTGGTCTTGTTGTCAGTGAGCTGCAGATTGCATCCTGTTTAATATTTAACTGTTCTGTACTGTTCATCTGTTTTCTATTGAGCTGTTTGCAAAGGATTATGGGTAACCTTACAGGGCTCCAGACTGCGACCGAAATCATTTTTTTCGTGGTTTCATGCAAGTTGATGATGATCGTCATCGTATCTCCCAGGTTTAGATTTTTTGAGGACCTTTGAGGGAGAACTGGAGGACGACATCGTGTATTCTGACGACGACTACGATGCTGACGAAGATGAAGATGATCGTCACGTTTATGCACACACTGCTGCTTACAAGCATTTAGAACCACATCCCCGAATAAAACAACTCACCGACGAGGTATTTACACTTCTGTATCACTTCTTTGAAAGTGAAACCTTACAGTTCACTTCATTATCTATCCCTGGGTTGTAAATACAACGTTCTGACTGACTCGTGTACTTTCATGTTTTCATGTAAATTCATGTACTAGTTTCATTCTCAGACGCTTTGAATTTATTTGATTTATTTGCCTTTTCTTTTTTCAGGAGGCTGATAAACATGCAAAGGAACTGATAGAAGAAGAGGAACGACGTAAAGATAAAACAGAGAAGAACAAGCGTAAGAAATTGGTCAGTGTCATAATTATTAGGATTTCACATTTTGAGTGTTGTTTTTCTTTGAAAGTCGCTCACGGCACATTTCGTCTTTCTGTTGCAGCGTAAAAAAGAAAAGAAGCGGTTAGAAAAGAAGAATGCAGTAAAAGACATTTTAGCTGTAAGTCTTGTTTAACTGATGTTACAACAAATACACACATAGTCTGGAGAGAAAATCCACACAGTAAGGCCTTTTTAAAAACCACTTGTGGTCTTGTTTTTCTCTTTTTCATTTCAGGAAGAAGAACAAGGGAAGTCAGACTCCTCGGAAAATCCGGCAGAAAATCTTGTAATTGAAAGTAATGCAGAAGCAAATGATTCTCCTGAATCTGGTCAAACACAAAATGGAACGGAGGCAGCTGGATGTGATGAGAAAAGTGCTAATAATAAAGAAGAAGAAGATCTTGCAGAGATTAATAAAACAGAGGATGGGGAGCAAAAGGTTCGTGGAGATTTTTACATTTCTTGAAACTAGAGAGTGTGTGTGTGTGTGTGTGTGTGTGTGTGTGTGTGTGTGTGTGTGTGTGTGTGTGTGTGTGTGTGTGTGTGTGTGTGTGTGTGTACACCAATTATTTTCAGGCTAGTGCAGACATAATGACTCACCAGTAATTGATAGGAAGATGACGGTGTCACAAAGACATAGACTGGTCTGTTGTGTTACACCCATAGACTGTATACAAGAAGTGTTTGTGGACTACAGCTTTAAAGCCTCGTGATTGACATTTTGGCCGTCGCCATCTTGGTTTTTTGCAACCAGAAGTGTCACAAGAAGGTGGAGCAAAATACAACCAAATATTTACTGAGGTAAAGAATCAAGAGAGAAGTAGAGTCATTTTCTCATAGACTAGGAGTCGCCCCCTGATGGACATTAGAGAGAATGCAAGTTTAAGGCACTTCGGCTCAAGATGTTAAACCTTTTTGTATTTAATTATTTTCTGCAGGATTTGGATTTAGATAATTCATATTCTTCTACAACAAAATTGGTGGCCAACGAACCGTGTAATGAGAGACCTGCGAGAGAAAAAAAAAAGAAAAAATCGAAATTACTGGAAATTGCGCAGTCCAACGAGGAAATGCAAAAAGTTGTGGAGAAACCTGAAGTTCATAAGAAGAAGGAAGAGAAACATGAACCCAATAAAGAGGTGGGGACACGTTCACATGTCTTTAAGGCATAATCTTAATAAAGTTATTTATGTTTTCTGATGTTGTATTGGTCACTTTATAAAAATAGATAATACTATACAAGAAGATTTGAAATGATCAGCCTGGGAAAGCTTTTTTTCCTATTAATGTCTGACTATCTTTATTTAATGTGGTCAAATAATAACTAGTTGGGCCTTAAAACCATAACTTTGATAATCGACAGAAAGCTACATCCTGTAGTGCTGAAATACTTCACAGACTCACTCTTAACGTTAACAGAAAATCTTGGACCCCACTGCAGAAGAGTTGGCCAAAAGAAGCAGAGAGCTGGCTGGTGGGTAATATTTTACATTCACATCACTGAGACTTTGACAAAAGCAAACACATGAAAGTACTGAAGCAGACACAACCTCTCTCTCTCTCTCTCTCTCTCTCTCTCTCTCTCTCTCTCTCTCTCTCTCTCTTCCCTCCAGGTTTAGGAAATCGTTTGGCTGCCTCCGGACAGTACGAGGCGGCCGTGAAATGCTTCACCGACGCCATTAAATACAACCCAAAGGAATTTAAGTAAGCACACGGACTTTGAATTGACTTCAGACTTCCATGTTTCCACGCAGGAGCAGTGACTAATAATTACTAAGAATTACGTTTACTCCGTTTCAGGTTATTTGGAAATCGGTCCCTGTGTTATGAAAGAATGCAGCAGTATGAAAACGCTCTCAGGGATGCTGATCTAGCGCTCTCCATGGAGCCAAACTGGATAAAAGGTTTATTTAGGAAAGGGAAAGCTCTCTGTGGGCTCAAGGTAAACGACTGCTCCTGTATCCAGTTAACCCTGCTCTCACTGAGATCCTTCCACTTACGTAATGTTCTATTTACATAAAATCTAAAGGTGTAACTAAAAGCTAATGTGCTTTTGTTTTGCTTTAAGAATTTTAAATTTCCCCTCTTCTTCTCCAGAGATACTACGAGGCCTCGCTGATCTATAAGGAAGTGTTGGAGCTGGAAAGTTCGAGCGCTGAAGCCATGCAGGAGCTGAAACGAGCGCAGACCTTGCACCTCATGGTAGGAGAAGCCCATGTTTACAACAGTTTACAAAGGCTTAAAAAAAAAAAAAGGCACAATATAGACCATCAGTGGCTGAGAAGAAGCAGTAGAAAAACGTCACAACCTCCTGAGAGCGTCCAAAGCTCGTATGAAAGTTATTAATAGTCATTTTGCATGATGTTGGCTCCAAATGGCGACGTCAGGAAACACTACATAGCCCACCAGATGACACAGGATAGATGGATAATATGGGCTAAGACCAAAAGTTTTGAATTGGATGCATTTTGTCAGAATCTGTCGTCCGTGGCTTTAAAGGACCAGTGTGTAGCTTTTAGGGGGATCTTTGGCAGACATGGAATATTATATGATTAAGTATGTTTTCTTTAGTGTACAATCAACTGAAAATGAGAAATGTAATGTTTACATTACCTTAGATTGAGCCGGTTGTATCTACATCGGGATCGTCAACGGAGCCGTACGCCATGTTTCTACAGTAGCCTAGAAGGGACAAACCAAACACCTGCTCTAGTTTGTGTAGTTCTCCTACACGCTTGGCACACGGGAGAGGTTTTAGTCAGTTGTGATCTGCATTCTCACCACGAGATGCCGCCAGATCCGAACACACTGGTCCTTTTCCTTTAAACGTCCGTATGCTGGTATCACCAGGCTGTCTCTGTTCGTCCATTTTAGGAAATGGGATTCACCTGGGGCCAGAGCTCGGAGGCCTTGAAAACACACGCCACGTTAGAGCAGGCTGTCGAAGCTCTGTTTGGTGATGAAAGCAACGCGGGTCCCGGAGGTAAACGTTTCCCAAACTGTTCCTCAAGAGTTGGAGAGACGTGTGACCCCGCGTCTTCGGTGGTGTTCTGGTGTTTGAACAGGCTTTGTTGGCTCTCTTCAGATGCCGGTGCCAGTTGGGACAAAACGGACCAACCAGTGGTGTTGGAAGAAAACTACGACGAGGGAGAGTGGGAGTTTGTCCTGCAAACGAATCGTCCCAGAATGCAGCAGGTCAAAGACTCCGACTCTTTTGTCCAGAGAAGATCGAAATCGCAGTCTCCGACGCCTCATTCAAAGAATTCTGCGAAACAGTAAGACGGCATATTATTAATAAGTAGTTTTCACAAACCTAATGCAGTTGTTCTGGAATCCTATTTGTGACCCCTCACCACAGGCTGCATATGTCTCTCAGATTGTTTCCTTTATGAAAGTCAAAAGGTAATACTATTAACAATTTTACAGAGCAAAAGAAAAGTCAGAAAAATGTTGTCTTCCTACATTTAAGGCAGTATATTTATGTCTTTTGCAAACAGGAAGTATTTAACAGGATGTCAATTAGTGATTTTACATTTACGAAACAAATGTTGCACCATTGAGCAAGAACAGACGTTAATGTGGAGCGGTCACAGATTTGGTTAAAGGGTTTTTCCAACATAATTCTAAATAGTTTAATCTCTTCTGTTCTGTGTAAAGAGACATTTTCTCCATTTGGGTCGGATCCTTGGCTCCTGCTGTCACCTACTCGACGCTCCACGAGCTCTTCAGCAGGTAAAGTATCTCCTCCACGCCTCCAGAAGAAGAATGGAGAATGCAGAATACAAATAATAAAGTTAAAATAACATCCACATTTGTAGATATTTAGCTGGTGCAGTTTGAGTTTCTGGATTGCTCTCATTTTAGCATTTCATTTAGATTCCATTAATACTTTTAGATAAGACAGAAAATCACAATATGCTGAACTATTGAGGGTTTTGACCACCAGAAGGCTCGAATGTGTCGACTCTGAGCTTATTTATGTATTGCTGCTGAAGTGACGCGTTGACTGTATTCCCCATCATTGACTCCGAGCTGTGAAGCGAATCGCCTTGTGGGGATGTTAAAGCTCGCTGCTCTTCTCTCTCTCTCAGAGCCGGGACGGTCTGCAGCATCAAGATGCTGCTGGAACACCAGTGTGCCTTCGTGAACTACACCAGGAAAGAGGACTGTGACCGAGCCATCCAGTGTATCAACGTATGTATCTGTTTACATATGAAACGCTTTTTGGCGTTCAGCTGATGTGACTATCTTGAGCCACTTGCAGCTGTTAAAATAGTAGAATAAGCTTGTGTCATTTGTGACATTTGTTGTAAACGATCTTTATTTAGAATGGGATGACTTGGTGGAAAAGCACGTTGTCTTCCATCCTTCTGTTACATCTAACATTGACCCAAATCTTCAGCTGGAGCCACAAAATAAAGATCCTAAAAAGACACGATGATTTATACTCACAGGCAAATGTAAAATGTTCCTGTTAGAAGTAAATCAGAACATATGTTAGGATCTCTGTATTCACAACTGAGCAGGAAGTTGGAAATTTGGAGGAACCTTATTTTTGATTGCGTGTTGTTAAAGCAGTGACTAACAACCGCAGCTCTGTGAAAATGATGCGACTGTTTTAGAGAAGCAGACTTTAAATCCGTGAAGTTATTCATGGTTCAAAGTCTGTCTGCTTCTCTAAAACAGCCGCGTTATTTTCCCATCACACAAATCCAACTCTGACGTGAATCCCACCGGTAGTTTCGGTTTCTCGTCTTCTATTCTAAGCTGTGGAGTTTTGTTGCGCTACATTTTAAACGTGTGTTTCCTCTTCAGGGAATGGTGGTAGAGGGCGCTCCACTCGCTGTGCGATATCCCAACAAGTTCTTCACTGGACTGGGTTTGCCCAAATCGGCTGCCTCTGACCCCTTTACACGCCTCAGGTGAGAACACGCCTTCGTTCTCCATCGGACACTTTGCTTACAAGTTCATATTTTCCTTATCTTCAGACGGGAGAAATTGTTCTTAAAAGTTTAAAACACAGAAGCTGTAAGAAGGATATTTTACCCCCACATCTGCATTGGATTCAATAATGGTGAAAAGCATAAAACGAGTATTAGATTGTCTTTGTTCATATAGGTTATTCTGCTTATTTGTGACCATTCTTTAGAGGTGCAAAGGAAGCCTGTCATTCCACGGACGCAGTTTAAACTCTAGAACTGACATTGTGTTTCCCCCGCTGCAGCCCGTACAAGAAGGAGTGCTTCTTCTGGAGGACCACGGGCTGCACCAGGCAGGACTGCACCTTCCGACATGTCCCAGAGCACAGGAACATCGACAAGGACAAATTCACCAGGAAACTGGGAAGTACCAACATGTAGGAAATCAGAAATGAAAAGCATGCATTGTTTCCTTTTTGACATTTGACACAGTGGTGGTGCCAAAGTAGTGAGCTGCTTCTAGTCGCCTCTAAGTCCTCTTGGCTTTTGGTTTAAAAAAAAAAAAAAAAGACTAATTGTGTTTTTAGATTCTTTTGCATTTTTGAAAATGTTTGCACCATTGTTGTAGAAATATAAAGGACGCATCAAACGACGTTATACTACTGCATTTTAATAATGATTAATGTGCTTTGAGCATTCCTTTGCTAAAGGATTTTGTCAGGGATTCTTTTAGATCATCTAATCTGTTTTGAAGATTATGTTAAAACACTTGATTTTTACTTTTGTAGCTTTTGTTTTTAAAAAAAACAACAGCTTTTTTCTGCTGATTTGTCAGTCACCACTAGGTGGCGCTGCTACCTTTTAGCCCTCTAGGGCTGCAAACTATTCTGCTTTCATTTTAAAAGGCTGTGATTGATGAGTAGTTTTGCTGTCGGCACATTTAACGCGCCATGTTAAGTTACTCTCTGTAAATCTATTTCTGGGGCATTGAGTTCTGTACTTTATGTTTAAAATGTGTAACGCCACGTCTGTTGGAGGATAATGTTTCAGTGATGTTTGGACACAAACAAATAAGTGCCTTTTTTAGTTGCACCATTGCTGCAGTTGCTCATGGATCAGCCCAGAGGGAATAAAAGCCTCAACTTTAAGAGTGTCGATGTCTTGCCATACAATAATAAACACGGAACAAGACCAAAGACTTGGTGCAGGTGGAAGGCGATAAGCTGCACAAGGCTGAAGATAAAGCATGTCATTTAGGATATCGCTATGAGGTCGGAGGAAGCCCACCACTAAAACGTCTCCAGATTAATCCCTGCAGCAGCAGCTGTGGATCCTGTTGCAGTGTCCTTGAGTGAGAAGCTCTCGTCTCAGGTCAGCCTGAGTTAGAGTAAAGAGCCAGTTAAACGCCTGAAAAGTAACTTTTGTCCCTGAGATTTTATCTGAAGCGAGATTCTTCTAAGCCTAAAATGCCTCCCTTCAATCTCCCAGAGCGTGTCTCTTCCCCTGTTAGTGTGTGTGTGTGTGTGTGTGTGTGTGTGTGTGTGTGTGTGTGTGTGTGTGTGTGTGTGTGTGTGTGTGTGTGTGTAGATCCCTCTACCCTAAAGCACAGCAGGTTTGTTATGTGACTCGGGCAGTTCACGGTCACTTCTGTGACCCCCGTTATGTAACGTTTGGGGTGTGAATTACAAAATGTTCCCAAAGAGCTGAATAATAACAAAAAAGAAGAGGTAGAAGCAGTGGGAAAAAAAAAAAAAAAAGAGGCATTAAGCCGTGAAAAGTGCTTAGTCTTGACCTTACAGGCAGAGCAGCTGTACTCGTGGGCATTAATTGGCTGATGGTGGCATACCTCACAAAGCCCTTCTGATCTGTGTGAGATTTGAGAGCATGAAAGGCCGGTAACACTAACAACATGAACTCCGGTTGAACCCATAGAAAGCACTGGGACATTACCGACTCGCAAAACACGGGTCTATATTTAATCGTATTGGTCCGCTTGGCTTTGAAACCTGTTCAAATGCAGATAAAGAGCGATAAGAGGCTGGCGATCATCAACATGCCGGACAAAGCCGATCCCTTACTTAACTAAAGCAAACACCGGGAAGATTAAGTGCATCTTGTTAAAAGGCCGCGTGGTTTGCAGAGCTTTCAACAGATCTCTCTTCCCTCCCAACAGGAGAACAAGAAAAACACAGAAACAGACATGACATGTTGCTCTCCCACTCCTTTTTTTCTTGCTTTTGATATATGGCTATGCAGCAGAATAACCCCTCTAGAGAAGTTTTGAGTCAGGGTAATTGAGTGCATTGCTTTTAGCGCAGGGATACGTAATCTAATTTTTATTCTAATTCTTTGGTTTCTCCCCGCTGGTAACTAAACTATTGATGTGACATGAGGGAGTAGCTGACTCACGCTGTATATCAACCGTCTGATTTGTTTCTCAGGAAGCCAAAATAACTGCTCCACTGCAGCTCTGCAGCCGCTCGGCTCGAACTATAGGACCTTCCCAGCAGGGAGTGACACTTCAAACGTAGCAGTGTGTGCATTGTGGAGCAACAGAGCTTTTATTTTGCTTTCTTTACAACTAATGCTTGCGGGAGTATTTTCTTAGCAGTTTAAAATCCCCTAAAACGTATTTATTTATTCAGCTTCCTGAGCGTGAGCAACAGGAGATAGATGTCAGCCTGCACTGCTCTGTCTTGAACAGTCGAGTTTTAGCAACGTTTAAATCTAAATCCTACAGTTACAGGGTTGTTACTTAATGCTGCTAATCAAATGTAATAACAAAGAGATGAGCTTTTCTTATTCAAATCTGGAAACACAATACTTAAGGGTGTTTTTTTCCAACTTAAACTTCAATTATTAGGCAATATTTACAGTTATATGTCGTCTTTGTCAACACCAAACTTCATACATTTTTTTTAACATGTATGAAAAGACACTGTTACAATTTCTTCATCAGCAAAATCCTGAATTTTTGTCAGTATTTACATTTGAAGAAGTGAGATTTGCTTCGTTTCCACTGGAAATTATGTCAAAAATCTCTTTAAAAAAAAAAATGCCAAGATGACCAATAATCTAATTTTAAGAAGTGACCCGTCCTATTCTTTATTCTGAAATGTAAATACACAACTTTGGACCAAACTATTGCGTCTGCAAACTATTGCGTCAACAAGATGTTGTGGTGGTGGTCTCGCACAATGGGGAGGCATCTGGTTCACCGCCGTGTCGTCTCTGTGCTGGATTCCTTTGTTGCACATGTGAAATGAATACAGTAATTGTCACAATGAGAAATTGACCTTCCCTTTTAATCTAGACAGAGGCCCCCTTAACAAGTTAAAATAGCGCAAACCCAATTAGGGAATTGATTGCTCGCTTTCATTTCCCTCATTTGCATCAGGGTCATCTAGGGGCGATAAAGGAACGTCTCGTCTTTTGTCCACACTGTCGCTGCTGCTTGTGGAGCGTCTATCGCTGAGAAATGAGCCGGAGAAAAGTCTTTTGTCATCTCTGATAATCTGCTGTTGAACGCCCACAGAAAGAAAGACCTTCAGGAGATTAATACCAACTACTTCACCAATACAGACGTGTTCACGTCACCGAGATGATTTGATGCACAGCTGTACTCTACTGTCGTGTTGAAGTTGTGTTACAGGTTTTGAATGTGATTTATTTTAACTGTTAAAAACTCAAAGTTCTCGTTGTCAACAAATCCCTCCATGAAAAGGCCCAAACCAACGACGCAGTAGTCCGTCTCTGACCTCTCTGCTGCTTCTTTGTCCCGTCTTTTCAAGTCCTACTGGTTCCTTCAAAACACGTAAATCTATACATTATACTTTCATTTAAAAAAAAAAGGCTCAGGTATTTCCTAAAACAGCTGGCCACTGTAGTTTTCAGCAAACTGGGGACTATTTTCAGCGGTGGATTAATACACATTCGGTGCGCGGTGAGTATTTACAGTGCGTGAGTCAAAATGTGGGGAGCACTACTATGTTACGATGCCTTTTGTGGCTCCAGAGTGAGCCTCGAGTGATGTCACTTGAGTCAGCGCTGTTAAGACTAAAGACTACAAGTTGAGAAATGAATGAGAGAGGTTACCAGACCGCTGTAGCTCGACCTCATCTCAAGCTAGCAGCCCGGGGCTACAGTAGTACAATAGCTGCTAGCATAACGCAACAGAATCTTCAACCAAACTGTCCGTGGCCGGGTTGCATTGTGGGTAATGTAGGCTTGAGGTTTTGACAAGGAACAAGAAAGCAGAGTGCAGCGCTCTCTAAAATGTCAGACTGTGTGTTTTTAATAACAATGGAGCTCTATGGCACAGAGGAATAAGATATTTATTTACTTAGTTAGTTTGTTGATTTTAGTCTTTTCATGGGATTTGTTGACAAAAAGAAAAATATAAAATATCACCAGATAAAACTGTTAAAACATTTAACATTAACAAAGTGATATGATGATTACTGTGTGTAGTTAACACAAAAACACTGGTATGGTCCTTGTAACGTCCTTGTTTTCATGTTTCAATGTTCAATTAAAACTGTGCATCCATAATGTACACTCCTGTTGATTTTCTTTACATCATTATTAAAGAGTGCGGGGTTTTTTTTGTGTATATGTGCACTTTTATGTTTCCCCCGACAGACTGTAGGGTGACAGGGAGGATAATGGCGTCGACTCCCTTTGTCGTCTTGCCTGATGAATGGCAGTTTAAAGGTTGAATCTGGCTCCTCTTCCATCTCCTTCAGACGTGCACAGGCACAGTATCTAAGTGTTGTTACTTTATTTTGCTCTTTGTCTCTGTGATCGATTGAGAAATGGCCTACATGGGAGCAAAGTGTCATTAACATGATTAGAGGCTTGTAAACAGAAGAAAAAAAAAAAAGGCCGTTGGCTTTCTCAAGGCACCGCTGAACACACTGTCATGTGGAGCTGGGCATGCCCCGACCTGTGTTTCCTTCAAGTATTTACGTGGCTTAATGGGCCAAGAAATATGTGGCCTGTGTGTGTTGTAATCATTAAAACCTCCAGTCGGGCTGTATTTCATCCCGCTATCGACCGACGTATCTGGAGGTAACATGTTCAAGGGCATGAAAAAATGCCACGGCCTCGTAAATCCTCTCATTGTTGCCTCAAGGAGTTTGACTTCCAATAATTGATGCCCACTTCCATACATCACCCCGTGTTCATTCCTGCAGAACTCTTAATGCTAAATCTCACACGGGGCCTCTTTCGCACATTGTCCGGTGACGTTTCGTGTCGTTCATTTCTCAAAATGACCCCCACAACACCAAACTAAATAATGTCACCATTAATCTGCGGGTTATTCCTTGGCCTGTAATTTATAACGGGAGACACTTGTAATAAAACCTTGCCCTCCAGGCTTTACCAAAGTGCGTGCTTCCTCTACAAATGAAACCTGCTTCCTTTAATACAGATAATGCTGAGTGGCAGGCCGGCTCGGTTCGAGTCTTCTGCGTTTATGAATGGACGTGAAAAATATGATTCACCGACGATTGTTGTCACTCACTGCTACGGCGTCAGCGTAGTCAAATTTGTCTTCATTACTGAAGCGGTTTTGCAGCACCGAGCTTTATTGTTTAAACACCTTGTGTACTAGTGACACAAGGCAAACAAGGCGGTTTGCTTTGTAGTGTTTACCACCCATTTAGGAAGCACTGAGGAGGCTGTTTATCTCTTTTCTGGTTCTAGAGGCCGCGCAGTAACCAGGATGTCTGGGACGATTTAAGACTTCCTCCTGCTCGCCTGCTTGCTTTCCCCCCCGTTTGAAAATGCAGCAGAGGATCCATCCATTCCTCCCGTTGTAATGAACCTCCCCGGGGGCCTGGGCGCACCATGTGAATACGCCTCAGTACCAGAGCGATTCATTACCTCGGAAATGTGAGCTTTTGTTCCGTTTTCAGCAGAGCCCCATTAATCTCGGGCTGCCTCCTGGCATGCAGGCCAGGTACCGTTAGGTAATTACAGTTAATCATCATTCAGACGTGCACATGGACCGCGGCCTCCTCAGTGGCTTCAAAAAGCAAATCTACACTCTTGTTTACACCCCCCCCCCCCCCCCCCCCCCCCCATACTGTACAAGCGTCCCAGTTGCACCACAAAGAAAGCCTCATTTCTGTCTTTTTTTTTTTGTGTCCCGGTAACCGAAACCGCGGGCGTTTTTGTTTTTTTTGTAATTGTGTCCAGGAAGATTTGGCTCCAGTTGAGCAGCAGCCTGCACAAACAAGTAAACATCCCAGCTCCGCCTCCCCTCCAAACATTTACTCTATCCAGCTGTCTGTGTTGCACGCTTACTGAAGCCTACCGTTCACCTGCCGTTCATGATTGCCATTAATGGACGGATTACAAGATGGATCATTTTCAGGAGCAACAAGCAGAAGCAGACCATCTGTATCTCAGCAGAGGCACAGAGAGAGAGAGAGAGAGAGATGACTTCATCACCCAGGGCTTCCTACTGAAAACATGGACAGCTTTGATGTTTAGAGCTAAAACAATACACTACTGACCAAAGCTGAGCAGCAAAGAATTATGATGGACATTCATAGTCCCCAGAGGATAAATCATACTCACTTCCCCTGGAGTCATCATGAGATTAGCATTTGTTTTTGTTTTTTAAAGGTCTCAACAACTATTGGATGAATTGGCTTGAAATTCATTGATCCTCTGACTTTTCATCTAGTGCCATCATCTCGTCAATCATCTATTTTTCCAATAGTTTTGGTTCATGAACAAATACCTGCGAAACTACTGACTTTCCCATCAGCCTCAGCTAAACTAATTAGCATATGTTTGAATGCTAACTCGCTAAATTAAAATGGTGAATATGATTAACGGTACAGCAGTTAATCATCAGCATGTTAGCGTTGTTAAATGAGCCTGTTAGCATGCTGATGTTAGCATTTAGCTCAACGTAAGTACAGTCTCAAGGAGCGGCTAGCTTAGCTGTAGACTCTTGTTTCAAGAAAGAATGCAAAAAAAATGTAATAATTCCTGCTTCTCAAAGGAAAATATTTGCTCATTTTAGTCTTAAAGGGATAGTTCGGAAAATTTGAAGTTGGGCAAAATGTGTTTTAGCCACCTAAAAGAAAGGCTCACCCATCTTCAATGGGGAACGATAGCCGGTATCTATGTTCTCTTCAAAAGTCACTGTTGTTTTACCTCACAGAACACAGGAGTTGCTGGTCTACCGCTGCCTCGATCTGTTAGTGTGTATTATTGTGTGACTTGTATGTGGTGAATAACACCGCGATATAAAGGCTTGAGTTCTGCTACGGAGAGTTCTGTCTGACTGCAAGGTAAAGTGGAAAATAAGTGCTAAATATTGCACTCAAATTGATTTCTTTTCTTCAGGTGGGTACGGTATGTTTTGCGGCCGCCTCCGTCCACAGCAGCATATTGCTTTGTTTCTGTGCCTCTAGACCTGTTTGTTTCTCTAGCTATCCCTTTAATATCTTAATATATTTGGGTTTTCAACTGTTAATCAGACAAAACAAGCAATCTAAATGTGTCAACTTGGAGATTGTGACGGCCATTTTTCACTATTTTCTGATGTTTTACAGACCAAACTATTATAATGGATGAAAACAATTAATTGCACTTATTTTTAAATTGAACTCCCTGCAAAGCAATGGAGTACAGGCTGCTGGTTGATTTAGTTGAAAGTGTAATAATAGCCCAGATTGCATTATTATATAATTCTACGGGAAAAGAAGATTTCCATTCTGAGAATAATAAAGCGTTTCCGTTATCATTTATCGTTCATTATTCAGCATCTCTAAAATATTCAGTCAGTAAGACTGTTATGATTTGCAAGAAAGGGCATTAAGGAAAAATGTACTATCCATCATCAATTAGTATTTTCCTTTTTGTTGTACCATGTTTTTACTTTCAGCTGTAGGTAATAAAGGTACTGGTAATGTAGTAAAAAAGAGAAACAGGGATATCTGCTGTAGAAAAGACAAAGAGGAGGAAACGTAGCAGACGTTTGAATGTTGATGCAACATTGTGGTTTAAGACCGAAAGCCTTTGCATATAGATTCTAGTTGTTTACTCTCTTTCACGTTTCTCCTCATGGTGAAAATACAAACTGTGCTCCTTTTCTTTGACACGTTGTTGTTGTTTCTTTTTTTTCTTTTTTTTACAACAAAACCCTTCAGCTGTGCAGTTCCCCAGAAGAGCATCCATTCAGTCATCCATTCAACACCAGCATCGAGGGAAAACTGTGGAGACTGTTGATCAGCTCGCTGCTGCACATTCCTCTGAAGACCAGCCACAAGCTCTCGGGGTATTGATTAACATTTTAGATATGAGCAAAGAAGAGAATCAATGTGTGCTGTCCTATTAGCTAAACGTGCCCTTAGCGGTTTGCTGTTTGTAATGTGAATGGAGATAAACCCGGCGCTTAAAGGCTGCAGCAGTAAATAAGATAGTTTTAGTCTGCTTGACCTGCTTCAAGGAGAACAAAAGCAAACTCAAACAAGGCCGCGCTGTTGTTTGCTTTACTTGATAAAAAAAAAAAAAAAAAAAAAAAAAAAAAATACAAAACACAAAAAGCAGAGATCGGAGTGATGGTCGAAGTATGCTGAGGACGTTTGGTGTCCCGTCTGTCGGAAATGAGGAATGAGTGAGGTTTGTTATCTGATGTCGGAGGAGAAAAGAAAGCTTTTCTCAGGTCTGTTTCGCACCTGTTGGGTTGCGTAAACAAAAGGAGGGAGAAGCTGGAAGATGTCCTGACAGTGTCGTCATCCAGACTTACTCATGCATGCAGAGAAAACAAAATCACAAAAAGAAGCAGAAATTGTTCTTTTTCTACATAAAAAAAAACCAACTAAATCCTGTGAGCAAGGAACCAAGTCTCCTTTGGGTTAATTAAATAGCTCAGACAAGCTATTCTTAATGTCAACAAATCAGTGATGAACGCGCTGTGAATTATGTCTGCCAAGGACTTACCCTCCCTTTAAATGTTCTAATGTATAACATCAGCAAAAAGTAGTTTCAAGTCCATGTTGGCTCGTTGTCAAGCAGGCTGCAGACGCATTAAGGTAAAACTCAGAGCCAACTTGGGACTTGAAACACTTTTTGCTAATGTTCTAAAAATACAAAAATGCAAAAGGAGCTTTCAAACAGTGTTGCAAGTCTTTGCAAGACACAAAATCCCATGAAATCACCGAAACCAAACCACGAACTGCTCCTGAGATTCAACCATTAAACTTCCATTTATCAGGGATGACAACAAAAGGGGGTCAGTGCCATTATCCTCCCGCTCACCACACTCTCTGTGTGGGAACATAAACACGCACATATTCACATCAAAACCTGCACACTTGAATAATTCGGTCACATGAAAAGAAGCAGGAGTGAGCATTATGGATGCAGGCAGGCGGTTTTACTGAACATGCGTTATGTGCGGAAACATAAATAACATTGGTGTTATAAGGACCACAGCAGTGTTTTGGCATTTCAAGCTATAACTACCAAAATATTTATATTACCGCTGACATTTGTCTGTAGTGTTTCAGGCAACCAAGGGGAGGAAACTGTTTTGAAAGATAAGTCTAGTGACTATTCTATCATTTTCATATTAACAACTTGTGTGTGTGTGTGTGTGTGTGTGTGTGTGTGTGTGTGTGTGTGTGTGTGTGTGTGTGTGTGTGTGTGTGTATCAAATCCTGATATATCTTATTGCCATAGAGCTTTATTGTTGTCTGCAAATGATTGAAAACGAGTCGCACTGTTGCTCTGGGTGACATGTTCCTTCATTACCATAAACACACACACACACACACACACACACACACACACACACACACACACACGGTAGTATATTTTGACTTCATTCCTCCTGCTGCCCCAAATACTCACTAGCGCACCAAATGTGGATTAATCCGCAGATGAAAATAGTCCCCAAGAAATAAACTATTTTACTTTTATTTGAGTGACATTTGGCATAAAATGCAGTGTGCAGGGGATTAGTTAAAGGTGCATAATATGAAACAGTATAAAAACTCCAAAAACAGTGTTTACCTGAGAGGGGGGGGGGGGGGGCAGAGGGTGGCTGCTAGTGCTAGTGCAGAGCAGTGGCCATAAGCTAGCACGAGGGGCACGCTCACATGTACTGACGTGCACGCTCACATGTACTAACGTGCACTAAAAGGCACACTCGGCCGGCCCGGCTATGTCAACAAAGCACGGAGAAGCTCTGATAACAACACACACACTATTACACGATGTAATCTTGAACGAGGAAGTATAAAGACAGACAAAGCACATGTCGTTTATTTGTCACGTAACATGCGTAATGCAGTTACTGCACTTCTTAACGACGATCTAGTCCTAAATATAACTACGTAGTTTTGTTGCCTAAACCCAACTGAGTAGTTCCCTGTAAAGAGGGAAGTTTATTTTGAAAGGACTGTATGCATGTGACGAGGGGAATTGAAATTGATACAAGTTTTTGGCTTTGGTAGGAAAACATATACGTGTATGAATTTGTGGGGTTTGTGAGTTTTTAAATATTTGTATCTGCAGTAAGAACCAATGGTCTTAGGGAAAGAGGGAAGGGAAGTCAGAAAGCATTGAGAGACGGATTGAAATGTTGTTTTTTGGCCTTTCAAAATAAAGAACACCAGCCTTATCGTTTGTAGTTTTAGGGGTATTTGTACAGGTATGATATAACTGTAATTATGACGAAGTCGTGCAGAAACAAGCTCCAGATTCTACAAGTTCAGGACCATATCTTTCTCAATGAAGCCTCGCCGATTGTTTGCTTTTACCTTTGTGTCCTCCTCACCCCGCTGCCACCTTAAACTGCAAGACACCTGTCCCTTTGTGTGACACTGTCCACACATGGTGCCCGCACACACACACACACACACACACACACACACACACACACACACACATCTATTGAAAACCTCTGGGGGTTTCTGCCCAGTCATTTGGCACATTTTTGATGTTGAATCAAAAAAAAGACAAAATGAGAGAGCGAGGAGGGAGCAGGGAGGGAGAGGGAGCAATCTAGGCTTTCCACTCCAGTGAAAGGCACTCTTTGTTGAGCACTCCTCTGCAAACCCCCCCCCCCCCCCAACCCAACCCCTCCCTCTGTATCCACCCTTCATCCCCCTCCCTCCCTCCCTCCCCCCTCCAAAGCCCGGGCGGATTTTTCATTAAATGCTATCACGAATGTGACTGGTCCTATTCATGGGCAGATGGAAGGCTGGAGACCAATACCTTCACTGGAGAATGACAGGAATCTGGGCTGTAGGTGAAGGTCCGGGTGGACGGACCGGGCAGACTTTAGAGGACCTGACGAAGACACGGGGGGGGGGGGGGGGGGGGAAATGGCTTTTTCTTTGTGTTTAAGAGCTTTTTCATTTCCAAATATGTATGATTTATTCCTCTGGACCAATGTGTTCTCACTCTGATTTTCTCCGGTCAGACCTCCTTTGTCTGCAGAGAAAAGAAAAACAACCTCACATTTGTTACATTCAATGGCAGCGCAGTGTTTTCTCTCTGTGTTCTGAGGCTCCTCCAAGTAAGACCTCCTTGTCCTCATTTAAAAAAAAAGAGAGAAGCTACTTAAAGTGTTAAGAGCACTCTGCCTAAACAAAACAACATATTGTGCCTCTGTTTCCTCAGACAAACAAGGTGACCAGATCCATCCGCTGTTCATTTCTCACCAAAGGGAAGAGATGAACCTCTCATATTGTTAGAGAGCGGTCGATTATGTCGCGGCACAATGGGAGGCAGCGGGTTGGAAGAAAACACAAACAATGATTTCCGCAACAGCAATTTAATCCTCTGGCGTTAAAACCTGACACAAAGTGGACAAAGGCGAGGAGGCTGGCACGAATAAACCCCTGAATCTGAAGATTAAGCACAAAAAAAAATAAAAAAAGAGGATCCTTTGTGCAAAAAAAAGGCCCTTTATCTGCTTTTGAAGTCTGTGAGACCTGCCAGCCGTCCTCAGCCTCTCTTTGTAACCGGCCCCCATGTCCCACAGCAAACCACCACCTCACTTTCATCTGCCCGTCATCTTAGGGGGCAATTAATGCCATTCAGGTCTACCCACTACACGCAGAGAGAGAGGGGGGGGGGGGGGGTGGTGGGAAGGCTCGTCTACTTGTTGAAGCAGGGACTTGACAACAGTTTAGTGCAGCCTAATTTGGTGCATATAAGGCAAGTGTCATTTCTTGATCTGATAAAATTCGGCGCTGCTCTCCTCTCTCTGTTATTATTTATATTTGATTGGGCTTCTGTTTACAGGCAGGCAGCGTGGAAACCAGCCAGGCTGTTGCTTAATGAATATTTCACTGCCTCCACACAATGAGCCTCCCATGATAGCCCTGTGAGTAACGCCCCGCTCTGCTCTGCAATAACTCCAACTCATACTTGATAAAGCTGCATGTGAGGAGAAGCCCCCCGGGTTTTTTTGTTTTTTTTTTATCGTTGACCTTTTCGCTCCCCGCTGTAGTTCCTTTACTCTGGGGACTCCCACTGTTTCTCCTCCGCCGTTCTAATACAGTGGCCCCGGCGTCTGCGTCTGCGAGAGGCAGGGGAAATAAAGCCTCCATTTGCATTACGTAATTTCATGCATTATTCAGAGCTTCAGAGAATCATTTCACCTCGACAACTCCTCAGAGAGCAGTGAGGAGATAACTGTTACTGACAGGACTGGCTCATGAAATGCAGAGTGACTTAACCACCCAATCTGCAGATATTACCCCGGCCTAAATTGGAAATAGACACCGGCGCACTCACGCAGATGCGCTCCGACAAAAGTACACACTCGCAGTTATTTTCACTGTTTTCTCTTTTATCGCTGAGGGGGAACAAGTGATATCAGATGCAAATGTTTACGGTGTATCTGCTTTATGATGCTCTCGATGTTTCAAAGGGGTTTCAAAGACCACGCCACAGATGAGTAGTGCTTTTGGCTGTTTTTTTTTTTTTCTTCCTCACACGCGAAAGAGGCACAAAGATTTTGAATTCAGCTACTGTTAGATAATGATGTTCTATTTGTGCTTGCCTTTCCCAACGCAGCTCTTTCTGCAGTCTATAATGTTGTAGTCTTTTAAAAAAAAAAAAAAAAGAAAAACGGGGCAATATGTAAAGATTGTATTGTCATAATCTGTCCCCTTTTTTTGGTTTAAATGGGCTGCATTAGTGTGGAAGCAGAACTCGCAGCAGCCAGTTGGTCACGAGGCGAAGAGAGTGCAGACAGGCCAATTAGTGCAGTCAAACAGCCACTGTAGCACATAAGCTGCATAGCCGGGCTGCTCACAGCAACTGGACGGTGTTTCTTTATATTGTCCGGGGCTCGAAACCCGAAAAAGAGTGTGAAAGAGCCAACAGCTCCTACGGTGGTGCAGTTGTTATCGTAGGCTGCTGAGAAATAAAGCTTTCTCCCTCTAATCATAGACAATGGAGTGTATTTCATTAAGCCAGATAATGGTGTGTGCATTTCATTACCATAGATAACTAGGGATATTTAGATGAGGGATGAGGTGCTCATAAAGCGCCAGTTGGTAGCCATGGTAACCTGGATCTTGGCAAACAAAAGAGTCGGGGAGAAAATGTTTGCTCGGGGACGGGAGAAAGAAAAAAAAGGGGGGGGAAAAAATGGAGAAAAGAGGCCGACCGAGAGGAACCGCAGAGCTAAACAGAGCGAACGCCCCCATGTCGTTCTTTCTTCCTGCTTCCAGAGGAGGACTCAGGTGACCACCGAGGTCCCCCTTTGTTCTCAAAAGTTAAATATGCTCCCCCTCCGCACGGTACCCAGGATAATCACATGCTAATGTAGCCGCGGGGCCATATAATAAACTTAATCACCCAAATGTGGAAATCAATGTGCAGCAAGAAGAAGCCATCCATCCATCTTTCGCTGCGCTCCTGCGAGCGTTACGACCCCTGTGTGCTCCGCTCACGCTGCCAGTCACAACCTGACTTGACGTGTCGCGTGAATTTCAAATGAAGACGAGAAGAGCCTCTGAGCCCAAATCAGCCCAAAAGCCTGACCTAGACCTTTGGGCGACGGTTCTCATTCAGCCTGTTTCAGAGCTGTCAGTCTGAGGACGGGTTCTATTACAGAGGATGACATTATAGAAATGGAAATCCTGCAACATTAAGCCCTGCTCCTCGGATTGACGTCTGTCGTTAATAAGGTTGAAACATCGTTTGCGGCTGGAAAAATTAAGGGGTCGGAGTGAGTGACGACTCAGTTCAGCCGATTTGACATTTGCAAAATATAAACATTGATTATTAATGCGCATATTTCTTTTTGTTATCATAAATTGGCCACTCAAGCTTCTGTAAATTACAAGTTAAATCATAACTGAGTCATCTAATTTGACAGATTAAAGCATTTTGTCATACTACCGACATTTATATTTTTCATCAGATGACATAAAAAGACATGGAGGGAAAAGGTCTTTTCTTTTCTTTTCTTGGTTAATGCACTTCTTTGCTCAGTTTATTTAATTCATTTGTCCCTTATGTGCATCATGAGCTTCTATTCCTCTTCTTATGACTGTGTGATTCTAGAGTCAGAGTCTACAGTCACGCTGCAGTGAGGCTGTACTTAATCCAACGTTAGCAATCAAATGCTAACATGCCGATGCTAAGCAGCTGTAATGTTCACCATGTTCACCATCTTGTTCTAGTCTGTCAGCATGGTGACGTTTACTGATTAGCACTAAACACAAAGTTAAGCTCTGGTTGATGGGAATGTCATTAGTTTTGCAGGTACTTGATGAAAAAAAACAAATATCTGACACATAAAATTAATATTTTTGACCGGATGAGGATACTAGCTGAAAAGATAAGAGATCACCAAAGTGAATACAATTCATCCGGAGGGGAACATGAATGTGTATTGTGAGGTGACTTTATTCTTTGCCTGAACTAGGGCGCTTTCGCATTGCGTCATTTTGTGATCGTACTTCTGAATTAGAGGGAAACTAGGTTTGCTTAGCTTAGCTTCACCAGCTTCATCATCCTCTACTTGCCAAAAAAGGACATTTTTTTTAGCTTTAACAAAGCTGAAAGAAAGCACGAAAGTAACCATTCAGTTTCCCCAATATGTGATAACACCTATTTGGAAATTTATGCCGGCGTTTTTGGAGCTATGAGGAGCTGTTTACTGTGTTGTTGTGATTACTCTCACTTTTTTTTATATGATAAATCTAATCAAAAAAACCCAATTGTATGATAGCCATGACAGACACAGTGGGTTGGTTTAATTCGCTCTCTAGATCTACTAATATTTTTGACATCTTGACTCTCTGTGCAGACCTTTGTCGATCCCTCTGGCAGTGAGAGTAATTACAAAAAACACTGTCGACATATGCATTTGAGTCTGACCGACAGATGTACTGATGTGCTTCGCTACTTTTTAATTCCTCATAGCGAACACGTCTACACCAAGAGACACTATAAAGTAATTAAAAATGTCCTCATATGTCTGTCCCCCCCCCCCCCGTCACTGATGGGGGCGGTACTGTAAAATAATCAATCACTGCAGGGAAGCTAATAAAGTTCCTAAATATCATCCGCTGTTTACAACACTTCTTGCGCTAAACCAGAAGAACACAATAAGGCTGATACCAAAATAACTTGTTCTATTTATAGAACTTCATTCACTTTTGTAGTAATAAATTGTTCTTACAAGCTTCAGGTTAAATGTTCTCCTCTTTTCTTCTCGACCGTGTTTACGTTCTGAGAAACAGCAGCAGATGACGCAGATACCAGTGAATAAAGCAACACATGACCTCCACACTGAGTTCAGCCATTAGGTGAAAGCAGATAGGAGTCCATATGGACAACCTCCTTCTTGTTACCCACCATACTCCACTTTAACAGGAATGTAGCACTGCTGTCAGACCTTTGATCTTTCAAAAGAAATTCAGCTTTTAAAACTTTTATTCTACTCTGGAACTGCTTTACGGAGCATAACGAGCATGTTCTCACTAACACCCCTGCCTCACGTTCAGCATCCATATTTGGAAATCTCAAATTCTCAGACTGCAGCTGCTCCAGGAATATGTTTCAGAGCTTTGTTTAAAACATTTTAAGATCTGATTAAAAAGAAAAAGGGTTGATATTCTTGTGCCAGTATTTGTGTTTTTAGTAATGAATGTAAAACCAGAAAGAGGGTAAAAGGGTCAGATTCATGTATAATTTCCCAGATGTATTACTTCGATTTCCATGAAATATTAAATATTGGCCAGTGGTGGCCCACAGCTAAATACATACTGAGGGTGAAGCGGAGTACGAACCCAAAAACAATATTAAACTCTCAGTATTGGCCTTCAAAATGAGCTGTGTTACCATGTAGCTGGTTGCACATCCAGCATGTGAGAAACCTGAGAAGGCACCATTTCCCTGGCATCAGAACTCAGTTGTGTTGTTATCTAAACATACCAAACCCACATGGAACCAGATTTTTCCGGTTTGAACAGCAATGAAAACATCTGACAAACCACACAGGTGAGAAACCCCTCCCCACACACACACACACACACACACACACACACACACACCAGGGTGGATCCAGCCTGCGACAGTCAGGCATGATAATGTGGATTCCCCTGATGATGTGTCTGGATCCAGACTCCAGTCTTGGCCCACAGTAATAGGATCAGCCTGTTTGGGCCTGACAGGCTGAGCCTCTCTCAGGGTGGCCCATCTGGCCAGCGCCCAGGCCCCGGCGCCAGCCACCGGCTCCACTGTGCGGGGACCCATCTGTGGTCCCGTGTGGTATCGACCATTACGCTGCCAGGCCTGTCCCGGTCTGCACATGGGTCCACGGGTTCTGTGTGTGTGTTCTGCAGATGGGATAGTGGGTCAACTAATAGCAGCAAATCACTCTTAGGGATTGTAGTAACCTGCCTGAGGTGTACAGATGGGCTGGCTCTATACCGCTGGTTTCAAGCGGGTTGTTTGATGCAGGAAAAGCACAATTAGCAAAACAGCTAATATTTGGTAAAACTCACTCAGTATTCACAAACTGAGTCAGAGTTCTTTGACCACTTAGAGCCACTGTAAATGCAGACGGCATCAGATAAGCTGATTCACTTTGTTAATTCGTCTCCCAGCAAAAAAGCACTTTACAGCAAACAAAGTAAAGAATATAGAGATGACTTTAAAGATAGATTGAGGCGGGGGATTGCAGAAGAGCTTGGAATTCGGGGATGTACGAAAGATTAGACAGCAGCGATTGTTTTCCGCGCAGCTAACGGTAGCGTCCCGCTATCATTCATTCATCGGCCCTGTTTGGGACTAGCAGGTCTTTTAGTGCCAATTTCTGCAACAGATAGAATAATAAAAGACATCAGACTCAGTGGGCGAGGTTTCTGTACGTTACTCTGTTTTTATCAGATGACGGATTTAAAAAAACAAGAACTACGGACTTGGTTTTCAAAGGCCTCTAGATCTTTAACAATAAAGTTAAAGCTGCTCCTGTTGGAGCCACTTTGAACCCAGAGTGAGTACAAAGTTAGTAACAGTTCAACTGTTAAATTATAAATGTAACTTAATGTGATTCTAAACTTCATGCTGGTTTTTTTACCAACCTGGACAGCAAGTTTCCATCATGTTTGTTTTTCCTAAAACTACAAAAACAGAAAGTCAAGTCAGAAGAACTCTCTTAAAAGTAAGTACAGTATAGAATAAGTGGCATGAAAAAAGTTGAATTCATTTTAAATAACAAAATAATAATAATAAAATGTATATTTTTTTGCACTACGTTAAGATTAGTTGATGCCAAATTCCTGTGTGATAATCACACTTGCTATGATATTCACCTGTGTTTGTTCTCCTGTACTTGTGATATTTCACTGCTCATCATCATAAGATATATATATATATATTGTTTTATAACACAAAACATGATTTGAAGCTCGCTCCACTGGACTGCATTAATCAACCTCACTGTCAACTCCACCAGGTCCCAAACCTCAACAGCCAGTAATACAGTCCCAGATCTGACGGTGAATGCATTGACGAACACGAACACACGGAGACCGGGATTACCATCCAGCCATGTAAGCAGTCAACTCAGTTATGTTGGATCTGTTGCCCATAAGTCCGTAGTTTCAGAATGCAGACGTGACAGCAGCCGCATAGCTGAAAGATCACAAGAGACCGCCGAGCATGAGCTAATATGAGACGCATCTGCTGCTCAGACCTAATGGCCTGTGAGGTACAAGTACATGGAGTTAACTGCGTATTACTGTAGAGAACCAACAGGAATGTACTCTGTGAGCAGAGGATTTTAGTACAGTAGTATAATATGTACAGTACATCAGAGTTTAATCAGAAAGCAACGTCAGTCTGCCTGTTTGTGGGTCGGAGTATCACTTTGGTCCACATTGAAATATCTTTTTATTAAAGTGTTGTCTTCTCCTGTTTTTAAGGGCCGAATTACAGTAAAGTGACGTAATTTTCCGAACTTACTAGCTGTTCTATCATTTGCCTTTACCTACTTATAAACACATTGCTGATGATTATCAATCAAAATCCCATTGTGTTAAATATTTTGAAAAGCACCAAAGGTCTACCCAACATTATCGTCGCAATATCGATATCAAGGTATTTGGTCCAAAAAGTATGGCGATACTTGATTTTCTCAGCACTAGTGGATTGCGATGAAATTTTGTACAGACATTCGTGGTTCCCAGGGGATGAACCCTACTGACTTTTCCTCTCGCGCCGCCATGAGGTTCACATTTGTGGTTTTGAGGGAAATGCTTCGAGAACAGTTGGATGGATTTGTCATAAAAATGTATTAAAAGAAATCAAAGTTCCCCTGAAGATGCCTTATAATTCCTGAACTTCTCATCTAGCACCATCATCTAGTCCATTAGTCCAATACTTTGGTTCACGACCAAATGCTACTGACCTTCCCATCGGCTGTACTTTGTGTTCAGCGCTACTAGCGAATGTTAACATGTTTGCATTGCTGACTTTAGCATTTAGCTCAAAGTACAGCCTCACTTATTTCTCTGAAAATGACTCACAGTGATTCTACTGCACAGCTATCAAAACGTATGAGCGATTGAAGACTGCGGCCTTTTGTTTTTGTAATGTTTCTGAGCGGGTTCTTCCTTTTTTCTTGAGGTTTGATGGTTCGCCATGTTTCTTAGGATTCTTTCTCTACAGTTCATCTGAGGGACTTATTATTCAATCGGTAGCCCACCTAATGTCCAGCCCTAAAGGACAATGAGGATCACACAAGGGGACACTGCAAGATAAGTCGGATGGTCCCTATAAAACCTTTTACCTTACATATACACATTCACCACTTTATAGCACTATGTTACAACCCATTAAGCTCCATACTACTGCATATATTTTAGACATGGGTGGCCACAGTGGCAATTAAAGCCCCGGCAGTGCTAGTGTTAGCATTATGCTGCAACCATAAAGCAGGTGCACGTATCAGCATTGTTTTAGTAACAGGCGAAAATACTACGAGTGGACTTCAAACGCCTCGCCGTCCACTCGCCTGGCTGCACAGTTTAAAAGCTCGACCTGGTGTGCGGGACAATGGCGGCTCTCGAAAGCATTGTGGTAATCAGGGACGATGGAATTTTCCCTGCATCATTAAAAAGGGATTGGTGCGCTCACTGCGTTCATGGGAAGTGCCGTTAGTTAACCCAACAAAGGTGCTCTGGCTGTGGACCCCCAGAGATGAAGGGCATCGCAGGGGCTCAACGAATCCACCTCTAATCCTCTCGGCCCCTTTGTGCCGATACACTCTAAAGCCTTTGACCACTTCCCACTCTGATCTCTGCAGATTTGGGCAAGTTAAACAAGTTTCTGATCCGTGGGCCCGCAACTTCCCTCCTCCTCCTCCTCCTCCTCCTCCTCCTCCTCCTCCTCCTCTGCTCTCCTCGCTGTGGTGACAAGTTACAGCAGAGAGTTTTTTGACTCCCTTTTTACAGTAATACAAATATATATTTTATACCATTTAAGACCTTTTTTTAAAACCAGTATTACAAAGCACTTTTTAAGCAGTCCCAACTAGACAATGGTTCATCTAGAGACAAAACGATTTGTGGATTATTTGATTAGTTGAGTGTCCAATTCATTGTTTTTCTTTATCTAAAATGATGGTAAAATGAACAATATGGGATTTGGACTGTTGGTCGCACAAAACCGTCATCTGAGACATCACATCAGGCTTTAGGAAAGCGTTATTTATAAATGGTACATTTTATAGACCAAACAACTAATTGAAAAACAAGAGGTAGATTATTTGATGGTGAAAACAATTGTGGGCTGCAGCCTCAGTTTCAACACAATTAACAATTCATTGATTAAGAGCAAGTGAAGTAAAAAGCTGTTTAATTTAATTATAAAACAGAGGATGACTTCTGTTTAGAGATCATCAATCAATGTTTGTTTAAACATTACAAACTGATGTGGGACATAAATATTGAATGAAATAATTACATAAACGGGGAGAAAGCTCCAAACTCTCACATCGGAGAAGCAAGAAACAGGAACTATTTGGCAATTCTGCTCGATGAATTATTTAAACGATAAATCTGATTTGCCAAATCAATTTCTTGTCCATCAACGAGTAGTTTCAGCTCTGATGTGCGACGGTAACATAATATAGAAATCAAGAGTTAAAGGTGTCAAAATATTCACGTAAAACATGAATATTAATGTGCACATTTAGGTTTTCCCGGGTCTCTAGCTCTATGGACGTTCATCCACATCCCTGTCAGTTGCACCACTCTCACCCTGTCAAGAGGATATTGTGTTTGTGTGTGTGAATACATGAATGCCGAGCTGCCGGGAGGAGAGGGCGGAGCTTTTCGGGGGGGGGGGACCGAGTAATAGCAGAGAGCTGGTGGTCGTGACAAAGCACTTGACAGGCCGAAAGGCATCCCCCTAATTTCGCGTTGACCTTGGCTTGTTTAGCATTTCCCCATTGCTGCTGGTGACGACGACACGCGTCTGGAGTTGGGTGGACTCAAGGAGCAGACGGTGTGTGGTAGTGTGTGTGTGTGTGTGTGTGTGTGTCTGTGTGTGTGTGTGTGTGTGTGTGTGTGTGTGTGTGTGTGTGTGTGTGTGTGTGTGTGTGTGTGTGTGCAGATGGATGGACCGTTAGTCTTATATTCCCAAGAGAGGAGGCAGAGGTCAGGGATCAAAGCCCCATCCGACTCCCCACACAGCTCTGTGTCGGGGGACTTCACAGAGATCCAGAATGAAGCTCCATTATGCAGTTTGTGCAAATTAATCCAGCTACAGCAATGGCGGCCGTGCTTGTGTATGTGTGTGTGTGTGAGTGTGTATGTTTGCATGGAAGGGGGTGTTGTGTGTGTGTGTGTTTGTGTGTGTGTGTGTGTCTCTTCTGCCGGGCCCGTTGTAGCTTGCACAATGTAGCAGTGCAGCTGGCACGTGCCACACACACACACACACACACACACACACACACACACACACACTCAGCAGAGTCTAGAGAGGTCTTTTAATTAAGGGATTTGTTAATTTTCTATTCAACCTGACAGTGATGAATGGGGGAGCAGGGTCTGCCCATCTCAGCCTCGGCTGCTGGGCAGACAGAGCTTCCTCGGGGTGTGATCGTCACACTCTGAAAACCAAATTCACACGTGAAGATTTTTTTTTTTTAACCCTTTGAAAGCCAAAGCTTTAGAGTCACTGGAGCCGGAAGAAAAAAACAAAAAGCGAATAGTCGTGATTCACACTCTGTAGCAGCCTGTGTGAGGCCAGATAGCACTGACAAGTAAACAGAGGGAAACAATGGCAACACATTGTGTGAACAAAGCTGCTATTTGGCTCCAATGGAAGTCGCTCTTTGACTCCTTTTTGTTATCTTGGCGAGTTTATCATGCACTCTTTTTAAGTGCCTCTAAATGCCTTCTTTTGCTTCTTGCTTCCCATCGACTTTGAGCGGTAAAAAAACCAACCAGAAACTTCAAATAGCAATCAGTATGTATTAGTTTAAATGTATTAAACAGACTATTAGAAAACTGCAGCACATTCAGAATTATGTGGGAGATCTGAGCACATTATTACACTCATTTTCAGTTCTTTGTATTATTATTTTAAAGGATAAGGCTGGCGTTATTCTGTATTTTTGTCATTTTCAACAAATTCAATAAAAAGATCAAAACCAAGAGTGAGTTAGTTTGTGTCTAAATATGTTCTGACTTCCTGTCTGTTACACTTATCCCAAAGCCAAATGGTTTCTACTGAAGATCTACATCTTAAAATAAACTATATACATACCTATATATACATATATATATAGTTTCTTTTTGGTTTTTAAGACTCGATACTTTCATAAAACATTACTCTAAACAGGAGTAAACAATGCATTTTGTTGGGGCCTATTTACAGCTGCGGATTGATACCCATTTGGTGCTTGTGGGTATTTACAGCAGCAGGACATTGACTCAAATACAAACCACAGTACCTGTTTGTTGCAATGAAGGAGCATGAAACAGCAACTCATTGATGTGTTTTTAACTGTTTTTGTACATAAATAGAGGCGCAGGGATGAGTCTTGAAACCCAGAAATGAGTCGGTTGATGTTTTTTTTTTTTTATTTTCTTAAAGGTCTGTAGTTAACACAAGCTTAAGCTTACTTTGCTCACAGTAAGAAAAATATAAGACAATTAGAATCCTCCCATTTTAAATCACTGAATATCCCATAATAATAATAACCCTATAGAGGCTGATATGCTTTATCATGGAGTGCTGATTCAACTGTATCATCATTCTGATTTTGCGTTGAATATACTGGCAGGTGTTTCTCATATTTTGTCCATCACGTTTATATCAATGACAGCAGTCTCAATAACAGAAACGTCTCTCGCTAAAAAGCAACACAAAACTCAACCTACGATCTCAAAACCAACCCTGAGGTTGAATCAACAGTTGATTTGTTGCAGGACTGTGTTCGTCTGAGCTGAGTGTATCTAAAGAACTGACTACTGAGTGTATAAATCTACATGTAGGCAAAACCAGCGAGCACGATGAAGCTGCATTTAGTTAACTCTGGCCTCTTTTAAAGCTAAATTAAAAACTGTCCCGTGTCTTTTGATTTATTTTCTCTGCTGCACTTTAGTTTCCTTTATTACATTTTGGGTGATTTATTACTGCACAATAACTGCACTGCCTGTTTAGTATTTTTTTGTCTATTTTTATCTCATCTTACTCTTCTTTAACTGCTTTGTTGTGTTTTAAAATCGTCTTTTTCTCGTGCAGAGCTCTTTTTGAATGACTCTTTGTGCCGTACAAACACAAATAAACTTGCCTTGAATCCTTTTCTTTCATGCAACAAATCATCCTAAAGAAAAGCCGCTGCCCTTTATCAAGTCATGGGACTCCAAATGAACGTCCTAAAATGTATAAGCGAATGTATTTCATTTGCATTATCAATACTGTCTTTGTTGCTGCCGAGCACATTTTGCATTAAGAGTCATATAGGCACCCTGAAAGCAGCAGAGCCACATGTCATATTGGCCCCAATGCAATTTATCTATTGTGATTTGGCAGCCATTCATCTTTTAAATGCTCTCTCATGATTTCCTTTGTGCATGCAGAGCCGGCGGTGACCTTGAAAATAGACCATGTGGTGTATTCTGATGATAATTTATTCTCACGTACAAGAAACTGTCTCACTAACATGATTTTTTTTTTCTTCATGCGTTGTGCCGTCTACACTCGCTGGAAACTTCCACGGCAGCAGCCGACGTCTTCTCTTTTCAAAGAACCCTTTTTAGGATTTATAGGGTCAATGCAAATTTTTTGGATTTTAGCATGATTCAATGTCAAAATTCAATTCTTTTGTAACACCAAACACAGGTCTCTCACTTCAACGTTAAATACTGATTGCCAAAGGAGACAAACCTAAAAAAAAAAGCGTATAAAGTTATGATAAACAACATTGAATCCAGAAGTAGGAAGATAAAACTATGGGTTTGAGTTTTTTATATAATTCTCCCAATAACACTGAAGCACAGGATCATTTTCAGAGACTCTGTAAGTCTGTGAAGGACTGATATTGATTTATTCCCCCCCCCCCACGGTGTTGGCAAACTGGATCTTAGCTCCAGTTTCCAAACATAAGACATGCAAATGACTTTTGTCTCAACTTCGACTGCCTTTAATATTTCACTTGAGGGTCTGACAAAAATAGTAACGTAGTCATTGTCCCAGCAGTCAGGTCACTTATCAGGCTCTTTTTTTTTTTTTTTGTGAGCCCGTCTTACTGAGCTTTAACTGACACACACACACACACACACACACACACACACACACACACACATACGTGGCACACTCCGTTTTAATGCATATTAATGAAGTTAAACGGGCCGCTGTAGAGAGGAGACAATGGAGCAGAGGAGGGCTGGTTGTGAGCACAAAGCCGGGGACTCGGGGGAAGCAGAACAGGTGCAGGGAGGACACGTGGAACAGCTCACTATAGGTTCATCAGTGCAGGAAGGGACCTGCTAATGTGTTCAAATGCATGATGCTGAAATTCTACCTTCATGGTCGTCGTGGTGGTGCCCCTTTGTACTAACATCGCCATACGTACAGTGAAACGGCTTTTGGTCTCTATAATAATCCTCCTCTGAATACTGAAGATGTAAGAGATGTGGGACAAAATCCACAGGAACGATGTGAAACTATCCTTGAAGACTCTTCATAATCTAAATCTCTTTATAAGCTACGTCTCTGCGGCTGCTTGTCGGATCGTCTATAAGTTGTGATGCGTGTCTCTTCATTCTCAGATGGGTTTTCTTTCTGGATGTTTATAGTCGTACGTTTTCCAGTGATTCCCAAGCAAACATTAGAATAAATAAGATGTGTGTGAGACACTACGCAGGTGACGAACTGTTCCTGTTCTGCATGTGTTTCTTGATCCGACCTGATCTGCAAACATCAGGTGGAGCATTGTTGTCTGTTGTCTGTCATCTCGGAGGATGCAGGAATAGACTGCAGTTGCAACAATATCTTTTATCTGTATTGTGCAAAGTTATCCAAAGATCTTTGAAAAGGAAACCTCCAATGATTTTACACACACACATACACACACACACACACACACACACACACACACACACACACACACACACACACACACACACACAGATCAGTCTTCTCGTCGTGGTTAGTACTGCTCAGCCTATGTGGAAAGAGTTTTATTACGGTTTCTGTGGCTCTAAAAGCTTTGTCAAGTCTGAGAAATTAGCCCTGTGATGTAATGAAGGCTTTCTGAGCTTAGCTTAGACCAGTATATATATATATATATATATATATATATATATATATATATATATATATATATATATATAAGACCCTGACCCACATGTTTAGGGTGAGAGGCTATGAGAAAAATGTAGGATCCAGTGTTGAACAAACAGTCGAGGTGTCTGGGCCTCTGGGTTTCTTGAAAGTCATCTAACTTCATGCAAGTGTGCCGTAAAATAAGCGGAAGGCTCCTTTAAATAAACTTCAGCTGGACGCAAACAAAGTACCACAGTCTACTTCTGTGTATTAAAAAAAACCTTCATCACCTGACTGTAAACCAAACAACCGTTGTTTTCTATCAAGTACAAACTAAACATCACTGTCGTCAATACAGCGCCAGCAATAATACCAACAAATCACAAGAGAATAAAAGAGATCATCAGTTTAGAGAGGACTCTCTTGCAGCACAAAGAGACACTCTTTCAGTGATAATAGTCACATCCTGGGAGGGAAACAGATTTTTTCCTCCCAGCTCAGTACCTCCCTGCTCTGCTCTGTGGACCCTCCTATGGAGCCACAGAGATAATCAACTTGAACCAAACCACGCCCCCCCCCCCCCCCCCCCCCCCCCCCCCCCCCCCCCCCCCTGTTTTATTCTGGGGGATTTATCAGCGCCTGCATGTTGACTGCTCTCTGCATACTCGACCCAGCAAGAGAAGAGAGAGTAGACCCCCCTCCGCCAGACCACTCATGCTGACAAACACACGGTCCGAAACGCCTATTCACCTCTGCGGACGTTAGACTCTGCAGCTCCGACAGGATGGATTTCTTAGACAGCGGCTACCTGGACGCGCGGTCCCCGTATGACAACACCTTTAATTTTTGGAACGACTACCTCGGCCTGTCGACACTCGTCGCCAAAAACAAGATCAACAGCCCGTCCTGCAGCCCCAACTCCATCACCGAGTCCCTTAAAGCGACGCTGGGCTTGGAGGACGACTCCCCGGTTTGCTCCTGCGTAATTGGGCACGGCAGGGACGGCGACGGACACCTGGACTGCTGCTCCATCTACGATCTCAAGGAGCGCATCGCGCTGCTCAGGCCGTACGAGCACCTCGCGGGTGACTCGCCGCTGGGAGACAGAGACTCGCCCCCGTACAGGGGGAGCTTCGCCGGCCTCGACCTGCTCTCCATGGACCGGAGGCGCAAACAGACTCAGAGGGGCAAGCCGGAGCCGAAGGTGTGCGTCTTCTGTCGGAATAACGGCGCGCCGGAGGAAGTTTACGGCACCCACATCCTGAAGACGGCGGACGGCAGAGTCCTGTGCCCGATCCTCCGGGCGTACACCTGCCCGCTCTGCAGTGCCAACGGCGACAACGCGCACACCATCAAGTACTGCCCGCTCTCTAGAGACCAGCCGAGCCAGAGAGTGGCGAAGGGAGGCAGACCGATCGGCAAACGGCTGAAAATCTTCTAAGCCGGGAGCTGAATGAAGTTTGAGTTGCACTGTATAAATTACTAGTGTGTATGGCAGTAACCATTTCATGCACAAGACAAGTCTGGAGTGAAAGACTTAAAGAAAATAAGATTTTTTTTTAAATATTTTTCTGCGTGTCACTGCTTCATTTGTAATGTTTTTTTTCTTTTTGGTCTATCTTGCAACTCTGTGGGCACATAGTTTACACTTGGATGCATTACGCGCAATACCCCCCCCCCCCCCCCCCCCCCCCCTTATAAGGACTTGGTGATGAAAAATGAACCAAAGTACTGTACAGATCGACCTGTGAATGACCACCTTCATGCTGTAATCAGAAGCACAGTGCCAGTGGAAAACAGCCCTGTGCATGTCAGCGGGGCTGCTCTGGGTTTATTGGTTTATTATTATTATTATTATTATAGGATGCCATCATGAATGAATATGCAGCACTCCTGATATGAGATGAATGTTTAGTCCCATTAGAGTTCACCGGCCCGTGGATGGAAGGAGTCGGGCCACGCCAGATATACTTCTTTATATGTCGAGCGCAGCTTTTCTTTCCTGCAGATAAATGTTTTCTACCAAAGGAATACACTTTTGTATTGAGACGTAGCCTAAAAGGGTCATTTCTGTATTGTTTCTATGTCGGATCACGTCTTACATTCATGACGTGATTTCATGTGGATAGGATTTTGCAGATTTCAACTGAATGTAAAAGGAAGATCTGAGACGCAGCACACGCTCTTCAAGTAGCTCCAAGCTCTATTATTTCAGTTCCCTGTTTAAAAACAAAGATGCTGAATAGATTTTTTTTTGTTGTTGTTTTCAAGTGGAAATGTATTTCTGCAACTCTTGTAAATGTATTAACGGGGTGAAACATTTTAGCAATGCAAAAGCCTGACATTCCAAAGTCTTTATCTGTCAATAGAAATGTTTTACGTACTTCTCTTTTTACTTTATGTATCATTGGGAAATATATTCTCTGTAAATGACTCTGAATAAACATGTAATTTGCATTTTTCTTTGACTACTTGGGACTACAACTGATTTTAACACACAACAAATCACAGCAGCAGAAGGATATGACTGAATGCTACTTTGAGTTGAGATTATTTTGTCACAACTTGTATTTCCTCTGAAATAGTCACACTGCGCCATCTAGTGTTCAAACCGTAAATGACAATAACCTTTCTTTAAAGGTATCCACTGGACTCTAAGTTATTAAATAAAGATGACGTAGTAATAGAGTCCATTAATGAAGACCTGCGCTGAGATAACACATGGTGTTTATTTATGATGGATTGGTCTTTGTCATGTGAGACTAGATCAGGAAGATCTTTGAGTGTTTGAAACGTATTAAAACTGGTTGAGTGTGTTTGTTGTTGGGTTTATAAAAGTTCTAGATGAAACTTTTTAAAATGAGATCTGTGGAGTGTTGCAAGTAACCGTGTCGTATTTGAAATGAGGAACTGCCACTGTGAGCATGGCATTATTTTAAAAAGATTTGTCACTCACTGTAGTTGAGGGAATTACAGCTGATGGCTGAATTACTCAGGCAGTCACACAAAAACAGGGAAAAGGGAAAAGATTCATTGTGTTTTCTTGGCAAGCTGTCCCTTTAAATGTTAACCAATCAATGAGTTTTATTGACCTCTATTGGCAACTACCGAGAACTGCAACAACATAAATGGACCTTATCACCCTCTAAGACAGTTAACAATACACAGCTGTGTGCCAGAAGGTGGGCGAGCGTTTCTATTGGAGCCCAGTGTTCATGTTAAATGATCAACACATCAGTGGCTGCTGTGGCTTCCAGGCCATGCCGTCATAAATCTATGACAGGAGGAACCATTCTCTGACCCCTAACGCACCTTTAAGCTGCCTCTGTGTCCGCTGGATGGAGCCGAAACGGTCGGCTTTTACACAGCAGACGAATGACTTCTCTTAACATGAAAAGAAGACGTGTTGCCGAGTCATGACAGTGATCTAACATGTGACTCAGTTCTTCAACTTCTCATCTTTTAGTTTGGCAGGTGTTAAGTTTGGAAACAAGAACTAAATGGTGTCACGTGACGGCATTATAATATCGCCTTATCTTTTGCATGGTAAAGCATGGTGCTTTATGCCCTGAAGGCCATCTTGCCTTTATCATGGTGGTACTGTTGATGTGCTCCCTGTGTGTGTGTGCGCATTCTCACACTAAATACTACTAAACCCACACATCTTCTGTGAGAAATCTTAATTATTTTCCCTCTACTGTCAGGGGTCAAAGAGTGAGTTCAGCAGGATTACAAATCCTGACATCCTCTAATGCTTTTAAAGTGACGGTCTTACAACTGTACCAAGTCCGAAATGTCCGCCACCACAAATTACAATGGAGTCCTGTACGAGAGGATCAACTTGATGCCTCTTTTTTTTTTCCAACACCAGGGATGATTTAAAAGGAACCTCTGACTCATCTCTGGATGTTACACAGGACTGTTTCTCCGTGTCAGCAGATAGAGATTCTTCCTCGGTGGTGTCTCCCACACACTGGCGGTGTCGGGACATCAGTGACTCATCGATGTACAATCTAGAGAGATCAAACGACTAAAGATTCTCTGGGAACAATAGCAACATATAGAGCATCGTAAAGGACATTCATAGCAACACAGGAAACGGTGACGAGTAGTGATGGAAAAAAGAGAAGTACATAAGACGGAAATATTAGGTTTTAAACTATCTGTATATGTATAAAAGCACCAGCCATCTGTTTAATGTTCAGCGAGGAAAGGGCCTTGATATCTGTGTATGTGGGAATATTCAATCATCGTTCACATGATTCACATAAAGCAGTGGGCACTTATCAACCACATCAATCTATTTAAGTAGCAAGCAATCTGTGTGTGTCAGTTAATGAATTGTTTTCTATAACATTAAAACCTTTAAGTGGCTGCCTGTTAAAGTAAATGCCCCTTTACGTACTTTGTATTGATCTCTCTCGATGGGTTGTGGAAAAGACTTTGTTTCCGGTCATTTTCACATGGTTTGCTTTCACTGTAATAATAAGGATGTGTTTTATTCTCCGAGAGATGCATCTGAGCCTGCATTCGGGGGAATAAAGTTGAGTAAAAGACGCCTACAGAAATGCTGTGAGCGTAGTTGATTGCGATGCACTTTTTAGGGCAGACTAAAAGAAAACCTGCACTACCACATCAATTCTGCCCGTTTAGGCTGAGAGTGAGTCTGAAAACCAACCTCCCCTCTCCTCACTGCAGCAGTTTGCTATTGGCCTGGTGGATGCTGACAGCACTGATGCTTTTATGTGGTGGTGGGGGGGGGGGCAGCCTCACTCTATAAAAGCCAGGGATCTGCAGCATCACTGAGCTGGTGCAGTGCAAAACGCCCGCTCATCCTCACCGATGGTGTGCAGAACAAGGGGGACATAAAAAAAAAAAAACCTTCTGAAACTAAAAAACATCCACATCCTTTTCTTAAACAAAAAAAAAAAATCCACAACAAAAAATTCACCATGAGCTACGATTCCTTCTTCTCCTACCGCCGTCCTTGGGACAGCTACAGAGGCTCCCAATCCACCACCAAATCCTCCATGTCCTCCTCCCTCTACTCTACTCCTCGAGCTCCTCCGTCTGGGAAGAGGATCCCGAGGCTGTTCTCCTCTTCCCTGCCAGACGGGTCTGAGCGGATGGACCTGGCTCAGGCCAGCTCCATCAACACAGAGCTGATGGGCCTGCGCTCCCAGGAGAGGGAGCAGCTGGTGGACCTGAACGACCGCTTCGCCACCTACATCGACAAGGTGAGGCACCTGGAGCAGCAGAACCGAGCCCTGCTGGCCGAGCTGGAGGCGCTGAGGAGGCGTCAGAACGACCCGTCCCGTCTGCAGACGCTTTACGAGGGGCAGTCGCGGAGTTTGAGGGCCATGATAGACTCGGAGAACGGGGAGAAGATGCGGATGGAGGCGGAGAGAGACTACCTGCGCGACGTGTACGAGCAGATGAAGGAGCGCTTTGAGGAGGAAGCGAGGCGGCGCATGGATGCCGAGGAGACCCTGCAGAAGGCCAGGGAGGAGGCCGACAGGGCCGTGCTCTCCAACTGTGACGCCGAGGCCTCCGTGGTCTCTCTCTGTGATGAGATGGTGTTCCTGAAGAAAGTCTTTGCGGAGGAGCAGGCAGAGCTGCAGGCCCAGCTGCAGATGGCCAACATCAGCGTGGACGTGGAGGTGTCCCGGCCCGACCTCTCCACTGCCCTGCGAGACATCCGGGCACAGTACGAGCGGCTGGCCGGCAAGAACATGCAGGCCGCCGAGGACTGGTACAAGGGCAAGTTCGCGAGCGTGGCGGAGATGGCCAGCAAGAACAACGAGGCCGTGCACGCCATCCGGGAGGAGACCATGGAGTACCGGCGGCTGCTTCAGTCCCGCTCCTCTGAGATCGAATGTCTCCGGAACGTCATCGAGTCCCTTCATAAGCAGCTGGAGGATCTGGAGGACACGCAGGCCAAAGACGTGGCAAAGTACCAGGTGAATGAGAGGGTTAACTGGATCCTGATCTGCATGAATAGTCACCCAATAGGGGAATGTGAAGCAGTATGTGGGACCTGGTCTGGTGCTCTCAGAGTAGGAGCAATCTCCTCCTCCAGCAGAAAGCATGTAAAGGGTCTTGGCCTCAAGGTCAGACATACGATGCGTGAAAAGTAGAGCTCAGCAGGAAATGATGGCCGGCTCACAGCGACCGTCTGAATGAACTGTGAGAGCACAACGTAGGAAGTCCCTCGTGTCTAGCATCACTAACTGTGATATTTCATAATGAATGTCTGTGGGGGTTTTTATGCACTTATAGATGAGGATAAGTGAGCTGGAGCGGGATATCACCGACGCCAAGCAGGAGATGGCGCGCTACCTGAGAGAGTACCAAGACCTTCTCAATGTGAAGATGGCCCTTGACATTGAAATAGCTGCGTACAGGTGAGATCTGGACGTGGACATTTAGTTCCTCTTAATCAAACGTGTATGATTTTATGACTATGACTATGTTTTAAAAAAATTCTGTTTTTCATACTTTTATTGTGTAAATACGTGAACAAATGCACAGATAGGATAAGATCATCTGTTTTCTTTCCAGGAAACTTCTGGAGGGGGAAGAGATTCGTCTGGCTTACCCTTCCTTTCCCGCCCTCAACTAAAACCTAAATGCCACCAGTCTGGCATCAACCTGAATTCTTCACACCCCTTCTTTCCTGCCCTGACCTGAACATCACCCCTCTCCCTCCCCCTCCCTCATACCTTATACGTTCTCTCCCCCAAATACTCCCCTCCATCCTTTACTCCTCCCAAAACCAAACCAAAGCTCATCCTTTCTCAAGACAGATGCGCCCTTGTGCTAAAACAAGAGGTCCACCAGAAGTCCCCCTTCTTCTACACACGTTCTGACACCGCACATCAAGAAGATGGCAAACTGTAAAATGCAGAGTGGCTGCACTGCATTAGTCGCATAGCTAAGTCGGACAGCTGTATTGTTTTGGCCGAGTTCCTCTCTGTCACACACGTCAAGGTCCAAGCAGCAGAGTTACTGTTCGACTCTTCTGATCCCTCGTTGTGCAAACATTTGACCAATTGTTTGTGAAGGAGGACAAATATCCCTTTTATCTCTCGCTGCTTGGACTTTATCTGTGTTTGAACTGATGCAAGAAACCTGCAGCAGTATTGATCAGGAACTCTCCCAATCGATCCTGCATTGTCCTGCACCCCTGGTTCTCTAGTCGTCAGTGAACCAGTGACCTTAAAACCTTTTATTTTCACGATATTAAAGACCCATTTTTGTCCTTTTTAGTTATTCTTCCTCTGCATTTACACAAATACTATACATATTGGTTGGTTTAAAAACCAGAGTGAGTTTGGGTCTTTCAATTTGGCTGGTTATTTAAATTTCTAATTTAAGCATTTGGACATGTAAATGCTTTGGAAGACTAAATTGTTACTGGTTTCTCCTTATATTCATGCAGTGTGTCTCACAGCTTATCTGCATTTGTTTTCTGTTCTGTGGGTTCATTCAAAGCTAAACAATGAAACTGAAAGACAAGTGCAGGAGCTCCTTGTTGTCTGCTGATGTTAGACCTAAATGGTGCTTTACATCTGTGAAACTAATACAAAGTCTGCACGCTCGGTGTACCTGTAACAGCCAAGCTG
Organism: Cebidichthys violaceus; assembly: GCF_023349555.1. Taxonomy (NCBI): domain Eukaryota; kingdom Metazoa; phylum Chordata; class Actinopteri; order Perciformes; family Stichaeidae; genus Cebidichthys; species Cebidichthys violaceus. The sequence continues at coordinate 2,227,963 of NW_027176395.1, read as the reverse complement.
AATAAACATATAACTGACCTGCAAATCAGTCCACGTCTCCTGTCTTCATTTGACACTTATGAAGCAATTGATGCTGCTTAAAACTTCTCCTTACTTACAGCTCTCAATGTCACAATCAGCGACACGGCGGCACTGCACCATTTCCCATCATTCCATGTTTTTGGCACGCTGACTGTAGCTGTAATGTGTTGGTACCTCGCCTCAGCATCATCCGTCACCAGGCTGACACCCGGCATCTCACTGCACCCCTGAAGAAAGAAATACACACAAAAAAAATAATTTTTACATGTATTTTACCTCATATTGTGAGCGTAAAGCAATAGCTCAACATACAGAACATGAAGTATTGTGTCACTGGCTCGTTTTAAGAGCCAGTTGGTTTCTTCTGTTGAGAACATCAAATACAAAGTCTGTTATATTTAGCACAAGTCTTAGGTTCGGGTTACTTGGTTCGCAGTAGATGAGGCATCTATTTTAACACACATTTTACAAACAACACAGACAATAGACAGCCATTGTAAAAGTAACCAAGGCTCCAATATCACTAAAACACTCAAATAAATCCCCCCGTTTCACGATTACATTTACAAGTACTTAGGTATAATTTAGAGGTACTTGTACTAGTGTACTAGTATTTCCATTTAATGCTACTTTATACTTCTACTCCACTACAATTCAGAGGGAAATACTGTACTTTGTACTTACTTACAGTCATTTAATATTATTCTGATATGTTCGACTCTATTTCTACTGTGCTGTTGGTACTTCCAAGAATACTTTTGAACTGTTACTTGTGACAGTGTACTTCTACAGTGTGATATTGCTACTCTCATTTAAATAAAAGATTTGAGTACATTTTCCACCACAGCACATGTGTTTGACAAAGTAACTTGTTTATAAATGTACTTGCCTGGTTAACAATTACGAAGCTAACTAGCTACCTAGCTTCGTAGCTAGCTAACTGATATTATTGTTCGCACTATAACACCGGTATAGCAGAGCCATTTAACTATGAAAACTATTTTAATATATCAATAAGGAGCACATACTGCTTCTTATATACGGTCTATGGCATACTGATATTTTAAAAAAGCATCGTCTGCGACCTACAGATGGCGGTAGAGGCTAACGGACGCCTTAGCCGACCTAGCTAGCTACGTTGCTAATTACTTCCGCCAGTCAGAGGTTACCAACATGGCCGCTGCCTGCTGTCGATAACATTTCTGTCTCAATGTTAACTTTCAAATGCTTTTAATTAACCTGTCACATTGAGAGACTTACAATCTGCACCCCGTGGAGCCACATTTCGACGCCGTCATGTTCCAGGTAATCGGCGGGAGGAGCGTGCAGGTGACCCGGCTCCTCGCGCCCAGGAGCACCGTGATCGTGGAGGCTGTCCGGGGAAGAAAGTCCCGCACCGACCCGGTGGCCAAGTCCAAAGAGGGGCGAATCAAGGTGCCTCCTCCGGTCGATGCGACGGAGATGGTCGTCCTCAAGGAGAGATACACGGAGTACCAGATGATCACGAGGGCGCTTCGGTACGTTAAATCACGAACTTTAACGAACCTGGTGTTGTGGCAAATTCTGTCTCCCCAAACAAATGTTGGGCCGGATATCGTTCCCAATGTGTGTATTTTGAATGAAGCTGGTAAATAAGATGAAATAAGATTGACTTGTATTGATCCCCAGAAGGGAACTTCGTTTTTTGCTTCCCTTAAAATTATTCATACGTCATTTTGTCAGAGTTGTGAAATATTGTGCGCTTGATATTTTAAATTTAAACACTGTACTTTAAAGTAAAATATTATCTTTGAATATTTCGTTGTCCTTTTTTTGAATTGACGTGGTTCTCTCCTCTGTGTCTCGTCAGTCTGGAGTTTAAGGAGGAGGTGCTTCGGAAAAAGTACGAGGAGGAGACGGGCTCCCTGGCGGAGGAGAGGGCGAGGCAGGAGGCGGAGGAGCATCGCGCCCTCATGGCCTTCAACAACCAGGAGAACCTCCGCATGCTCCAAGTCCGGTAAGAGGAAACTCCGAATCCCAACACGAAGAGTAGAAACCTCATTTTAAGATATGATTAACCACTCTTGGTTTGGGTTTTATTTTTATTTTTTTCTATTATTTTCCTCACGTTTCCTCTTTATGTTTCAGGATGTTGAGGATCCAGAAGGAAACGGAGGACGCTGAGCGTAAGCAGGTGGAAGCTGTGGCTCAGCGAGAACAACAGCAGCAAGAGTTCATCAAAGAAAGAGAGAGGGAAATATTGAAGTTGCAGGTATGATATTTTTCTCTATCTTCTTTCTGCTTTCTCCCTCTAAACTAGAGTAACACATGTTTATTAAAATTGGCAATTCTTCAAGCTACTTTTTCATGTTTTTATGGTCGACAAAATCAAGGAACATTTGAAATTCTGCCTCAAAAAAGCACTGTGGTTAAATTCCTAAAATACTGATCTCAACAAATGTGACTCTTTCAGGAGGATGCAAAGAACTTCATCACATTGGAGAACTTGGATCAGCGTATAGAAGCAGCTCTGGACAATCCAAAGAATTACAACTTTGCCATTGACAAAGAAGGGAGGGTTGTGAAACAGACGATGCTGCAGTGAAACACCAGAGCGACCTGTTGTGCGTCCGTCTCAGAGGACAGACGGAGACGGATGGACGGACATCATTCGCTGTGAGCCGAGTTGAGTCTCATCCACCCCGGAGGCAGAAAAACATTCAGCGTGAGAAGATTATCGTACCTGTAAAAACTAAGAAATATGTGAGACTCTTTCATTCGCAGATAACTTGTAAATTAAAGCTTCTTTTCCTGCTTTTATTCTTCATGTTTCTGCTTTATGTTCTTATGTGAGTGCTGTACTGTCAAAGTAAAGACATGTTCTTTTGATCATTGCCGTCTTCTCCTGATATATATAAAGTATGTAAATGAATGTTCTCTGGAGTTTTCAGTAAATTAGTCTGAATCTTTTTCAACAGTATAGGATGAAAATTAGACTTTTTCTATTTTTTTAGTTGTTAATCTCTAATTATATAAAATGTCAGAATATTGCTCATCAGTATTTCCTAAAGACATTTTCAAACGGGTTATAAAATAGAAAAAAAAGCCGAAAACCCTCACATTCAGGAAGCTGGAACCAGAGAAAGATGGACATTTATGTTTAAAAAATGACTTAAATTATTCATTAATTAATATTGTTTTATCTTCTTAACTCTCCCCTCTTACGACCGATAAACATCCTTCAAATGACACAATCCGAAATTCAAAAATCACTCTGGGGTTGAGTCTATATCTGTTCATGTGTGGTTATTACCTTTTTAAAGAGAGGTCACAATGACAGTAACACATTTAAATAGACATTTTATAGATTCATTTGTGTTGCTCTGGAGTCTAATGAGCGTTTTCACTTTGGTCCTGCACATTCAGCTGCAGCCCTCTAGGGGTCGCTGTGAGCAGCTCCCCTCAGAGTTCACAGTGTTTACAGTGTTTACAGTGTTTCAGGCATTAAGCTTCTCATGTGTGACAACGTGCTGCTGAACCCCGTTAATCCTCTTCCGTCAGGCCGGGCGTGCAGGTTGATGGGATGAAGAAAGTCAGGAAACCCGCAGCGGCTTTAGAGTGAGGAGGGCAGAAATAAACATGGCCTCTGACCTCAGGTGATACTTGGTGAAAATACACACCTGTGTTGTTTTCTCTCTCTCCTTGAAATTACTTCATTTTTTATCTCCACAGTGCTCACGTCACATTAACAGGAAGTGTAAAAAAATAAATAAGAGTCGAGAAAATATACATCAACACTCATTTTACAAACATTAAACAAACAATAATCTTGTCATTAAAGCCAATTTTAAATTCTTCATCCATATCTCTTTAAAAATACAATCAGTTCTAATTGAGTGTGTGGAGTTGAGCTGAAATACGGTCATTGACAGACAATTTTTTAATTTTTTAAGTAATTAATGAGTCATTTAAGTCATTTTTTCAGTTTCCTCAATGTGAGGATTTTCTGCTTTTTCTCTATTTTATAACATTTTAAACTGAATATTTTTCTCTAGATGTTTGAAGATGTTTCTTTGGTCTTTAGGAAATACTGATGAGCCTTTTCCACAGTTTTCTGACATTTTACAGCATAAGAAATTCATTTCTTAATAAAATAATTTACAGATTAATGAAAAGAAAAGAAATAAAAGTCTGATTAGTAATTTTCTGAAAGATAATTAGGGTTTGTATGTATTCTAGTGGTTTTATTCTGAGCATCCAGCACTGTTGGGACTCCCTCTGTGTACTGACTTTAGTGTTAAACATCATAGGATGTGACCCGAGTTGCCGTAATGCACGCAGGTAATGTGATCGGTAACTGAGGTTAATGGGATTGTTCAACCGCGGCAGCGAAGGCTGGGATTACAAGTAACACGACACAGTAGATTGAGATGAACTCAGATTAGCAGCAAACAACTGGCAGCTGTTCTCCGTCACGATCGCAGTCACTGCATCCAGCTTCTACTCAGTGGTAAAGATTCTTTCATTCATTTAGAGGTAGATCTGTAAACCAATTTGTTAAAAATTAAAATCCAGTCAGTATCTATTCAGGCCTACAGGGTCAATTCATCCTCAGCCTGATTTAAAGAGGAAATCTTTTAACGGCTCCACAAATAGCAGAAACGTTTCCCCAAACTGCTCATTCATCAAATGTGTTGTTGCCCAGTGAGTGAAGAAAATATAGGCTGTAAAAAAAGTAAATATTGGTCTTATAGAGTCAACTGGAACAGCAAGAAAAAAAAGGATTAGAGAGATTGTTATCGTGGTAAAAAAAAATATATAAATATTTTTGGAACCCCAAATTATGTATTTCAAACTTTCCTTTATTCTATTTTTCTTTCTTTCAGGTTCTGGATGACTTTTAAAAAGAAAGTATTCAAACAAAACAAGGACGTAATCAGATATATTTACATACATATTTTCTACAATATTTGTTTTATATTTTTATTGTTCATTTATGTATTCTATATTTATGTTTCTGGACGTTTGCAGTACTTGCTGTTATTTATATTTTCTCTGACCACGTTTATTTTTTATGCACCAATACACCAAAACACCAAAACGCCATCTCCTCGTCTGTGAAAACCTGGTTCTGGTTCTGAAGACGAGTCGTGGTTAGAACTGGTCACGAGCTCAACATGTGGAGAGCTTCCCTAAACCTGCCAGGATGTGACTTCACACAGTTTCTATTAAAATAAGTCTCTCAGATGCAGCATCACTATCATTCCTCTCCTTTTTATTCGGTGCAGCGGGTGAGATTACATCAGCATACATACAGACATTCATGAGGGTATTTGTAGGTTTATTTTTGCCTGATAACATGTAAGTTCTGACCCTAAATGACTATTAATAGTAACACACAGACTAAAGCTACAGACGGCTTCAAACTGGTCCCAAAGCACCTCGATTTTAGCAATAAATACATTCACAAAATATTGTAACTCCAAAACCATTTCTGTGACCAAGACGGCAGAAAACTGAACAGTAACTGATGTGAAAACCTTCAACCCCGAGCGAATGGTCCAGGTGGTGTTAACTGATCTGAGGCAATGGGACAGTCGGTATGAAGACCAGTAGGACTCTCACAGAGCTGCATCTGTTCCACTTCCTGCCTCAGTGTTAAAATGTGCTACAGCTAACGCTAACAATCGCAGGTAGATCTCAACCTGCTCGCTTAAAAAAAACAAAAAACACAACACCTCATTCATAACTTGGATCATTCATAACATTCATCGTGGTAAAAATATAGCTCACATTAGACTGAGAAAAGAGAAACACTTGAATATTCAAGTATTACATAAAACACATTCAGGAGAAATACTGTTGGCTTCTTCCAGGACTCCAGATCATACGTGGGGGAATGCATTTTTGTCGCTGTTTGAGCTGGTGAAGTGTGTTTTTATTAAAACCTGGATTATGGAATCTGGTTATTGAGCTGCCCGGGGTATTTCTCAAACCTCCTCTCTGCCTCCTCACTGAAGGCGTCACCTGTAGGGATTAAAAACAAAAGGATCACAGTTCAAAACAAAGGTTTGAACACACGAGGTACATGTGACGTGAAGCAATCGGGTCGTTTTTAGTGGTTCTTTTTGACTGGTTACCAATGTGGCAGTTATGGAGCCAGATTCGATGTCCGTCATATTTGCAGTTACATTTCATGGCGTTGTTGGTGAAGTCGCTTTCAGACACTTCCTGATTTGGATTGATAACAATCTGAAGGGATCAGAAACATAAAAAGGAGCATTTTTATAACAGAATAGACAATCACATACATAAAAAAAACGCACCAGGTAAACCCCTTCGTGGTTAAAAGCTGGTGTTTGGAAATGAACTGCTCAGTTTTGACAGGATTAATGAACTTGTATTGAGGTTGTTGTGGTGAGAGGAGGGTCTCGATTCATGTAAACAGAGTTCCTGAAGTATTTCCTTCAACAAATAATATGTCCCTCTCCAAATACTCAACACACTTCACCGAACTATACAAAAGGGAAAGTTCCCCCCAACAGACCTTTTCCCTCCAAAATCATCCTCCCCGAGAAAAATGAAACAAACGTACTAAAAAGTGAGGAGTGCAGAGTCTACTGTAAATAATAGTTGACTGAATGTTGGTTTTGGATTATATCCACACACTTATATAAGCAAATACCCCGGGTTTCCTAGATCTACATGCTCACCTGCAGGATGTAGTTTCCAGGTTTGACGTCTGTGATGTCGATCCACTGGCAGTCGATGTCGTGTCGGTACAAATCCCAGCAGCCCACAGTGATGCCCTGATCGCCGAAGTTGGCGCACTCGTAGCGCTTAGAAACACCTGGGAGGCAAACAGATTCATTGATTTTAAGATGCATTAGTGAATCCATCACAAAGTATTTCACAATGACTCTTTGAGTCAGAAAGTTCCTGTATCTTTATTATCACTTGTTTGAACAGGTAAGAGAGCTGAGATGGTGTCTGCTACTCTATGACTGGACTCTGTGGGTCAGACTCACCCTCTTGACAATCTGTGTCCTCCAGACAGAAGCTGGCCTTGTGGCCCTCGGCCACTCGGGTACCGTTGGCGTTCAGCAGATCATAGTGGGTGAAAATATCCATGCTGTGGTAGTGGCTGTAAAAGACAGAGAACACGGTGTTAATGACGAAACACTTATTCATTCCACACCATTCAAAAACAATACTTTAAAAAAAAAGAGCCGTAAAGGTCCCGTGAAGCGAATGTGACGTTAAGGTTTTCTTCAGCTTGTTGGCGTATTTCTGGACTTGATCACATGTTTTAAAATCTAAAGTGTTCTTGATGCCACAGAGGGCAATATGTTTCAGTGAATACTAGAAAGGTGCTCTAAGTAGAGGGCAGATTTTAGTGCATAAAATAGGAACACACAAGATATGAATTGTTCTGTTGGGCTGGAATGTAAGCTGATGTAGATTTATGACAAAATAATGTCACCGCATTGATGTAAACTTCATCTCTTTGTGTTTTTCTTCCCCACTGAGACAGATGAGATTACATAACCGCACCATTAAAACTCCAGTGGGTCTTATCCAAACAGCTGATTGAAGTTGATGACAGACGATATTACCCGTGGCAGGCGTGCCAGACCCACGAGTGGCGCCCAGCCTTGGGCTTGAAGTCGGCCCGACCGATGTTGTGGATCTGGGAGGAGAAGCGCAGCAGGCGGCGGTGTCCGTAGGGCCAGTCGGCCTTGGCCGCGGACTTGGACAGGCAGTCCTCCTCGGCAGAGCAGTAGAGCATGTGCAGAGGGCGATCCTCGATGTAGACCGTCTGCTGGACCAGAGGGGCGTTCAGGACGAGGTCAGAGGTCGCTGCGTAGAGGGGCGGGCAGTAGGATGAGGGTGGAGTTTCACTCATTTAAATGTTTCTTCTCGTACCACTTGATGCTTCTATTCCATTAATGCAAATACAGCAATTTTGTAATAATGCGCTGGAATAAACTACCTAGCGATTAGAGTTAAGAACAATGATATCGCTCATGATATCAGTAACAGCTAATGGTTTGATAACAGCAGTAGGTCAAAATGAATCATTTCTGGCTGCTGTTTCTGGATTCTGAGTTTCATTATATGCAGATCAATAACACATGCGTGTGATTGTCCTTTCCTTTCCGCTTGTTTCCTTCACTCACTGTCAGAACAGATGACTCCCGCTGCAAACTTTGCCGCCGCTTTCTGGCAGCTGACCGTTTTGTGATGCTGGCACCGACTCAGAGACATCTCGTTCCCGGTGCACTTCACGCCGCTCATTATCATCTCCGTCACGTTACTGCTGTCCCAGTACCACGTCTCCTTGGATGGGGGTTCAGACAGAAACAAAAACACGCAAAACGGAAAAAACAAGCACAGTGCACCGATCAGGAGAGAGTCGTCCACAAACGGAGCTGCAGAGAGTTCAGGGAGATGTTCTGACAAACACTTGTTCATGACTCGTTTTTGGTTGCGGTCTGAGGACACGGTGCAAAGCTGAGTTTATGATCACTGGAGGACAATAACTCATTATGTGATTCAATAATCTTACTGGATTGTAATAATAATTGTGATACGTTTAAAGTATCTCTAAATCAATCAATTCTTTTTAATTACCCAGTATATTTTAATCAGTTTTTAATGTATATATTAAGATACTTTGATAAGCTTTGCTTCTCTGTTCCCTCAGTCTCTACAGGAAAAGTAAAAACAATTTAGATCTCAGACTTTTATTGGAATAATTTACAGGAATATTCAAAACTAGCCTTATTTCTCACATAAAATCAAGTTCCTCCTGCTTCTCCTGTTTAACTTTGTAACTTACGTTTCCCCTTTAAACAATACATTCGTTCAACATCTCATCGAGGAGCAGACGTCTTCATTCTCTGGTCTACTTACAGTGACGGCATGCATGGAGTAGCCGAGCCCTAGCTGCCTGCAAACCACCATGGCTTCCCTTGTGGTCCAGCCTGTGCTGCACACTGTGCCCCACTTGGAGCCAACCTGAACCTCCACCCGGCCCTCATAAGTGGTCCGGCCTCCCGCTATCCGGATCTGCAGAAATGCCCTGCTGGGAGTCAGTGAGGGGGAAACACACTTCCTGTCCGGTCTCTGAACTGTCTGGGCTGAAACTAACGCCTGCAGTCGCACAGTCCTCCGGCGGTGGAGGACGCCTTGTTGAAGCGGTGCTTTGGTTAGACTTCTCTAGGCCTGGAGAGCGTCAGCGTGGTTTCCAGATGAGGCCACCGCTTGGCTTTAGTGGCGAGTCGCTTGTTGAGTTTGATTAGAGACTTCATGCGAGTCTTTTTTGAGAAAAGACCAAAACGGTTTCATGATCTTCCATGTAGGAAAAAAGAAGCTTCTACTCCATATGGAACTTATAATGTACTGTCATTAATACTTCAAGAATATTCAGAAAACACAACTTAGCATATGTTTTAGGAAGATATTAGAATGTGTTACCGGATCTAATAACAAGTATTAGTGCTGCCTGACCAGAAGTATTGATCATATTTGATGTCTTGACTGTATTGAAATGAAGTGTTCATGACAGTATATTATATTTGCATATGTCAAATATACCAAAAGGCAAACCGGCTGGTGAAAGCAGCTCTGCTCGGTGGTGTTAATAACCTACTTGCACGCCCTGGTTAGCGTAGCCCAGGCCCAGCTGCCTGCAGACCACTATGGCCTCCTTGGTGCTCCAGGTCTCTCCACAGATCAGACCCCAGCTCAGCGTCCCGTTAGAGTCCGAGCTCAGCACCTCCACGCGGCCCTCGTAACGGGTCCGCCCTCCCGTTAGTCGGATCTGTGTGCGGGGCCGAGGGGGTTAGAGAGCACAGAGCAGAGCTAGTAGATACACAAGAGCCGGGCTGGATGAAAAAAACTCTCATCTGTTACAAGTTCTATTGGTGCACATCTTGATGGTGACATGGTTTACGCGTCATGTGACCCGAAATTGAAAAGATGAGCGTGAACCCTTGCAGAGTTTTTTTCATCCCACTCAGTCCGTCCTCAATGTGTATCTACAGGAAACACGGAGGAGTATCATCTGGTGGAATATGAACTGCACAACCAGAAATACTCTGTGATAAGAGGAAATCACTGCTGTCGCAAAAAAGAAGAAGAAGAAGAAGAAGAAGAAGAAGAAGAATGAGGTCTGAGTTGGTTTCAAGCAACTGAATTCATTTGGAATACACATGACTGTTTTTTGGGACAGCAGTGAAGAAGTATTGGTAGAGAGTGAAAATGAGTATCAGCTCTAAAGCTCACATGTTAGGGCAAAACCAAAAAGACGTTTAGAGCAGCAAAGAGCTAAATGAATGGATAATACAACAAAGACTATTATTTCACATTATTCAGAAGAAAGTCTGATGCAGCTAACCAATATTCACCAATGATTTACTTAATTCCTTGTGCTATCTGGGGTAATAAATAGTATAAAAACAGTATAAACAGAATCAACTTTTCCTCGAGTTAACAGAACAGCTTTAAGAGGAATCATTGCAGTAAGAAGGTTCAGCTCTGACCGAGTCCTCGAGTCCCATGTGGGGCACGTTGCAGCGGACGGCAGCGTCCTCCACGTGCTGACAGTCCTCTGAGGTGATGTTTTTAAAGGGGCAGTTCCAGATGGACTTCTCCTGGCCGAAGCACTTCACCTCGTTCATGTAGATGGGACCCATTCCTGCACAGACACACAGACACACGGACAGAAAAGCAGCTTTAAGGTTAAAGAAAACAGACTTGTTGTTGGATTAGTTTGAAGTTCTGCGAGAACAGGATGAGGCAAAGTTTCTCTCCACTTCTATATTAACAGTTGTTTGAGGAAATAATACATTTAGAGCTTCTTTGGATATCAGCAATTACACATTTTCCAGTTAACCTTTTTTCTAGGAAACCCAGAATCAACTGTTATCAAATGACAAGTCATCAAATTACAAAATTAAGAAAATAAGTCGTCAGCAATCGCACTTGATTCCATACAGAACTGGTAGTTATGGAGTCCAGCCTTTCAAACTACATATAGCTCACTTTTGAACCAGTTTGCTGAGCATGCATGTTCTCTGTCAGCGACACCCTGGTTTACATTCACCCTCTGAACTCTCACTCCGTCACTACTAAGACACAGCACCATGAGGCGATTGTATCAGGACATTTCCGGTGGAAGGAATTCCTTCAGCCGTGACGTTTAGGAATGTTTGTTGGATTAATTCAGCCAGGTGGAGGTCTTAACGTCCCTCTGAGCACAGAGAGTCTCCTCGAACGACTTCCTCTGTGGTAGGAATCATAACGTACACACACACACACACACACACACACACACACACACACACACACAAGAAGACATCCCCACCCAGCGCTTCTGAGAACTGCCTTTCAAAAGACTGCTTGTTTCTTCTTTGGTGGAATCTGTGGGCAGTTTACCAAAAGAAACTACACACCACCTCCATGTTCTAATGACGAACACACACACACACACACACACACACACACACACACACACACATATACACGCAAGGATAAATAATTTAGCTTCATTCACTAACAGTTTTGTTTGGTTAGAGAATAATTATTCACAGCAATGTTTCACTTCCTGCGTTCTTCTTCTTGCTACAAGTATTATTTTGTTTTTACAATATTATTAAAACAATTCTGTGAGTTTATCAACTGTACTTTTGCACCCTGGGTATGTAACTGTTTAGTATGAAGTCATTTATGTCTTAAAATGTGTCCAAAGTAAGTAATACTGCAAGGGACTTGGTTTGAAAGGTTGCCTTTGTCCCTCATACGTGTCCACTTATGAGGGAATATGTTTTATGAAAAGGTCTTTAGGGTGAGATGTGCTCACCAATAACTAGGAATTATATATATAATTAAGGTCAAGTTGTCTAATTTAAAACAGAGAGAAAAATATAATAATATAATATAATTCTAAAATATGAGTGTGTGAGTGTCTGACTTAGAACAGAGCTATTTAACAAATGAGGAAGTGTAACGTCAGGATCGTAGTGGAGATTATACACTAAGTTTTGTCTATTATTGGAGTAACTTGTTCAGAAAATGAGCCGCATGTTTGTTTTCCGTGGTGGCCGTCTTTCTTTCATGTGTTTTATCTTTGTTTCTTTTCTTTCGCCTGTGCACAGAATTCCTGAACTTATTAAGATATCGAGGAATCTGTGCAGGAATGCGCCCTCATCACCGGAGATGACCTGACGGATAAGACAGGCTGCAGATGGACGGCTGATGACTGACGTCTTCTCTGAAGACAGGTATAAACACAACCTGTCTCAGGTGACGGGTTTAAAGGGATTTAATGCAAAGCACAGAATCGACTGGGCTAACCTTAAAAAAATAAATAAAAATTACATGAAATAAGGATTATGTGGCGACAGGATTAACATTATTATCATGAAGGGCTGTACCCAATGTCCTTTCTTTACACTCAGAGGTTCTATTGAGGTCTTGGAATGAAGTTTCAAATGTCTATCGCCTCTTTTATTTGACATCGTCTCACAAAAAAATGGAGAAAAAAAACGATTTTGTTTTATTGTGGCTCTAGAAATGTAATGTATGGTGCTGTTAGATTGCTGCTTCACCGCCTCGTTCATACAGGTGTTGCATCTGCACAAACTTCCCTATAAATGCAGGGTGAACCTTAAGACCAGAGGTCTTCAACAGGGGGTCCGCGACCCTTACGGGGTCCGCGGAGGTACTGCAGGGGGTCCGCGAAATTTGGGGTTGATTTTTTATTTTTTATTTTTTTTCCAAACATGAATCTGTCCATTATTTTAATAGTTCAGCATTGTCTGCAAGATAACAGGTATGTTTATGCATGGCAGTGGTACTAATAGGCCATCACTCATTTTCGTTTGCACATTTATGTTTAAAATAAAAACGTCAATTTGAATAGCTTGTATGCATGATCATCATACAAGGTGTGTTCATAAATGGCAGTCCCTACTCACTGTACCTTTAAAATAAAAACATGAAGATATGAACCTGTGTATTATTTGAATAGCTTAGTATTGAATGCACAATAACAAGGTATGTTAATACATGGCACTAGGCCCAGTTTAATTAATATAAAACACAATTTTATACAATATATATAGTCGGCTCCATCTCTCGATCAGTTTGGGGGTCCTTGGCCTGAAGAACGTTGAAGACCCCTGCTTTAGACCCTTGTAAGGGATACAGTGCCAAATCACACTAAGGTTGAATATTAAAATACATATTAGATTAGTGTATTTGGCCTCCTCTCAAACAGGAGGTGAACTACTTCCTTTTTCTGAAGCGACAAAGTGAAAAAAAGTATTCTTTATTCTGGACTTAATAGCTGAGAATTGTCAGGCTTGTAATAACCTTTACTGTTATTTGAAACCTCTTCCTTTCATCACCGACTCATTCTTTTTCGTCACAGAGTGTTTTAACTTACCTTGTCCCATGCGGCCTCCAGTGAGCGCCTCCTTGGCGCTGCCGAAGCCGACCTCCCTGCAGACGACGCTGGCCGACTGCAGGTTCCAGCGGTCGTCACACACGGTTCCCCACTCGTTGTCCTTCAGCACCTCCACCCGACCCTCGCCCACCCTGGCACCTCCCTTCAGCCTCACGTTGCTCTAGATCACAAGCAGACACATAAAACTTTAAATTTAGTTTATGTCTATGTTTTACGTCTTCTGAGCAGCCTGGAGGGCGGTACCAACAGTAATGTGACCAGGCTAGTACACAGCCTGCTCTTGGGTAATACGTTCTAATAACTGTTTAATGGAGCGATCTCTGAAGATCTGATACAGAACATGTTGTATCCTTAATTTAGACTGCTTCAATTATTAACAGATATAAATATTTCACTTTCTATATACTGTATAATGACATATATTTAAAGAGTTTTCATATTTCTGTAATGGAGTCTTATTTTAATTTAATCTACCTCCATTACTCAAAATTAGAAATTTAAATGTGCTGCTCAACAGAGTAATGAAGCTATGCTATGCTTCAGTGACAGGCTTTAAATGAAGTAAATGAACTACATTTATCTATCAGAACATGACCTCCCATAGGCCTTTCTTCACACTTTACATTTTGACATGTCGTAGTAGGAAAAGCACATTTATAAATAACCAATTATCGATGCTTAAATTCCATTTAGCTGCTTCGGTTTCAGGGTCATGGTACTGTCCATGCTAGCTTACCATCATGACTTACTGGGACACTTGAAGAGAGCGGAGACATTTTTAATTAAATTAGAAACACCTGTGCCTTTTCCTACTATAACAAGTCAAAATATCTGCTGAGAAAAAAACATTTAAAGACTACTTTACCGAAGTTTTAAGTTTCTTTTTCAAGCCGGTGTTCTGAACGAACAGCGGCCCCGGCATGCAGCTGACGACGGCCGCCATGCCGCCCTCGCAGGAGGACGTCGCGTTGGGCTTGCTGAACTCCAGCGGACAGGCCGCCAGGTGAACCTCCGTGCCCGTACACGCCACCGAGTGAATGTGGAAGTGGTTCTTCTGACGCTCCAAATACAACCTGCGGGGAGCGGAGACGAGGACTGTGGTGACGGAAACATGAACTGTGTCCCAAAGCCATACTTATTATACACAGTATGTATATAATCATCATAGAATATTGTTTAAACAGTTGGTTTAGAAAAACATAAATGTGTTGGAAAGCTACTGCCAGTTAAATCATCGAGTGTGAAGTTTTGACATTATGCTGAGAATTAATAACAAAAAAAGACCCAACAAATGAATGAATCACTAAAAAATGAGGCAACATACTGTTCCTTATCTACAAAGCTTTGTATATGAAAATGTTGTGAGTTTGTTTCAGGTCATTACAACATGCACAACCATCAGCTCATGTTACAGTAAGAATTACAGCATTTAGGTTTGCACAAACTATCACAGATATCGTCTCCAATTATAAAAACATGTTGGACAAAAGGATAAAAACTCAGTAGTAAAGCCAAATAATAAGTGAGGCTCACTGTATAAATTGAACTTGCAAAACCATTAATTAGAGGCACTGTTTGACTTTTTAGTAAATATGCTAAACTACTTTTTTTTTGCCACGAGTAACTCATCTGTTCAGACTGCATCTTGGCCCATAAAATGAAATCTGTATCTCTTATCGTCTCTAAATGTAGAACCTGAAGTAGATCACATTTCTGGGGTTGGACCCACATGGTCCAATGCACTTCCTGTAAGTGGCTTTGGATAAAAAGCTAAATAAATGTAATGTAATGTTATGAGTGGGAGGAGAAGATTGATACCACTATCATGCATGTACAGTAAATATATTATGCTAAGCTAAGCTAAACTGGTATCAATCTTCTTATTTAACTTAAGGGAACAAGCATATTTCCTTTTCAACAGAAAATGTTTCCTTATGATCAAAAATCCTTGGAATCGTTTGCATAGTTTTAGGACACATCAGGCGTTTTAATTCTGCACATTCCAGTACTTTGACTAAATATTCACACAACGAACATCGTTTTCTGACTTTCCTATCAGTTTGAATGACGTGTGTTTGGGTCTTTTTTCCCCCGACTGCTTGAAATTTCTGTTCATCCTCAGATTACCTTTTGCCAGCGCTGCTCTGTTTAGACTTAGCGTTAGCGTTAGCTTTAGCTTTGGATGTCTGCCTGCAAGGTAAACACGGGTTAGACGGCACAGTCAGGAGAACACGAGCGGACAAAGTGAACAATCACAGTAACAACAGTTACATGACGCACAAACAAACTGTAGCTACGCTGCTCAAAAGGATGTGTCTCCTCCAGCATGGTTGTCTATAAGAGTTGTGAATACATTTTTATATATAGTGTTATATATAAGACACACAGACTTGTTGGAAGTGACACATCCCTTTTAGATGCATGTAAATAAACACAATTATGACCAAGAATTAAGTTAAAATTTGGAGATTCTGCAGTTAAATCAACACGGGCTCATATTCACTGCATGGCCAAAAGTATGTGGACACCTTTCTACATACTCTTGTGTACTTCATGGCATCTTAGTTCCATTTGATGGAACATGATTTTCCCGGTTTGGTGTGGGAGAAGTGGAAGTGTTTGGTTGTCCGTATACCTTTGACCACATAGAGAATGACACGTAAAGCATGATCATTAACATGTTTGTTAGTACTTGTAGTTCTTCTAAAGTGATTTTGTTTGACGTATGGCATTGCTGTTAAATCATAGAGGTCGGTTTAAAAGCATGATATTAAATATTAATATCATGAATCACACACAGTCTTTGTTAATCGGTTCTTCAACGTTCTCAGTACTGCAGTTTCATTTTGTGAAACACACCTCAGATATTTTGCTACTCTGGTCCAGAACCGAGTCATTTAGAATCTGCAAATTATTATTATTATCTTGTTTTAACATATCAAGAGATAAGGAAATGTGGCTCCAATACAACAACAAACCTGAAAGTGGTTAAACCCGATAGTTGGTTTTGATCTTTTCGTGAATATTTGTTGACAATAAAGATTATATAGAAAGCTCAGCTTATCAATTTAGGCCGTGGTTCTCAATCTTTTTCGTGTTGAGGACCCCTAAATTCATACACATTAGGTCACGGACCCTCATTTGATAAGATCCTCGCTTCAGGGACCTCCATCCGAAAAGAGTTTGGTTGTTAGATTTGATTAATTCTATAGTAGAATTAGACAGAACTGTGGAGGAAGTGAAACCTATGATCAGATTAGTCACGCTTACTTACATTTTAGAGTTGATTAAATAGTGAAAATGAACTATTCCTTGACCCTTAACCCTTATTTTTTGGGGACCCCTTGAACTCCACCTAAAGGACCACTGCTTGAGAACCACTGCTTGAGAACCACTGGTTGTTTCAGGTACATTTTTGTCGGGGTCTCCACACCACAATCATCATAAGAAAATGTTATTTTTTATTGGATATTCACTGTAATCACTTGGTTTGATCTCCTTAGAGCACCTACTTGACGTCACTTTATAAATGGTGTCACATCATAACTGTGGTCCTGCGTGGTAAACTCTAGAAGGCGAAAACAAACGCTGAGAGTTATTTGCAGATTCTACCGGACACAGGTGGGTTCTTGTCACGTGGACTCTCACGTGAGACTTTATTTTTTTTTTTTTTTGTTGAAGAACCCAGAATGAAAAGTTACTGACCTCCTGGATAAAGCATGCCATACTGTAATGAGGAATGGGATTTCCAGCTGCTGCATTAGAGGACTAATCCGTGGAAAAATGAATCTCCAGTAACTGACACAGCACAGATTAAAGACATATTTCTCATCAAAAAGGGCCTCGAATAGCTTACATTATTATAAAAAAAACAATTGACTTCATGTTGAGAGCAAAGAAGTAAAAATTTTGTGCATTTACTGCACTTACAATCCATTTGAATTTGTCTTTACAATCTGTGCCATGTCAGGGGAAATGTGAAAAATAAACAGAAATGACAAGAAACCTCCACACAACCACGAGCTTCAGTAGGATAAATACAAAACTACAACCCATTCACATGCTGCTCATCACCACAATACGATACAAGAAAGAGGGCAACCAGCTGGAGACGGGAGCTACATGGTTGTTGTCTACGACCGACAGGAAACCCACTGTCCCAGCTACAGAGTGCAGACGGAGGGTTTTCCCGGGGACAGAGTACCTTCCACCGGCTGAAACACTGATCTTTGGCCTGGAGAGCGTCTCAGCTGCTCGCTTTTTCAGACGTCTGCAACAGTGAGACAGCCAGAGTCCATCACATACAGGAGAGAGACTACATGCAAACACACACACACACACACAGGCTGCATGTACAGCACACACCAACTGTCTCTGAGCTGCGCACACACACACACACACACACACACACACACACACACACACACACACACACACACACACACACACACACACACACACACACACACACACAGATTTCTTTCAGGTGAAGTATCCTGGAGGGTCAGAGGTGAATAACATGTCTGACATTCCTCCAGACATCAGTATATTGTATTACAGACTTCAGGTCACCAAGGTACGATCACGGAGCTATTCCAACTATTCAGAACTATACTGAACTACATCGCCTCATGAATACAGAGTATCTCTGGTACTGGCTGGTAATACCATAGCAGTCCAGTGACAAACTAGACAATTAAACCTGTCGGATTTCTCTTTAATACTGATTCTAAATCACTTCAGGGGATTTATTTTTTAACCTAAAACGTCTCCCATAAGTTTGTTTAGTGCTTTGATGTCATCATAGACTTCAGATGTACAACTGAACCCACAGAGAATCATGTGATTCTTCACTTTTAGTCTGATAAATGGAAATCAGCAAGCCTGAAGTTTTCAGCTACAACGATGTGAGCTTTTCTTAAACTCAAACATAGTGTCTCCTCATAAGAAAAATCCCTAAATATGTACGTTAATTTGAAATGAAATGGAAAAAGTTTGGAATGAGATCGGGAGAGAAACGGTGCTACAGGAGAGCAATGCTCAGAGTTTGAAGACGGAGAAATAAGAGCCAGCACTCCCTTCATTCACATGTTGCCGTTTGTATCGGCTGGTATCAGCAATCCTGATTACATTCTCAACTTCTTGGCATTTTTTTGGCATTAGAATGGTCAAAAGTTGCGACTGGCAAATAGTCTCAGTAACTGAAGTAAAAACTAAACCTGGATTGGAGTGTGAAAGGCTGGTTGTCCATCTTCAGCCCGTCCTAAATACATACAATATAACCAGAAAGACTTAAAAACGACAGAAGCACAGAGACGGCACAGAGCGACTTGACTCCTCCTGAGTGCAGGTTGGCTTCTCTCCAGTCGTTGTTGTCTGTTCAGTATGCGACCTCCCTCCCTAAAAGCCGGATCATTCCTCTCAGCCTTCACACATGTTTGAGAGAAAACACACGTTTCCCCTCGTACAACTGTGAAGACATCTGCAGGGGATGAATAATGTGTGCAGTCATACTGGAAGAACAAACTGGGGGGGGGAAGAAAGCGGAGGTCTGAGAGTTCACCAAAGTCTTTTCAGTTGAGAGTCCATGTTGTTTTAATTTGTATAGAAAACAATGTCAATAGGTTTAAAATGTTAAATGTATTTGGACCATTGTTGTCCAGTAAGATTAGTTGTTTTTAACCCTCTGTGCATGCATTTAAGCCGTTAAATATTTTTATTCAGGGCTCAAACAATTAGACGATTCATCACTAAGTTGTAACTATTTAAAGAAATGGATTGATCGTTAGACATTTATCAAGCAAAAATGCTAAAAGTTCCTTGTTACAGTCTCTCAGTTATGAGGATTTGCTGGTTTTCTATTTTTTAAATCATTGAAGGCTGAATGTGGTTTGGTACTGTTGGTCGGAAGAAAAAACAACCGGAAGACATCACGCTTTAGTAAATTGTTATGGAATTTTTCACAATTTTCTGTCATTTTATAGACCAAACAACTATTTAGGAAAATAATTAGCGAGTAAAAAAATGCCCCAAAAAATTAGAAAAATGGCGATCGTGAGCTGAAAACAAAGGTGATGTCTTTAAACGTTCTAAATTTTAAGATGAACAGACCAAACGACTTAAAAATGCTCAATTTAAATAATGTGAATCATAAAAAAACATCAAATCCTCACTTTTGAGCTTTATATTTTGGGCTGATTAATCAAATTAAAAGATAAATCCACACTTAAGTCTGTTGCCTGTTAATGTTCTGAACTATCTGGGCCAAACAAAGCCCTGCAGGTGTAAAAACACGTGGGAAGAAACACGCTGGTCGATGCTTTTCCATCTCTGCAGGCAGTTAATAACCAACTTCATCAACAAAGCAATAAACACAGAGCGAGAACATGAAATATGTGACCCGACCAGGACACCATAAAAAAAAAAAAAACATCCTCAGAAGGCAGAAATATGACACAGAACAGAACAATCAGAGACTCGTGTGCTCGATGCAGATGGAAGAGAAAGTCTTCTCGATCACGTCCACCGTAAACAGTAGTCCCTATAACATCCACTCTTTACCCAACAAAGACTTACATCCTGCTTGCGGTTTGGTGTAAATGTTGCCACTTTGCTTTACAGACTAAAACCACAGGAATGTCAAACAGCAGCTGCAGCAACAATCCCTCACTGAGTGATGGAGAAAGTTACAGACACTTTGCTAAGTGGCCTAATTCCCACTAGTGGTACCGGGAAGCAAAGACGGATCTGCATGTTTTAATGGAATATTGGTTAAATGTGCTCATGTTTAGAGACTGCCTATATCAGTTTTTAAGAAACAGTTTGACATTTGGGGAAATGCTCTTATTGGCTTTCTTAGCGAGAGTCGGACGAGAAGATCAGCACCACTCTCACATCTGTATTATCTGTCTTTATTTGAGCTTTAGAGACTGGAGATGGGGGGAGAGAGAGGGAGGGGTATGATGCCACAAAGGCCCCAGGGATGGAATCGAACCCGGGACGTTGTGGTAACATGGCATGCACTGTAACCGCTCGGCTAAGAAAGGGCTAAGGCTAGCTTAGCTTAACATGAAGACTGGAAACAACAGCTAGCCTGGCTCTGTCCAGAGGTAACAAAATACACCTACCAGCACCTTAAGAACTCACACATGAAATTATATTTTCAAATACGTACAAAAACCAAGTGTGAAAACAACAAAATGTGGTTTTCTGGTGGGTTATATACCAAGCTAGCTGTTTCCATCTGTTTCCAGTCTTTATGCTAAGCTAACCAGCTGCTAGCTGTAGCTTCATACCTACAGTAACAATTTGAGTTGTATCAATCTTTGCAAGAAAGCAAATTAGCGTATCTCCAAAAATACTGTGAAGACGAGCTGCAGTCTGTTTCTACCAAATGAAAGACTACAGATTTGTCTTTTTTTATGATTTCTGCCTAAATAGTTGTAAGAGGCAGTCGAACCAGAATCAGATTATACTGGTTGAAGTCAAGCAATTCTACTTACTTGTAGAAGTTCTTGTTGACCTTCCTCTCATGAGGGAATCCCAGCATGCCGCAGACCACATGTGTGTTTTTGATCGTCCATCCCAGGTCGCAGATCTGCGCCCAGCCGTCTTTGTACTTCACCTCCACCACGCCCTCCGTGACGGGCGGCTTCTTCCTGGACATGGCGACCACGGGCCGGAGACGCACCTCCTCTATCTTGTTCTCATCCACTTGAGTCTGTTAATTAAAACAATTCCAGATTTAAAATTTGACAGAAAACTCTGACTCCTGTTACTCATCTGCACCTAAATCGTAATAGGAATATCCATATACAGAAAAGATGTCTTCCTCTTGTCTCTAATAGTGTAGATTTCTTTAAAATCTATAATGATGACAGTTAAATGTCGTTAAGAGGCTTTAGTTTGCAGATAAAAAGGGTTGTTTTCTTTATAATGATCATACTGACACACATATGTTCGTCTCTTTAAGACTCTTGAATGAGAGGAACAGACTAAACAATGAGTCACAGCTGTTACGGAGTGACTTTGGGTCCAAACAGCTCACACGGGGTAAACGTGACTACCTCTTGATTGCCAGCTTTGCAATGAGTCACTTCCTCTGTGGTTTATTTGGAAAAGAAAACCAGGCCTGTGGTCACACATTGAAGTCTGGACGCCACATTTGACTGAGCCCAAAGAGGGAGAGTAGCTATGCCTCTGACAGGCCGCCCACTTATGAAACGCTTATGAAACTTTTTTTCATAAGATCCTTCTATGTAACAGAGACGCCTCGTCCAGTCATTCAAGCAGAGTCTGCGGAGGACGAGTCCCCGCTCTAACCTTGTTCACCTCGGACCAGTCGCTTAAAGAAATGAATATCCAAAAAAGGACAAACGGGAAAAAAAACGATGACCTGGCGGAAATAGCCGGAATCCCACACGACAGTGTTTTCTTTAGATTAAGATTCCAAGGTTCCCTCAGTTCTACATCTGTATTTATCCAAAGAGGTTTTACTGAAACACTGTGCTTCACATTCAGCCATCATTCCCACCTGAGTGGTTTGCACATATTCTTAATTGTGTGAACAACATCCTCTTTGTTTTAAACACTCTACAGCTCTAAAACAGATATATTTAACATATTTTTTAATTGTAAATGACTATTTTATATCTATGATTCTTGACTTTTGGGTTCATTTTTCCTCTTTTCTTTTACTGTTTATTGTGACCGTTGCGCACCAAAATTTATTGTATGTAAAAAATGTATTTGGGAAAAAAAAATGTACTCTTATTCTGATGTAATGAGTATCAGTTCTTTGAAATTAGGTGTGTAACGATATGAAAATGGAAATATTGATATCATGTCTTCCTTCCCAAACGCCCCTCACACAGATGAGTAATTAATTAGCCCAAAAAAAAGACAAAATGCACAATAAACATATGGTGATTTCATCCTTAAACACTAACTGTGAGTTGCTGCTGAAGGAGTGGACAACATCACAACAGAAGAAGTTTTACATCTGACCCGGTGACCTGAGTTCACAACCCCGCCGACGATCAGTCAAAGGACCCTTCATGTGATGGAGGGCACGTCAGCTTTACCGAGGAAGCTCCTCACTCACTACGTCAACAGGAGGGCAACATATATGGAGAGCCTGCTGCTTTTACCAGGCTCAGACACATGGTAAAGAGAATCAACACCATGTGTGTGGCAGCTCCAGGGCGGAGAATGTCTTCCATGTGGGTTGAATCGTATAGTCTATAGGCTGTGGAGCCCAGTTTTATGGCCTTTTAACAGCTTCTAAATTAACGTTATCTTTACTGCAACAAAATTACAACTTACGTCAATAACATTTGAATCCACGTAGCCGGGGATCCTCTCGTCTTTGCACACGACCCCGGCGTCCTCGTCGTGAGTGCAGTCGCTGTTGCCCCAGCCGCGCGACTTGCAGAATTCAATGCTCTTCTCACCGCCGCTGCACTGCACGTTGTCCAGCCAGATTTTACCTGAACAGGCAGCAGACTGTTAGTGTGGGCCCAGCACACTCCCCGGCCTTTCGGAAAGTGTATCTATGCATTTATTCATTTAGTGCGAGCACTTTAGGACAGTGCACATTAATCAACATTTCAGCTCAATGTAAATGTGCCGAAGTTAGCAAGAAAGCTAATTTCCCTCCGTAGTCAAAATACATTTAAAACTGGACACCACCATGAGCTTCTCTCCTTTAACAGAAACATCAGGTTGGTGAGTCTCTGTGGGTTTCATTGTGAAGAACATACAGACGGGTTTTGTTTAAACATAAAGAACTGTGTCATCAGCGTACATTTGAATGTTGACAGAAGGGCAGACTAGAGGCAGGTCAATAATGTACATGCTAAACAAAATAAGGCCCAGTATTATCAGTAGTAAGTGATCAGTCCAGGCCTTGAAGATACACTTTTGGTGCTCTGGGAACTTATGGCAGCAATCTCTCCACAGTCGCTCGAATAAAAGAATCGACTAAATGTCTCAAATGTAAATGTAGTCCAATATGTTTTAAAGTACTCTGAATAAAGATGAGGGGTTCCAATTTTCCCATATGTGATACCAAACTGTGTATCAAGTGGCTCTTACCTTGGCCCTTGCCGTATTTGGCGCTGTGGGTCCATCCCGTGGCCGAGACGAAGCCCAGTTGGCGACAGAGCACGTTGGCGTTGTGTATCGAGAAGTCGTCGTCACAGATGGTTCCCCACTCCCCCTTGTGGAAAAGCTCCACCCGACCCTCGTTGTGTTTTCTTGGGTATCCAGACAGCCTGACCTTTAGCCGTGCGGTCTGGGACTGGGGGGACGGGGACGGGGACGGCGTGGGCGATGGCGAGGGCGTCCGCGTAGGTGTCCGAGTGGCTGCGTTTGGCGTCGTCTGGGCCAAACAGCAAGGTAACCACAACCCAAACAGAAGGCTGAATGCTAACCGTTGCCTGCGTCTTGACTTCTCCATTATTTCAGCTGCACATGAAGAAAAGGAAAAAGAGACATGTCTAAATATTATATAAGTACCGTTTTGTGCTATTCTGATACCAGAGGGAGGCCTTTGAGCAACCCAAGTTTTAGTTGTCCCCCCAAATGTCTCTCCGGTCTGCCCAAATAGACTTCTGGTAACACTCTGGGCAGCCCTGGTGCCCCCTAAATGATACCCTGAATGTATCTTATAAGTAGCTGTAGCTAAAACCAAGAGGGTTCCCACAGAGGAGCTGAAAATACAATACGCACATGGAAGTACTGTGAGGATTGATGCAACCGTGGAGAGCTGCTCCGGCAGTTTGAGTCAAACCATCTGGTGAGTGTTGACTTCCCTCAGATGTGGGGAGGAATAACAGGGAACAGTGTTGTTGGAATATGTTTCTATGATATCAACAGCTGCTGTTTTGTAGCTTTTGTCCATATTTTCCCCCACTGTTGGCGAGCTACTGTTCAGTTTTTATTGGGCAGACATCCCTGCCACTCAGGACATTTTCCTCCGGGTTGATATTCATTCATACTTCTTGATACAAGCCTCCTTTTCGAGACAAAGTGTTCACCGTGCTCTCTGAAACATTCCTGTACAGCGATGCTAACATAGGCCTGCTATTGATAACTTGACAGCTACACTCCTTCTTTGCTTTTAGCGAGTGGTGGGTGGGTGGGTGGGTGGGTGGGGGGGGGGGGGGGGGGGGGGGGGGGGGGGGGGTTGTTCCTCCAGAGACACAAATACAGTAGTGTGATGTGTTGGTACAGAAACCACAAACTTAAGGTGCCCTTTCCAAAACATGTCTGAGAATGACTGCGTCGTCTGAGTCCAATTTCACGGCGTATGGAAGGACACACACGTTCACACGAAGCCTTTAAAGGCACAGCCACTATGCTTCAACTGAAGCTTCTTTTAAGGATTTCTTGTCTTTATGGTATTGTTGATGGTAGAGATCAGGCATACAAAGGAGGAGGAGGAGGGGCCAAATAAACAAAGATACCCAGAAAGAATGAAACCAAACACAGCTTAAAGGAATACTCCAGCAATTTGAGGATTAAACTCCTTTCTTACTGCGAGTTTAATGAGCTATCAGTGTTTGTGCTAAGCTAGGCTAAAAACACAGTTATAACGCTGATCATACGCTGGATGTATTCAACCAAATCCTGATGAGAGGGCAAAAAGGTGCATTTCACATAATTCTGTAGTATTCATGCGTTTCATGTTCAGCATTTTTAGAAGGGAAAAATCTCGTTAACGTACGTCACTCATCCGTCAAAAAATGCCTGAAAACCATCACACGGTGATGGGTGGTGATGGGTGGTGATGGATGATGAATTTGAAGGCCCAAATCCAAAGATAGATAGCAATAAACACACTACACCACCATGACTTCACTTCACCACCACGAAGCTAAAGGCGAATGACGCTTAGTCGTCTCGTTAACCTCATTCCAAGCTCCGAACCAAAAACCCATTCAAGAAACCCATTGACTTTGAGACGAGGGAACAGGAAGTGTAAAAGTGCTGACTCATTCCTGCTAGCGCTCTATAGACGAGGACACGAACAACAACCATTTCAACTGGAAGAGACAAACGAACACCTCCTCTCTGTGGGTGTATGGAATCCTGGGAAATGTAGGAAAGTACCAAATGAACGTTGCATCTGTTGAGCCAAACTGTGTGGAACTATAATAATGTTGTTAACTGTCTGTTGTAAACATCCATCACAGTTAACAGACTGCCATCTGTACAGGGTCAACCTTTAATCACAGTTGGGGGTTCGATCCCCGGCTATTAAGTGGGTGAAGTATATTACACACAGAATATTAAAGATTGATTTGGTCGCTATTGTTACAGGAAATCTCCATCACACACCATTTCTCTTCCCATCTCGCCCCCTTCACTGAAGCAGGGACTCTCCATACCAATGTGCACATGGATCAGGTCTTGTGAAAGGCTAAAATCAACCAGCAGCAGCAGTTCTCCGCATCGGCGCATTTCTTTGCTTCAACATACGGAACACTTTGGTCATCAGAAAGTCTTTGTCGAGAGAGAGAGAGACACACATTCCCACCAAAACAAACACAAAACTCTCTGATAAGTTCACCAGCAGAGTTCTGTACCTCGCTGTGCTTCTGTAGACTGAAACAAAAATGCTTCCGAGGCAACAGAAACTTGTTTTCCTGTTGACCTCAAAGGAACTTTGTGAAACTTTACGTCTAAAAACGAGACAACGTGAGACGGATGAAACTGCATTAAAGAGGAACACTGAAGGATAAGACAGGTTTCAGTTTTAAGAAGATCAGGAAAAAGGGAAACTAAAGTTCTTAGAAATTCTGAGAAAGTGCAATTAGGGTTTGTTGGCTTTCTGATCCCCCTGCTTTGTAAAGATGCAAATCTCAAACAATAACACAGAGTTGTAATCTTTTCCAAACTCAACAGAAACATTTAACACTTTCTACTAAGGGACCCTTTAAAAGCTGTTACGTCTTTTTAGCTCTTTAAGACATCAGGAAACCCAACTGATGCACAAATGTATCACTTATATTCTGGAAAACAACTGCAGAGCATCTGGACCAACAACTTATATGAGTTTAAAACCCACAGACGTGATGGGTTATCAGTACGGAGTTATTAATGCATTGAGAACATTGATTACTAAATATAAAACACCATCAGAAAGGATTTTACAACCCAAATGTGGCTCTATATATATACGTGACCTACAAAGCATTAGTATAAACTTCATTTTTCGTTAATAAATACAGCTGCAGCTTATTTACCCTTTGTGAGTGTGGCTTATGAGGAGGTTTCAGGGCATCACAGCAGATATTTTGGCAGCAAGGATTCCTGTGAATACACTTCTGACTAGTCAATATTTGGCTTTGGGAACACATCTTGTTTCCTGTTGCAGCATTCCTCACATTTTTTTCCATCTCCAATATTCAGCACCCTAAAAGTGAAAGCGTTTGTTGTACTAGTACACATATATATATATATATATATATATATATATATATATATATATATATATATATATATATATATATATATATATATATATAAATATATTACGAATAGGGCATGATTAACAAGCACATCTGCCTTACCTTATGTGTCCAGTGTGGGGAGGTTATAACTGTTCCAGTGGAGAGGGGCTGGGTCTTCAGTTGTTTTGGTGATTCCAAGAAGTTCACAAACTGAATCCTCCAAAAGTCAAAAGATGAATAAATATCCCAGAACTGGTGCTAAATCATCTCCTCCGTCAAACGCGGGTCCAATTTGCAGGGCAGTGGTCCATCGAGCAGCCAATTACTCCTTCCAGCGGTATTGTCTGTAAATTGCCAGCTGTGCAGCCGTCACTGAGGATGAGGATGAGGAGGAGGAGGAAGAAGAGGAGGAGGAGCAGCAGTGGGCTGGCTTTATTCCCTGGAAAGACACTAACTCATTCATGGGTGGTTCTGTAACAGGAGGTCCTACCTTGCATAACGCCAAAAAAAAAAAAAACACGTGAATTTCACTTATGTCACATAAGATTTACAACCTGAACATATCTGCAAATAACATTATTGGGGAAAGATTTTGTCTGTAAAATCAATACAACAAATACCCTTGTATTGACCTGCAGTTTAAGCAGGTAGCTTGGGCGTTAAGGGGACTAACATTCAATCTTATTTGTCCAATAAATAAATACCTTTCTGGTGAAAAACATAGGATAGCATAAATATGTTTTAACAGTATTCTTCCCCCTAACTGTAGCCTTAAAAAAAATACAATTTGGCCTTTCAACAAATCTTTAATTTGAAGGAATAATTCGACTTTTCGGTTGGCATGTGAACGCTCGCATGCTAGCCAGTAAAGCTAAATTAGTTAGCTTGCTCATTAGCAACTACGTAAATAAGCTAACCGCACGTTCTCTTATAGTTTAATGTGATGTTGTAATAAGCAGCTCTTCGTTTTTGTTTTTAACTGTAACCCTGTAACGTGTGATAGAGGAATACCGAAGGCACAACAATCGTGACTGACTTTTAGACCCATAATGTCAAAAAACGTTCACCGCAGATGCTCCTCTCGTCAAACCACTACGACACTTTTATTGGCTTTTCGGCAAATCACTTACGGGGTTTCTAGGCGAACTTCGTCCTCGTTAGCGACACATCTACCTGGAAGCAGAAGCGATTCGCTCGTGTCTCATAGAAAATGAATGGGGGCGAACTCCACCTCACGTTCGACTTCAGTTTGTTTTTTATCATTAAATTGGATAATACTGCATGGTAAACACAGTAACTAAGTACATTTACTCAAGTTCTGTACACATTTCAGCTATTTATAGCATTATAAGTAACTAAATATAGTTTTATACTTCTACTTTATTTCAGAGGCAAATATTAAACGTCTTATTGCGCGTTCATTTGCTAGTCCAGGTTTTGCAGCTTCAGATCAATAATACAAAGTATAATTAAATTATGATGCATTATTCTGTATAATGAGAAAACCTACCTGGCACTATATATAATAAAAAATATAGCTACAACATTAAAGTAATGTAAATATGAATGAATCAATAATTATAATTCAATAATATATTATTCTGAAATTAGCCACTCTGCATGACTACTTTCATTTAGTTTTAAGTATATTTTGGTGCCAATACTTAAGTACTTTTCCAATTTTGAATGCAAGATGTTTACTTATAAAAGAGTATTTCTACACTGTGGTATTGCTACTTTTACTTAAGAAAATGCGCACATCTTCCACCACTTAAAACTAAAGTAGCTGGTTATCTTAGACTGGAAACAGACAGACAGCTATACTGGCTCTGTAGAAAGGTAACAAAGAAAGCAAATAAACATATTTCTCCACAAGTTGTCACAAAGATATGAAAGGCATGTATTTAATAGGAACAACGAAATAGGACATTTGTCATGACTTTGCAATGTAACATTACAAGCAAACAGTGGGACACCCTATAGATTTACAGACCAGTTTGTCTCATTTTAAATCACATTGCTTAACACATTATTGTATTCTATACAAAAACATGGCAGGCACTTCATTTTAAAATCAACTTACTGTATATAGAACTTTCAGATACATTTCATCAAGTAACTAATTTGTGAGTCAAATCTCTGTTAGGAAGTTGAGGATTCATTATGGTCCCTGTAATCCATCGATGGAAACAGACAACATTAAAATGGGACGGATAAGCATTAAATTAAACGATAGGACAAACAACAACTCTGACAACGAGCATGTCAGAGACACAAGATGGACCATTTTTCAAGTTCTACCTTCAGGAAGCCTGACTAAGATGTACAGTGAACTGAAAACATTGAAGTACATACATGCTGAACAAGACAAACATGGTTTGGGATCACATGATCTAAAGCCTCCATTGGAGGGATGCATCAAGTTTCTGCATTAAATTAACCTTTTTCTTACTAAATCTGGGGAAAACTCAGGGATTTAATGCCCTTATTTTTACCTCGATTCTCACATTCATCAAAATCTATTTCCACTTGCTCTGATTTCCCTCTACAGGGAGAGGGATGCAGTGGCTCAAGGGCACTTCAGCAGGGCAGGGGTCAGAAAGGGACATTAAATGTATCACTTGAACTTCACAGTCCAGTCTCACGAACCTTCAAAACTGATTGTCTAGATTTTCTGAAACCCGCACTGTTAAAAATGACAGCTTGGAGTAAAGAATTGGGTTCATAAACGTGACGCACATTAAGATCTTAATAGCTAAAAGTAAAGAAATGATACACATTCTACAACAGTAACAGTTCATTTCTCCTTCACGAGTATCGGATGGATGGGAGTACTATCACCACAATATCTTGCCCGACGGTCTTTAAAGTTGAGTTCATCCTTCTCAAGATATCATCCACGACTTTGACTAAATTAACCAGTGTTGATTTCCCATATGTTGTTATTTAGGACTGCAAGTATGTAGGGCTGAAAGGATTAGTCAATCAATAATAACCTGCAACATTATCATTACAAAAAAAGGTCCCGTTTGTAATTAATTGACAACATAATCAGGAAATAAACAATGATGAATGACGCTTTACTGGCAAAATATTTCCTGTGATTATCTTTAAATTCTAGTCATCATATTATGAACTAATAGAGTCGAATTGAACAAACTTCCATCCACCTAAGTAGGGTAAATATCAGGCCCAGGACCTGACACCCTCTGAGGGCTGAATACAGTCCTTAAGACTTTGTGATGACGAGTACTTTTTAAGTGATTCAGGCTTGATTGCTGAGAATATAATAATAAGACGTTGACATGTTTGACGGTTTGCCTGCCCCAACCACAATTTAGCAGTAACTGGCTGGTGGTCGACGCAGCATCCCAGTATGGAATTCATTCTGGCCAGTCTAAAGTGCGAAAGGTTTCTGCAGCAGATTGACAAGTACTTCTTTGGATGTAGAGTGGACCGATTAGGACGGATGCAGAAGCTCTAACAGGGCTCCAACGGCTCCGAAGTAGCCCTAAAGAAAACAGACAATAACTGAGTTAGAAATTACACTAAAGCACAAAACTGCAATTTTGTGTCTCTTTAAATCTTTTCTAAATACTTACATTTACTGTATGACTTATTATTGACGTATGTAACTGATTGTATTTGTATGTACAATTGTACTCCATTTAGTGTTACCTCCCTTTGTAGCTTTTGTTGTTTGAAAGGTGTTGTATAAATAAAGTTGTTATTATTGTAGTTGTTTACCTCATGCTGGAGGAAGAGCGCCTTGAGCTGTCCTTTAGACCAGTAGTCCATGGCGTAGGCCAACAGCTTCATAGAGAGAGTGTTCACTCTCAGGAAGTTACCCACAAACACCACTCTCTCTATGTTCTTAGTGGGGAAGGAGAATAATGGGGGACAAAACAATTTGGTTCATGAGTTTATCTGAAACAGTATAAACACAAATGACAAATATTATCCATGTGTCAAACTGTGAAATCCATTGAGGCAGAATTCAACGAAGCAAAATGGTTGTTCAAAGACTTTCTCTTACAATAATAATAATAATAATAATAATAATAATAATAATAATAATAATAATACCGCTACGTCACAGCTAGTTATAGTAGTAATAATAGAAGACATAACTAGAGCACTAAATAATACCCTTCATTTATCAACTCAACTAATAAATCATATCAACATAAAACTTTTCTGCCTTTATCATTTCATGTATTTCTCTCCAATATGCTCACATTTAAATCATCTAACTGCATTTTTAGCAGATCTACAATAATGGTAAATATCTATAGTTTTTTAAACCTAAAAACTATAAATAAATACATCTATTTGACTACTGATTAAAGACTGTATTTCACACCTGCTATTCTCATTCACTGGTTTAAATGGTTGTGGGGTTGGAGACCCTCTGCTTTAGGTGTAGAAAGCTCCTCCACGCCTTCATAGCCCTGTACAATGCTGCTTGATCATGATGCCACAAGGCAGCACCGTAAAGAGGCTGAACGCAAAGAGGAAACGAGCAGCAGGGTCCACAGACAGGTTCATCTTTCTAAAAAAAAAAAAAAAAAAAAAAGGTCTTTCATTTCATCACCAACCTCATTGAGAGCACACATCCTGGTGATGGAGCCGATGTTGTTGGTGATGGTGACCAGTGTTGCCCGGGCCAGGTCCTCTTTGGACACCGACTCCCTCTTCTCTTTGGACATCATGTTGCCAAAACTGTCAGATCGAAACATGAGCCACATCAGATGAACAGATAGAGGAATGTTGTATAATCAGGTGTTGGTATTCGCTGGGTATTCTATTTGAGGATGAAAACAACTGAAATCTAGGCTTCTTTTTCACCCTTGGATAGGATCTAGGTGTGGGAATCTCTAGGCATATATTATTAACAAATAGAAGAGATGTGTCAACTGGAGAGTTACACTGCCAAAAGAGAACCAACAAGTCATGTGACATAACAAGCTGCTGTTATTCACAAATAAATAATAAAGGCTTCTCTTCAAACAAATGCTGCTTACATAGGCAATGAGCGTTCAGATCTCGTGCAAAAACAACGCTTTCTTGAACATGTGGTAAAACGATGCATACATAAATAAGGTAAAGTAAGCGGTTACAGCGTGTTACTACCATCCCATCCACTTTCCTCAGTGATGCCGTGACTTTAGCTTTGTTTAGGTTGTAGAGTATCGATGTGTCCGTAAAGCGTCGAGAAGAATGTTGTATCTCGGTTCCAAAGTGTGAAAAAAATAGAGCGAAAGCTCTGATTCTCAATTACTGTGTAGAGGCGCAAACCCTAAAGCGTAGCGCTTCCATACGTTAGCGTTTAAGCCAGGGGGTGCCGGTGGGATTGTATCCATATTCGGCTGCTCGAGCTCAGCCGCCCTCAACCAAAACTCTGCTAGTATTTAGTTTAGTTTAACGTGTATTACTGTGTTGCGTTCAGGGGCAGCGGTTAAGAATGGACATCCCAGTGTCACAGAATCGTTACCAGCAATCATAAGGTTGAGAATTGAGTTTTAAATTTGCGATTATTGAGTTTTCTGCTTCGAGTCGTAATCTCTCAAGAGGAAATCAATGCATCTAAGAATCGATTTAGCACTGTCCTGGTTCCCTGTTTCATTACAGCTGTGACTGTGTTTATGCTGGAAGCCACCAAAAACAGACCCAAAGTAGTAAAAAAAACAAAAAAAAAAAAAAGCTACTGTAAACCGCACCTTGAGGCTACAGCCCAACCTGGCAGCCCAAACCTCTCATAGTTTCCTCCATAGATGTCCCGAACCAGCTTGTCCACTCGTGTGCTCTCCCCTTGAGAAGCCATTTCTAGAGCTTCCTCGAAAGTAGAGCAGCCAGTCAGCAGGCAACACAGGCCCAGGAAGGTCCCACCACCGAGGCTGTAGACACAGGAACAGAGATGATATATATATATATATATATATATATATATATATATATATATATATATATATATATATATATATATAACAGCTATTAATATTCTAGAAATGTCAGCAGTCTGGAATGAAAGTCTAGAATTGGAGTCTAAATTAAGGGCAAAGAGAAAGAGGTTTTGTATATAATACAGATTCTCTTCTAGTGTTTCTTTCTCAGCACAAAGGGCCATTATGTCGAGGGACAAGTGGACAAGTAAGCATTCATGAGTCACCAGACAGAGAAACCACATTCAAACAAACCAGAGGAGGGAAAACTTTAAGCTAAACCCAAATCAAACTGACAAAGAACCATTTTGCTACAGTTAAGTGAGGGACGTGGTTTTGTAGCAGACAGCTAAAAAAAGAAAAAAGAAATACTGCTACTTTTCACACCGAGGCTCTAGGGAGACACAAGGGGCAGACGTCACCGAGCAAGCCGCCCACTTGACCGGAGTGCACCCACCTGCAAAATCCCTGCATCACTTTAACCTGGAGTCAGCCTGCGTGTGGCTCGCTAGTGTCAACTCTCGTTTTCTGTTCTGTTTTTCTGCTGACATTTGGGGCAAGTGGCACAAACAACCAATATGTCTTATAATGCTGCACTCGAAAAAATAGAGTTTTGTTGTTTCCTTTTGCTCATTCTTTCAAGACTGTAGAAGATTATCTGACCTCCAAATGCTTTCTCTAATCTTTCAACTGTGGCAGATGAAGGGCTGACGCATCACGAACGTAATATATGAATTATATTTTGATTAAATGGGAGCAGCCTGCTTAAAGCAAAGTGCAGCAGGCCCAGTGGATTTCCACTAACGTCCTACATAAGCAAAACAAGCACCTAATACGTAAATGTTTATTTACATTATTTGAATAATATGAAATGACTCATAGTCCACCAGCCAACATGACCAGAGCCCAGTAGATCTCCATCACTGGTCATTACCTGGTCCCTGTAACTCGTTTGTAGTTGCTCTCAGAGTAAACGGCCAGGATGCTGACCCCGGACCCTATGTTGACCAGCAGCAGAGGGTAGGGGTTCTCCAGTGTGTAGGGCTTCTGGATGCAGCGGTCTGGGTCAGTGGGGTTTTCAAAGTAGTAGCACTCCGAGGGTCCGCTGGACACCACCGAGTCGATGTACAACACCCCCCGAATCAAACAGTCCAGCTCATCCAGCTTGTGGAGCTGCAGGTCCGCCATCTTTTTTTTTTTTGGAAGGGAGGAAAGAGAATATGGACAACATCACTGAAGGGATGTGGTCAGAAGAACAGAGGCGGGAAACCGGGGGAGGGGGGAAAGTATGGGGGGTAACAAAACAGGAAGAGTTGATAGGCCCTTTAGCGTCCAGTCATGATTTATCTCATTGTAGTCACTGTTTTATTTGTCCAGATTAATTAACTGATGTTTTATCATGGTCCAGAAGGGAAGAAATATGTTAAATATGTCAAAAAATGGATTTGCTTTGATTTGTAACCAATTGCATGAGGACATGCATGCCTTTTTTTGTCCTTGTAACCACTGGCAGCATTGCTACATCTTCAAACGTGGATTTTAAGTGTTCTCCATCACTGGCTGTTCCGTTCAGATTACATCACACGCTATAAATAGGTTACACTTCACAAGTCAGTCTGCTCCTTCCTTCCTGACAATCTTCACCGTCCAAGCCTGTAAAAGCAAACGAGAAGAAGAAAACAACTGCAGACCCACCGTGCGGAAATCAGACTCAAACTTGTACGCCCCCCCTCCTGTGGCGCAGAGGGTGGTGTGGAGGCTGGAGAAGTGCTTGTTGCGGCCCATCTGCAGGAAGGCCGGCAGGTCGTGCGTGGGGAAGCGGATGAAGTGCAGGTTGCCCGTCCTGCCGCACAGCGTCAGGTCCTTCAGCTCCAGGTGCACGTCCCTGATGCCCGTTTTCCCATAGGCGGTGTTGGAGGTTAGGTAGCGCCGGATGCTCTTTAGGTTCTCCACCTCCTCCTGCTCCTCCTCTGCTGTGATGTCTTTGGGCTCAAAGTACACCAGCTTCACCAGAGTGCCTCCAATGTCCATCCCAAACCAGGGAAATGCTGCATTATGTGAGAAAATATTTGAAGGGGAAACAAAATAAAAATAAAAAAAATCACCATTATTTTGTTTATGTTTTAACATTGCATGATAACATATATTTCAAGTTGAAAGGCTTAGTGACAGTGAGGACAATGGAGCTGATGTCTCAATGCTGGCCGACATAACAGAAGCAGAAGTACAGTGTGTACTGTGAACGCCATCTTGTTGCAAAACAGATCCTGGCTATTTACTGCCACTACAGTTTATTACATTGTAATACCAATACCAAAATGATTGTGTCCGTTTTAGCTACATCCCAGGTTATTATACAGACATTTACAATTTATTTTGAGGAATTTTATTGCCACTCGTTAAGAGGACACTATTTCCACATTTTGTATTTTCACGACATTTATTTTGTATTTTGTGTACATGCAAAACGATGCGTTTCCCGGCAAATACACCGAGCCCCATGCATGAAACGGTCAACACCTACGCGGCCTTGTTTTCTTCACAGAGTCGCTCCGAAGCCTCGCCGTCGAGTTGGAGGTCCGCCGGTCGGATGTGTCTCTTCCTGCGGGCGCGGCTGCCTCATTGTCGGGCATCTCCTTGTCGGACCGCGGCTGCTTCGTGGGCGTTTCGTCTTCGTCGATATTTTCATCCTCGCGTTGGTGGCCATTGAACGCCATTATAATAACTTAACTCACTACATATATGCTACAGTTTATGATTAAATAAAACCTCTTGAACGTCAATGATTTGCTACGGTCTATGAGCTAGCTAATTAGCTAGCTAAGTAGCTGTGTGGTTAACGGTCGGTGTACATGTCCTTTTTATGTTCGCTGTCAAGACTGGGGTGGGCGGGGTCAGTCGGTGATTGAAGGACTCCAAAACCAATCAGAATGCGAACCCACCAGTCAGAAAACAGTCTGTAAAAAGAGGCTGATGTCACATTTTTCTCGAGTTTAACATCATTTATGCATGAGAATAAAAACAAGCACACTTTTATTTATCCCTTACAAACATCTTGAATAATATATATAGCTACAGTATATTCCACAAACTCCTATATTTTTTATTTATTTATATTTCATTTATTATAGATTAAACAATAGATGTGAATAAGACATTTAACATGTTAAATGTAATTTACTAATTGAAAAAAATTTACTGCAGCTTGTTTTTTAAGATGCACTATCTATTGTATTTAATTTCTCTGCAGGAAAATTAACATGCACACTCAATAAAGGATTTTTTTAATTTAAGTTTATTGTTTATATGATTGTCAAGTGTATAACTAGAGACAGTGACTCAACATTTTGATAAACCTTAAACTGAGATTACAATGAGATTGTACAATGTGTTCCATAATGGCAATACATTAAATATACAAAGCATCTTTGCAGCTCACACAACATGAATTAATCCTCAAACTTGCTTCTATTTAAAAGGAGAAAAAATCCAATGGAAAAATAAAATGCCATCTCAAACATTGGCCAGAGAGCACACAGCCTCCAGCGAACTGCGGCAAGGTTTGCCCATTTCCAAGTTTCTATTGTGCATTATTAAATTGATCTCATTGCATAAAAAAAAAGTGATGTTTACACTAACTCCATGTTTTTGATGTTTTCAAACATCAAAACAGAAGAAATAAGCAATAACCACAAAAATGACCATTTAAAAACTCAGTTAAATATGAAACTACTGACACGACATCTCACGATTAACACTCTTTGGCTCTAAAAGAAACAGGAAGTGCTATGGTTTTTAAATGTTTTGGAGAAACTGGTCTGAGCTACGGACCATTTGAAACTTAAGTAAAGTATGTTATTTAAATATACAGCGTCTAGCTGACTGATTCTTTGAGAATTGAGTGCTTTGGAATGTTTTCAACACATCCGTTTATCTTAAAATACCTATATAGTGTAAATATGTACAAATAAATACAGACAGTGCACTAGCCATCATTTACAGAGTGTGATGCTGGTACTCTGTCTTCCACAGTCCACATCCGGTCTAATTCAGGTCCTTTTGTACACTGATCTTTACTGGATGACAGCCAACAGTCGTATCTTGAAAGTGCTTATCAGACAAGTGAACATATAAACATTTCTATCACTAATACACAGCTCAAGTGTATCTCTACGTTCCACCTATTTGCAGCGAGTGCATAAATAACCTGAGATCTCAACCTCAGTTCCGTGAAGTTCCATTACTAATTTAAGAAGGGAAGGTTTGGTTTTTGCTCACTAGGGAAAACTTCATTCAACATTCAAAATGATAAAACATGGTCCGACTTTACGACATAATTAATGACCAAAGGTCTGGCAAATCAGCTATTATTACTATAGGTAATTATTAAACAGCTGCCTCTCGCCTTTCCAGTGATACAATAAGGCACCATAACCCTAAGATCCCCTTTCAAAAGCCTCATCTTAACTTCCTTTAAAAGGGTATTAAATCCCCTTAATTCCTAAACCTCCACGCCAAAAGCAGTGCACAGGCGGCCACTCCTGCAGCGGTCAGAATGTACTTTGTATTAGCTGGCTGGGTGCAAGAGGCCGTCTTCTTCTCTGAATCCTTCAACCCTGGTGAAGTATCAGCGGGTGCGGGCTCAGAGGGGTGGTAGTCCTCACTGGACGGGGTGTTTACGCTCAATGCAGTGTCAACCGTGTTGGTGGAAAGTGGCGGTGCAGAGGCGATCTCCTTGGCGGCTTCTCCGTTAACGATTTGAGCTTGCGTGGGGCTCTGGCCGTCCAGGTCGAGGATAGACGGCTCCCCGGACACATGCACCACGTGGGTCAACACCTGGTGTATCTCCACACCCTGACAAAGGGACTCGTAGTGGTTTTCCTCCGGTTCGTTATGGTTAAGAGCAATGCCGTTCTCCTGGCATGGCAGTGCAGACGCTGTACTCTCAGCGATGGAGCCGACAGCAGAGCACGCAGGAGGTTGGGGTTGGGCGGAGGTCACGGCGTCCGGTGCAGCGACGCTGATTTCCAGACGCTCACTGTCACCCGAGTAAGGCTGCACCGGGGAGTCGGGTGCGCAGACAGTGGCGCTG
Organism: Cebidichthys violaceus; assembly: GCF_023349555.1. Classification (NCBI taxonomy): domain Eukaryota; kingdom Metazoa; phylum Chordata; class Actinopteri; order Perciformes; family Stichaeidae; genus Cebidichthys; species Cebidichthys violaceus. The sequence continues at coordinate 2,189,998 of NW_027176395.1, read as the reverse complement.
CCATTATTTTGTGGGTGGATGCTGATGAGTTGGCCAGGCTTGCTCAGACACACATGGCTGTCGTCACAGAGAGAGGCGTCTATCCCAGCAGCACCCGGCAGGGGGGAGGATGCAGCTGCGGTCTCTGTCTGTGGGCTGCTTTCAACAACCTGCAGATGAAAATGAGGTCAAGTTTAGTTTTTTAAAAAAGGAAGGTGGTGTAGATTCTTCTCTGTCAGGTACGTGAAGGTGGTTTGAAAAGTACAGCTTAACAACTCCAAGTGAAGTTGAATTGATCCCTCTCAAACATAGTGTTGAACAACATTATAAGAGCATATTCTACTCAAAAATGTTATGCTGTTGGGTGAAAACACCCAAAGTGTTATTAGCAATGGATGTAATGGGTTTCATCCTACGCTAGGTGACTAGCAGCTCTGTTTCTATGAGTGGATCCCCGTTTTTGATGTCGTTTTATTAAACTGATCGAGAGCGGACGGCTGCAACGAGCCAAGAAACGCCGCAAAAAAATACACATTACAGCACCCTAAGAGACTCATAATACAGCCATCTTTTGTGTTTTTATTACTGAGTCTTAAAATGAACATATTTTGGTATTCACCTGTGTGACAGGAGGTTCAGAGGTCTCTTCAGGCTGCAGGACAACAGCTGGTTTGAGGTCCACAGGAGGGGTGGTGTCCTGGACTGGAGGCTTCTCTGGAGTCATCGTGAGGACAGAGGATCCGTCGGTGACGTCTGAGTTGGTCTGGGTTGGAGAGGGACTCCGTGGTGGCCTGACCTCCGCGGAGGTAGTAGTTGTCTGGAGAGGGTCCGGCCTGGGTGGAGTGTCCGTTTCGCACTGGGGTGGCTGAAGAGCGGCCAGCTGGTCGATCGATACCTCGCCGTTTTCTGCGCTCTCCTGATCAGGGATCACACCATCATCACCAGAGACGTCCTGGATGTCTGATTCAGAGTTTTCCTCCGGCTCCTGGTGACAGTTGACCTCCCTCTGAGGCGATGGAGCCGCACCCGTCTGAGCGTTTGGGCTCTCAGGGGACGCAGGAGGTGTTGATGGACGGGCTTCCACTTCAACCTGAGTTGACTGTGGGGGCTCAGGGACCGGCTCAGGTGGAGAAACGGCCTCAGGAACTTGTGGCTGCACGGGGGTTTCCAGAGGGGGGGAGGCCTCGGCGGCTGGCTCTGGAGGAGCCGACGCTTCAGCCGGCGGAGCAACAGCAGCCTGACTGTTTGCACCGCTCTCTGGGACGGGCGGAGGACTGGCAGATGGTGCCGGATGGACGTGTGCCCTGACGACAGTCGTCGGAGGGGAGCCGGGGTTGGAATCTAGGGCAAAGCAAACAACGCTGTCTTTTAAATCCATTTTGAACGCATGTGACTAAAGCTCCTGAGGGGCTAGCTGACTGTAATAATACAGCAGTTCAGTTATCATTTACTCACTCACTGGAGTTTCTAACGGCAGACAAAACAGCACTCAAGTTCACAGGAAAATGTGCCGTATGTCTGATAAATGTATTTATTTATGTGGATTTATCGTTTTTGTATTTTTGAATTGTCACAAAGATCTGATAAATTTCCTGCAGGTGTGTTTATTAATGTGAATATATCAATTTTATAATTTGATATTGTAACCAAGGTTTGATATATGTCCTACAGGTGTATTTATCTGTGGCAAATTATTATTTTTTATATTTTAATTACGATCTGATATATGTCCTACAGGTGCCATTTATTAATGTGGATTTATGGTTTTTATATTTGATATTGTCATTAAGGTCTGATACACGTTCAAAAGGTGTTTTTCTTCATGTGGAAGTAACATTTTTATATTGTTATATGTGCCTTTTATACATGCCCAGAGACAACAGATGGAAATTAGCATTGTTCTATATCTGGTGCAATACATTTATTGTACACTGTCCCGCTCTTAAATGAAGAAATACATCAAATGAATGAATGAAAACATCCAGCAAATTGATACTGTGTTTCTGCTTTTTTTTGTCCCAAAGAATGGTTTTATATTGTCATTTGCCTTTTATTATATTAAATGTGTGGTGAATCTGGAGACACATTTCCACAATATAGACAATGAAGTTCCTAACTAACTGACCCCAGCTGAAGTGTTCAGTGTGCAATATGTTACTTACAGATATCCCCAAAAAACATCTTTCCCTCATATTGTATAAGTGCAGGATGTTAGAGTTTAGAGTTCTCCCACACATCTGTCTCTCAGCACAGTTATCGCTGAAGGTCACACAGCTGTTTTGCCTCCGCTGTATTAATGAGCTCATGTGAGTCACACGCTCGCCTGTTAACTGTCCATGCACGGGCCACAAATAGACAACAACATGAACATTTATGCAAACATTTTACTTCCAAATGACTGCAATGTACTATGCTGAGTAGGGCTGCACAATGATTCATGTATTAAGCGCTATCACGATTTGGGATTTCCACATTTTGGCCATAAAATAATGTCGAGTCCAACATTTTCTAGAGTCTAACTCTTGCCGACAGTCAATGCTGTTCTTTGCTCTTTTTTTTCCCCCAATGAAATAATACTCTCCATTTCTGATGTAACTGATGCTATTGCAGCATCTACGCTAACCTCACACCTAAGCCACGCCCCTAGTTTACCAGTAGCTCCTCACAGGATGCTGATTGGTTAGTGCTCCATCTTACCGGACACAAACACATTGCTTGAAGCCTGACAAGATGGATTTTTTTTTTTTTTTGTGCTGTATGATCAATCTCTTGAACTTATTTCATGGTTAAATACTGAATTCCTTTAATATCTCACATATGACTTTGATCAACCCTAAACATTTGATAGAATTAGTTTGAGGTAGTGCTGAATATGTTCTGATTAAAAAGGGAGTAATACACGGCGCGAGGTACTTGATCTAAAGACTCACTGTTGATGCTTCTCAGAGTGTCGTATTCCGCTCTTATCTCTGCTGCTAGAGTTGTATGCTCACACGCGTCGAGAGCGTCGATGAACTGCTCCAGCCAGTTCTCTCTTCTCTTCAGACAGTCCAGAAGAAGCACCATGCTGTCGTAGTTCCCATAGGTTTCTCTTTTTGCCTCTATGTTTTCCTAAAATTAGATTTCATACAAAAAAACAACAACATATGAATGCATCAATTCATCAGTTTGTTGTTAGTGGACTGATGATTTTTTAGTGAGGTTAATTGTTCAAAATGTACTGTTACTGTCACCAGTGGTAATACACATTATAAAAGCCTAACAATAACCAAATTTGCGCTTTTCTTTTTTCTCCAAAAATGTTCCTGATAGGATGTGATGTTAGGTCAAAAACTAAATGTATAGACTCTCAATGGTTTATATCAATATTGACCAAAAAAAAGAAACAGTGTTGGTCGGGCACTAATGCTAACAGAGCTATGCCATGTCTGCTTATACTGCAGTTATTGGTAACTTTTATAAAACTGCTCAAATTTGCTCAAACCGTCACTATATCCCGACAGTAGTACATGAAACCAAAGAATGAGGTTCCTCTGCCTCCTTTAATGGCATTTGAAAGATACCACAACCCCCGGAGAAGAACAACCACTCAACCAGACCCTAGTCCTAGTCCTAATCCTAGTCCTAGTCCACTAATACAACGTACCCTGTCGTGAGGAGTCAAGCAGGGCAGGTGGACCATTACTTCTCTCACTTTCACCTTGGTCACAATTATCGGCATTTTCCGCCGCAAGTATCCGTTGTACAGCTTGTCACTGGCAAATGACATCTGTGAAAAGAGAAAGTGGACAAAAACACAGAGACAGTTAAGACTTTTTAAAATAATGCAATATAGTTTCTGCTCCTGGTGTCAACCCTTTTACTACATGTGAGATGGGAAAGTACCCAAAAAAACACACAGCAAGGCAACCTGATCTTTATTGTCTGCAATGATTCACTTATTCCGGACTTTTTACTCAGTGAAACCGAAAGTGAAAGTGAAGATCAGACATCATGCAGCTATGGGATAGAAAAAGAAAACGTTACACTTTCCTTTCAATTTACAGAAACTATTTCTTTATTTTAAAAGTGAGCGACTCTTTCTGCACAGCTGAAACTCTTTTTTTCCGTGTTCAAGGGGAGGACGACGCTCTTTCATTTCAAGGTTGCAGTTGTCTGGCATACGAAAGAAGGTGAACAGGCCCAGACTAGTCACTGATTAATCAATCACCTCCGCGCTTCAGTTTAATATCCGAACTTTAAATGTGCAGCATGAGGGTCTCCCTCCACACACACCCACACACCCACACACACACACACACACACACACACATTCACACATTCACACGGCGCCGTCAGGGTCAAATAATAAACCATGGGCTCACTTTTGTTTTGTATTGAACACACCTTAAAACCTTCACTTTGTTTGTATCTAAACAGTCAGGTGAAGTAATCTGCTGTCAGTCGGGGAGGGGGGGGGGGGGGGGGGTGTATATATTCGGCAGCAGTCTGGAACAAATGTCAGAGGCAGGAACCAAAGAGCAAAGTCTTCCTCAATGTATCATTAGCCCTCAGGAGGCCGAGGTTTACCTGAGACACACACACACACACACACACACACACACACACACACACACACAGCATGGCAGGGCAATATGCTTCGTTAGTGTTCAAGCTTTAAGTGGAATGTAGGAAGACCGCGGAGTTGTATTTTCATGCATCTAAGTGTAAAGTGATGAGGGATTTCAGATCGCCAAGCCAAGGGAGGTGGTGTGAGACGGGAACAAAAGCACCTTGGCACGAGGGCGAATTATGCAGAGCTGAGCCAAATGAATGACCTCTAAACGGGCAGGCCACGGCTGTCCTGTCTTCTTGACATGCCGTCTCCTCGGCTGTCCAAGGCTTTTGGGTCAAATTTCACGCAGAACAGATCTCATTAAAAAAAATACAAATCTCACAACTACTGCTTCAAGTCTTATTTTAAGTCTCATTGGAGCTTTGCGAGAGTTCAGATTCAATTTAACTTTATTATCCCACGCAGGGAACATTCGACAAGAAGTGAAAGCAGATGTATTAAGACGTACAAACTGGCACGAGGAAATAGCTCAAACCAGTTTGGGGGTAAACATGAATAGGAAAGGTGGGAAAAGAAGAAAGAAAAGGCTGCACGCAAACAACAACAACGATAGAGACTGATATCTTCATATAAAATATTGAAATACGTTGTGAAAAATACTTTTCAAGCCTATTTTTGGATTAAAACAATTGATTTAGCAGCTTTGGAGGACAAAAACCGATGCATAGGAACAACAAAGACGAGCTAACTGCGTGTAACATATTGCAATGTGTTGTTAAATAAAGCTAAACAATAACACAGTTACTAAAGACTAAGTTATCGTAATGTCACATAATATAGTTCTCACCTTTCGTGTTTTGGTGCCTCAGCAGTCCGTGACTCTCCGTCAGAAGCTATTCCTGCTCTCACTAAAACCTGCGTTGTCTTCTTCACACACACACACATCTGCGCAGCTGTTCCCCCACGAGCTCCTCGTTCTCCATTCCTATTGGACGAGAGCGCCGCCGATCAAAACACGGGCCAATGGGATTGAGGTCAGGCTGCGAAATAAGGCGGGGCGTGCTTAATCGTGACCCTAATGGTGGCCTTTGCTGTGCTGTGCTGGGATGGCAGCAGAATTAGAATGGATCTAGACTTCTGCTTTACATCTGTCTCTAATCCGTGATCCTAATCCGTTCACATAGACACATACGCATACACACACACACACACACACACACACACACACACACACACACACACACACACGCACACAGACACACACACACACACACACACACACACACACACACACACAAAGGGGAGGGAACAAATTGTGTTATTTATACATGAAACAGAAAATATGACCATAACAATTGTGTTCCTGAATGAAAAAGTTGGTATTCAACAGCAGGAAATCCAGGAGCATTAAAACACACAGTGGTGGGATAGTAATGTTAGTGTTTGAGGTACTTCTAATTGAATATGTCCATTTAATGCTATTTCTACTCCACTTCTGCTCCGATTCAATACAGACAGAAATATTGAACTTTACACGATGTCCATGAATTGTTACAGATTAAAAGTATCTAACAGGATATATAACCACACAAATCAGCTCATACAACAGCAGTCTAACTCAAATTATTATCAGCAAAAAAACAACTAATAACTAGAAATGTAGAGGAGCAGAAAAGTAGCATGAACTTGAAACACTCAAGTGAAATACAAGTACCTGACATTTGTAAATGTCATACTCTACCACTGCTGGTATTATTACATTTGTGCTTTTGTCATATTGTTTGTACTGATATGTATTTTTGTACGCAGTACAGATTTCAAATGTACTAATCCGCATTTAATCATGATTAATCTGTGAGAAACAACTATAGGCGACCGCAGTGTCAGCATTCATTTATTCATTTATTTATTCCAGTAGAAGACCAGAAGACTCAGCACAAATGAAGAATCCTCTTTAAGGCCCTGATCATTCCAGTCTATGCTTTTTGCCATCTCTCAAAAAAGTTTGTGGTGTGTTTCAGTGTTTCAGCTATTGTTTCTTTAATGTCACCATTTATTTTGTCTTATAAATGTTTGCTTTATGTTCTCAACGAGGAAAACGCCGTATTACCGAAAACCCTCTGTGTGGTTTTTATTACAGTTACCGTCATATTGTTGAAGCTTGACCATTAAAGACTTTATGATGGAAACAAGATAAGAATCATTTTATTGATCTGATTAAGAGAAAAGTGTGTAATTGAGAGTGTAAAGTGTGTTATGGGAGAAAACAATAGATCCAAAGATCTGCTGAATAATAAAAACACAAGTTACATGAGTTTAAATTAGGTCTAGAACACAAGTTTATAGCACCAGAGCAGCAACATGACTCAGTCAAGTGTAATCATGGCTTATGCTCATTTCTGAACACAAGGCGGCGCCACTCACTCACTCACTCACTGAGTCAGGAGCTGTCTACTGTGTTCAGTAATACACTGTATGCTTTTACAAAAACCTCCCCTGAATAAAACGAGCATCTACTGACGTGTACAAACAGGAGATCCGTCTTTTGTGTGACAATAATCTTATTTAATGCAAGAAGCCAGTTAAGAACATGAAGAGGGTCCCGTGTGATCTGAATTACTGGAGGATTATGGGACGGATAATGACATCAGGCAGGCTGTTAGTTCATTATATCGCATGTCTGTTAAACAGGGATTGAATGGGCTCAATGTTTGTCTCAAAGTTGTTGTTTTTTAGTGATAAGATGCTCTTTATCCTGCAAACGTGCCTTTAAATACTTTACATGAAATGCAAACGACATCTCTCATGAGTTATGATGCAAAGAGGTAATAGCAGAGGATTTGAATTTATATGCTGTTTGACAGTTTTTCTGGGGAAAGTGACAAACGGAACGAGAATAAACACCTCAGCTGACGCTTAAAGGGTCAAACAAAAAGACAATATCAAACTGCACCATGGGAAGTGTAGGATTCAAGGGATTTGGAGCTTGACTCATATTAGGAACTGAAGATCTGGATATTTTATCCGCTGATATTTCCATATTGACCGTAAATCTCTGGAGCGGCGCTTTAAGTTTTGAACCTCAAAACAAATCAGCGTTTCCATTAAAAAGTGCATTACTCCGGATGCTCTGCACTTCCCAGAGATCACCTGTTCATAAAACCACGTGGGTGGTACTAGTCTGTGACATCTCCTTCCGTACATTTCCCTTTGTTGTTTCTGCATGTAGGTGGCAATCTCTTCTTTATCATTTTTCCACATTACTGTTCAGCTTCTGTTGTTTATTTTTGAACCACTGAACTAAACATAAAGCGTGTCACTGCCAGAGGAGTGGCAGAAGAGACAATGTGTGTGTGTTTAGAAAAGCAAATGTCGGGAAAACAAAGATGTGTTTGGATGAAAATGATTACTTTTATGATATTTGATGAAAGCACTGATTCGGATGGCAGTCTAGACATCGGAGTGGCCAGACAAAAAATAAGAGAATGTGAAAATCAGTTGGGAACAGACAACAAAACGGACACGAAACAACACAAAACCATCTTTATTCGGTGAATCCCAACCCTCTAACCCTCCTTGCAGCTCTTGCTAAAACTATTAGCGAGTCCCACTTTGTCTCAAGTCTGCTTCAAACCTTTCACATCTTGCAGGGCAATCCTTCCTTTGAGAGACGATGGCTACAAATAAAGCCACAGCGACGGCCTGAGGCAACATCAACAATCCATCACGGTTGAGTGGGGAGAAAAAACACCAGCTACATGTCAATAAAAGAGCAGGACTGTACTCTTTTCAGAGGCCTTTAGCCGTAAAACTACAGAAGAAAAAGATGGAGTCATAATGTTCAAGGTTCTCAAGCAGCACCACGCAGATATTTCAACTCAGGCTTCAGTAGTTGTTCAATGTGAAGCATTGAAGGTAAAAATGCAGAAAATGTTACTATATACTATTATATATTATATCATTAGATTATTATTACTGATGCATTAATGTAAAAGCAGGATTTTGTTGTTGTAGTTGGTTGAGGTCGAGATCATTTTGAACTATTTACTCATTTTCATTATGAATTAATCTGCTGATTATTTTTCCCATTAGTCGATTGATTATTTGAGCTGTAAAAATTCAAAATATAGTGAGAATTGCAGTCACCATCACGCAGAGCAGGTCCAATGGTTTTATGTGAAGCACTTTGAATTGCCTTGTTGTTGAAATGTGCTATACAAATAAACTTGCCTTGCCTTGCCTTGCCAAACAATATTTCAAACACATTACAATTATTACAATTATTAAAAGGGAAAGAATCAAATCTTCACATTTAAGAAGCTGGAACCAATGAAATGTTAAAAAATGATGATCAAAATATCAGATTTGACTGATCGCTCCAGCCGTTCTACTGTTGTGTAGTTTCATTTAAAACCTCTTCATATGTTTTGTATGCAAACAATTGAACAGTGACTAAAGCTGTCAGATAAATGTGGTAAAGTATAAAGTACAATACGTCCCTCTGGAATGTAGTGAAGCATAAAGTGGCATGAAAAGAGAAGACTCAAGTTTGAAGTCCCTCTGCCGATCGAACCTGTCTGCTTTTTCATTTCATGTGAGTTCAGATCTTGGTTAAAGTTCGTCAGTTCAGTCTTCAGCAGAGACGGCTAACCCTTAACCCACATATGAAGAAGCTCTCTGGCTGTATGAATGATGAATGAGACGGCTTTCATTAAACACGTGCACATTAAAGGGAACTCTGTGCATCGCGCATGTAGAGTAGAAATGGGGCCTTATAGACTTTATCCCCCAAAGGCGGTTTCATTTCTTTTATACTGGCGTTAAGTGAACCAAGCATCATGGCTGCACCACACAACAGCCTATACTGCTTTTTAAACACACGGCACCTCTGACAACATTAAACTTCTCAGAGAAGTGTTGCAAACACTTGGGCATGCCATGTGATAGCGAGGGATGCTTTGTGAGCCGTGTCTTTCAGCGACATGGATAAGAATTTACCAAAAACACTTTGTCTCAGATCGCACTGGCTTATGAGGAAGTGTCCCAACCTCGACCCCGATTCTCTGCTGAGTGAATGAATGTTCAGTCTGCCTGAAGTGTCTGTGATCTGGATCCTGGATAGCTTGCACATGCGCTAACACCTTCAGGGTTAAAGGTGGGATCTCTATTGGGGTTTTAACCTATAATAAAGGCAGCGGAACACAAACAGCAGTGGAGAAAAGAAAGAATCCAGGAATTGAGCTTTTTTTTTGCAAAAAACCTTGGATTCTTCTGGAGAAATAATGCTTTTAATACATCTTTATCAAATCAAAAATACCAAAAATAAAATGCATGAGTGAAACAGCTTATCATGAGAAGCTAATGCTAACGTGACTTCAGTGCTCTGCACATTAATCTATTTTTTATTGTATTGATATGATATAAAATGTATACAGGTTTTTATTTCTCTTGATCCTTGAAGTACATTTTGTGTTTACAATACTAATGCTTTACATTACTAATACTTCAGTACAAACTGAATAGAACTGACTGATCACCGTCTGGTTAGTCAAGTTCCTGTAAGGAAGCCAATGCAGAAGTGTCTTAAACTTGCATTCTCTCTAATGTCCATCAGGGGGCGACTCCTCTGGTTGTATAGAAGTCTAGTCTAAAATGACTTTACTTCTCTCTTGATTTATTACCTCAGTAAACATTGTGTACATGAGTTTATGGTCTCAATCTGTTGTTCAAAGTCTTCTTCAACACAAAATGATGTTCATTTATTAAATCATGGTCCCATTTAGAGTTGAATAGACCATAAAGCTAAGTGTGATTTAGGGCGGGGCTACCTTGTGATTGACAGGTCGCTACTCAACAAGAGCCGTATACACCGTATCTACATCACCTCTCCGCCGTCCAAATATGGTCACTTCTGTTCACTGGTTGCAAAAAAAGCCAAGATGAGCTACCATGAAGCCACACTGTCACTAACTGCAATTCCTAAATATAATGATAAAAGACAGAAGGATCTACAATATGTGTTTGAAGGATATATCCAGGATATCAAACTCATTCGTCAGCAAAAACTGCCTAAAAATATAAAGATAGAAGCTAAAGGCCACAGAACACAGTGAAAAAGTAAACACACACATCTCCTGGTGATGGAGACAGAAAATGGCAAAATTAAGGAACAATAGTGTTCCTGTAAAGCCAGGTAGCTCTTTATTCACTGTTACAATCACTAGAAAACAAAAGCAGCATGTGTTTACATTCAGTATACATTCAGTAGCTAGCGTAGCATAGAAGTGCTAATGCTAGTTTATGATGTGCTAACGCTAGTTTATGATGTGCTAACATACTCTGCTAATGTTAGTTCCACATGTTTTTACGTAGAAGCGTTTGAGAAATATATACCTCCTTCCAACCTCTCCGGGTAACAAGTATCACTATTACACAAAGTTTAACCATAACTAGCTCCAAATCCACAAAACCAGCCTGAACATGAAGAAAATGATTGCATGAGAGTCTGTTAAGCAGAGCCGGTTAGTTGTTGGATTCTGGACGGAGCTAGCTGATGCTACGCTATGATTGTTATATCGCTAATTGACGTGTGTGAGTTTTACATGTATAATTTCAATGGTCTTATCACAAAAACGTCACTTCCTCTCAGCTACGTTGCCTAATAGCGACACCTTTAAAGCAACGGACTCAGGAAGATCTTAGTAAAGGAATGGGAAAGGTAAATTCAGAGTGCCATAGTGCTTGGATTTCCAATTGTGGTAACAGTATTGCTATATATTTCAACCTTCCAGAATCTAAATATTTGAGCAGAACAAGATTGTGAATATTTGCTGCAGGTTTGTTTTGTTTATCTATCTGTACATCACTGCACTCAGGGTCCCCTAGGGGCCTTTGCATATGTAATCCCCTGCAAACAATGTATGTTGCTGACTGTATTGCATGCTTTTTTTCCACATATTCTTCTTTATTTAGAATCCATACCATTTTAAATCCACTCTGTTTAGTTATAACCTACTTTTTGTAATAAATAGAAAGATATTAACTTTGACTTGAAGTAGCGGAAGCAGAATTTGCAGAGACAAAACCCGAGTAACGACAGCAACGTCTTGTAAAATCAGGATCAATGTGATCAGTCTTGAAGATGGAGCTATCCTCTTGAGAGTCCTGATGTTTGTCTCATTAGTGTGATCACCGGCATGCAGAATCGTAATTTGTCAGGGGAGTTAAAAAGCTTTCTGTTGGAGCACTTTTGGACGTTGCCTTAAAAGTAAATTAGACAGCTATACAAAGGGCGTTCTGGTAATTTATTCTGTCCTATACCGCTTGTCAAAAAAAAAGCTATAAATGGCCTGCAGGTTATTAAATGCAGGAGTCTGACAGTGCCTTTAAATTATTTTTTTTTTTCAAGGATTAAATTAAAAGCTGGTGAAGCTGCTTTTACTCTGAACACTAACCTCTTTTAAAAGCGGGCTAAACATTTTATATTCTCTAAAGCCTTTGATTAGGTTTCATCCTGTTTGTCTGTAAACGCTCTGCGTAAACTGTTTTTGTTTGTCCATTTGAATATTGACTCCACTCTTATTTGTGTTTGTTACAAGCAGATGTTGGAAGCATGAGTCAATAAATACAAATATTTAGGTCATCTTGGCAACAAAGATGATCTATCTTTGTAGTGTTTTTTTTCTTTTCAGCTACTCTTTATTACTTTCTGCTGCTGTGACACTTTTCCCCTGCATGTTAGACATAAATGTACCTTGTCTTATTAAACCATAAATAATAATAAAGTTTGTAGTTTCCAAAATGTTTTCCCTTACAGGTTACAAGCACACAGTCGTCAACAGCACAGTGTCCCCATCTTTAATTGATGTTGAAGGAGAACTGTGGGAGAAGATATTTATATTTGTTTATTAAATAGACTCCTTGATTGGCTGAGAAAACGTCAATGATGTCTGTTATTCGGCAGCTGATCTGCTGGTTAACTTTATAACTACAGTGAATGATAATGAAAAACCGAGTGACCCGAGGGCAGACATTTGGAGACACGGTCCATTGTCAATGAATAAATTATGTGCCGGAGCACAATCATGATGAAGAGCTTTAGAGGCTTGTTTGTTTTTTTCTCCTCGACCTGTAACCTTTCTTTTCACTCAGGCAGACTAAAATGTCAAATCTGCCGGGGCGTCGGAGCCACAGGCGGCCGCTGCTTTACTGGTAAACACACAGACGACTAAAAGCAGGTTTCTTTTCACGACCGCTGAAAGGTTAGACTGTTAACCAGGTCATGTGGGCCGGTGCTGGTCAGCTGACCATCCTCTTTATTACATATACTGTATATATATATATATATCTGACCAAAACCATTTATACATCAAGAAACACTGGTTTTAAGTCTCTGGCTTCTCATTTTCACTGTGTAAAAATGTAAATAAACGGGTTCGACAGGAAATCTAAATGAACTCAAACAGCACTTTAGTGAAGACTCAGAGACATTTATATAATTTTATTTGTACTTTGATTTAGTTTTTCTGCCTTTATCGTGTTGTAAGTTGATTGTTGAATACAAACAATGTGACAAACAATATTTTTTTAACTTTACTTCAATCCATTTATCATCTAAATTGTTAATAACACTTTAAAGTATAGTTATAAGCAGATATGAGGACATTTTAAAGTGTGTATTAATGTATTTACAACCCTTACAAGAAAGTCTTTACTTAAACTGCCACTATTTATCATCTATAAGCAGTATAAATATATAATAAAGGTGTTATAACAATGGCGTTGTACGCAAATATATGTTTATAAATGTATTTATCATCAGGAGAAGTTATAATTGCTGATAGATGCTGTAATACACTTAAATATGTCCATATAGCTGTGTACACCTACAATATATTGTGTAATTCAATATTTCTACTTCTTCTACACAGTGGTGAGAGTACAGTACTGTGCTTTAGCAGTATTTTGAGATACTTGTACCTTTGTATGTCCATTTTCTGCTATACTTCTACATCTGAGAAGAAAATGTTTTTTACTTTTTTCTACATTCATTTGAAAAGTTTAGTCAATTTTATTAGATTAATGATGCAACATATGATAAACAAGTAAAGATTATTATAAATGAAACCTACATATAAATGAATTAAAATGAGTTCCATCTTTACCAGCTGACACATTAAAGTGAAAGTGATCACATTAATACAGAAGTAATAATTCAGTAATATAATATGTCGTTCTTAAATGGGCCATTCTGCATAACGCGTACCTTTACTTTTGATACTTTTGGACTTTTACTTGTGATTTTAAATGCACAACTTGTACTTGTAACAGAGTATTTATACTCTGTGGTATTTCTACTTTTACTTCAGTGTACAGGATCTGAGTACTTTCTCCACCACTGCTTATGCATCATATAGGAAAGGTTTAAACAGCGCTTAAGTCAAACTTCCTGGAGGTTCTTTTACATCTAAACTGTGAACATAACACGGCACGATGCACTGTTACGAACACTTGTCTGTTAGTGTGACTGAGACTCTGCAGTCATTCATGCTGAGGAGGAATAAAGACATAAACATTGACCAGCTTTGACACCACTACTTACTAAAACGGCCAAACTGTTGCTTTCACTGAAAATATCATCATTGACCTAAAACATGCAGCTGGATTAGTCGTGATTTTAATATGGAGAAATGATCTCTGCATGTCATCTCTTCTGAATTAAATGGAGAGATTTGATGGTCGAACTGTATTTGATCCGTGATTAAGGAAGACTCAATTATTTTATAGCCTTTGGAGAAAAAAACAACCCAGAGCAGAGTTCATATTTGTGAATGTTTTAATAGCCACGTTATGCACCACACGTACACAATCACAACTCACTCCTTGATGCGTGAGTGTCCTGGATATTTACATTGGCTTCATGTTTGTATAGGTACAAACCTCCTCTAATAAAGGTTGACAGTGCAGCAATACTGCAGGCAAAAAACAGATATTCAAAATAGATAGAAACATGTGTTACATCAGAAAACATTATAGTGTACAAGTTTATGTTACATCTAATCAAGCTCACGACAGCAAACAGCCGTTGAACGAGGGTCTGCACGGTGGGTCAACACACTAGAAACCAGCTGAGAACAAGTTGAACTCTTCTGCTAAAAAACAAAACAAATACAAAAAAAAACAACTATCTGATTCACAACATCTTCTCCTCTCTCTCCCACGGAACCGGATCCTGCTCCTCCTCGACGTGCGTATTCCTGCGCCCTGTCCAAAAGTGCTCCACATCTGGGAAGGTCTTCTCATTCTCCTTCGAGACCGCGTTGCCGACGGCGTTGGATCCGACTTCCGCTCCGTTCCCCTCCGTTGTTGGACACTTGGTGCTGCGGATGCGCTTTGTGCCTCTGCAGGTGGCGATGAACCAGATGGCGATCAGACCTTGGCGCACGTCGTCGTACATGGTCATCAAGATCACCGGAGAGAGGGAGCTGCATGCGTAAAGGAGGACTTGCGCAAAGATGATCAAACCCACGGGAGGTTTGTTGTACCCAAGCCTGATCCAGGTGAACGTCCCCCACTCTGGCAGCAGCATGAGCCCGAGGGCGCCGCTTAGACACAGTAAAACCAGGGTAACTTTGCTCTGGTGCTGTGGGTTGGGTGCGTGGTTCACCGCGGTGTGCAGCACCTTTGTGTAGTAGGCAAGAGTGAAGATGACCGGCACCACGAAGGCTGCAGTCGGATAAATCTTGTAGAACAAACTCATGAAGTCAGACGCGCACTTCGGCATTTCAGAGACGCAAATAGCGTCGCGGCCATGCGGCACCAGAGAAGCGAAAAGCATCTGAGGGATCGGAAACATCATCGACACAATCCAAATGAACGCCAGGGCTCCGTGGATCCACGTCGGGCTGTAGAGGGACCCCGTGGCGGTGCTGGGCACCAGCGTGTGTTTGGCTCTGGTGGTCACTGCAAGGATTAAAGTTTTTGCAATCACACACGAGTGCTGGAACCAGTCCGTGGTGCTGCAGACAAAACTCCCCAGGGTCCAGGTCTGCTTGTAGTAGGTGAGGGCGCGCACTGGGGCGCACAGCAGCAGGATCGCCAGGTCCGTGGAGGCCAGAGAGGCGAGGAGCGCCTTCACCTCGGAGCCCTTTCCGTTTCTAAAGTCACGGATGAAAATCAGCAAAATTAGCAAATTCCCAACCGCCCCGGACACGCAGATCCCGATGAGGATGACAGGCATGGCTGTCCTGGTGTCCTCCCCCTGGAGAAGTTGGACTCCTCCGACGAAATCAAAAAAGGAGACATTTGCTGGTCGATTAATATCCATCCCGAGATACTTGAAAGTTCGAGCTCCTCGAAGTGGGGAAAAAATAAATAAATCGCAGTCAACAAACAAAATGAAATGTGTTTATTTTTCTTACGAGTTCCACTTTTCTCCGCAGATTTTAAGGTCCTGGAGGAACAGAAGGCGGAGGAGCTGTCCAGGGCGCCGCGGTGCTGAAACGCTGCTGATGGGGTCGTGATCGCATCAGCAAGTGGGTGAGCAGGCTGGCAGGTAGGCTATTTCAAGTGCTGCCATTTAGCATCGTCAACCACTCACGTCATTTTTTATCAGTGTGGCTCCAGGCTGCAGCCAGCACAAATGTGAGCGCAGCGTGATGCGATTTACATTCAAAAACCTCAGAGGGATCACGGCTGGTGTGGCGTGTCAGAAAGATGTCAGAGTGCCACATTTATGTGAATCCTCCGGATATCTGTCAGTTGTCTCTTTAGGTTTAAATGTAACAGGTGAAAACAGGCAGCGAGTCACTGGCCAATAATTGGCATTTATCTATGTAAAGTGTTTAAATCACTAATCATATCGTGATGTCTAAAAAGACATGCAACACCACATTAGGGACAAATGTCCCTTCAATGCATTTGAAATAGTCTTAATGTCGTCTTAATATATGGACATCATCAAAACAGTCCTCTTGAATCACTGAATTAACGGCTCACACTCCCCTAACTTTGCAAACTGACAAAAACAGTCTTTTTAAAAACTACCTCAAGTTCAGTCAGGGCCAAGCATCAACCTTCCACGAGTCAATAAACAACATTTACGGCTGAACTTTGGTTTGCTGAGGATCAAATTCAGTATCGTATTGTGGCCTTTTGTGGCCATATGCATATCTAAAGGTGCTTTAAAATACATTTTAAGTTATTTTTTAAAGATGAGGAAACCTAACCCCTGACCCTAACCCTGACCCCCACAGTTCAATACAGCCCGATGGTCTGGTATGACCATCAGCTTATGGTAACGTTACCATTATACTGCCCTTTCCACTTGTAACACAGTAACTGCTCTTCAGCAAAAGTAACACAGGCTTCCTATAACTCACTGCTTTTTTTAATGACTTGATAAAGAATTTTATCAAGAACATTTTTGTTATTGCCTCTTTCTAAAGAGCCACTGTTTGTGGTAACGAATGGGTCGTTGGTAAGTCGGTTACTATGCGGCTTTATAGATCATTTACACGCCATTTTAAAGAGCAACTTTTGGGTTGGCACCAAATCAGCCTCGTGATTTATGAGCTGATATTGTACCGCATGTGTCAGAGGCCATTTAATATCAGTATCTCTTGTGTCTTTTTTTAAAACTCTCAAACGCTGATGTCAGCTTTTGTTTCAGACTTCCAGTATTGACGAGGTTCTATTGGCACATTGTGGAAAATCCAACATGACACTTCCAGTGAACTGTTGGACCGCTGAACCTTCTGCAAAACATGTGCGTGTGACTTCACAACACTGCAGACTTGCTGTCTTATTAAACGTTATTATTTCCAAACAAGAAGTGGTATCCACATGCTCCTTTCCAATGAACCGATTCTGAAACTCTGGGAATCTGCAAATCCGATACCAGTTCTGTCTTTTCCCCAAATTTACCTCGCTACATGTACCTCCTTGCAATCATTGCTTTAATGTAAAGTAACATGAGGGATCGTTGTGGCACATTAAACCGAGTTAGCGGCTTGCTGTGACCTACTGAATGTGACTTATAGAGGAATTACTGACTTTTTATGATGGCATTAACAAAGAAACTGTATTGAATGTGCATTACATCATGTCACGCATCAGGGTCACAAATAAGTATGAATGAGCTATAGAATGTAGTGAATTTGAATCATTCAAATATTTAGTAATACACAAAATGGCAATTCAGGCTCATTATGAGTGTTACACAGTGCATGGAGCAGACTGCACCACAGAGTGAGGTGTGTTTACTTGACTTGAAGAGCATCCGGATAATGAAGGGGAGGAAGGGTGGGGTGTGGGGTGTGTGTGTGTGGGGGGGGTTATATGTGGAGAGGTGAGGGTGCCCACTCAAATGCTGTCACCTCCTCTAAGAGAGTTGGTTGCTAGGAGACGGGAGCCACCATCACAGTATGGGGTTAGGAAGATGTGAGGCATCATGAAGTAGTGCGAGATATGGACGGATAGAGAGGCTTTAAGCGACTCTGGAGCTTCAGATGTAATGAATGAATAATAACAACGGTGTGATTGCAGCGGAGGAAAAGGCTTTGGTGATGTTTAGACGGATGATATAATGGCACAAGCAGGGATGCTGCCCTTGCAGCACGAAGCAATCAGGGATAATTGATATGTTATGGACTTTGCCAGGCTAAGAATACAAGTAGGTTTCAGCTCCCACTGATTTCTCTTCTAGAAAAAACTATCAGTGTGACACAAATGTAACCTCAAATCTGCATTTCTTTCTTTCCTACGTAGAGATCCACTTGAAATATTCCAGTGTTCCCACATGTATAGAGCTGCAACATATTTCTTGATGAATAATTAGTAATATATATAAATATTAATAATAATTTGGAGCCTCACTGAAGATTAAAAGCTAAATTTAGCAGAAAACCAAAAAAGAAAATAGGCAGTAACACTAAGTATAATGTTTGATAACAATATCATAAACCATTAAAAACAATAACCATAAATCATACAAAGACATATTCAAGACATGAAAGGCTGGGATTTCCCCAAATTGAATGATACATCAAAACTGTATGTCTTAAAACAAAGTTTTGGCCAAATTGAAAATTTGCTTGATGGTGGATCATCAAAGCAGGATTCATCGTTTGACAAACATTGTGAGTTTGATATTTATGTAAGTAAAACAGGTAAGAAGAGCATTCAAAGATAAACAGTTGTGTATCATCTGTAAAACAGTGATATCTGACAATATGACAAGTAACAATGTTGCACAGATTTAGCATGTATAAAGAAAATACAAGGGGGCCTAATACGCTTCCCTGAGGAACCCCATAATTAAAATCAAACGTGATATAAGAGCTACTTTTTTCTCAAGTCTATTAATTAAAACGCTGTGATAACATTCTGTCTCATGCAGCACTAAAATCTAAAAGAATGAGGAAAACCACTTTACTGGAATCAACAGAAATGTGTAAATCATTCATTATGATTGTGGCATGTTGGTCTTTCAGGTTTTTCACAACTTTAGCCCAAATGTCTTATCAACTATTTGATGGATCAGACAAACTGTTGTAGACATTCATTGTGCCCAGAGGATGACTCCTAATGGTGGTCATCTGATATTTAAATTAGCACCATGACGTTTCATTTGTTTCTGAATGAAATGTCTCAGCAACTGTTGGATGGATTACAATGAAATTTCATACACAAAATTCATGTCCCCTTCAGGATTAACTGATCCCTTGACTTTTCATCTAGCGCCACCGTCGGGTCAAAATTTCCATTCGTCCAATACTTTTATTATGACTTAATATCTGCAAAACTGATTACATTCCTATCAGACTCATCAGCTGTACTTTGTGTTTGGTGCTGATGATCACACATTTGCATACAAACACAGTGAACATTCAACATTATACCTGCTTGACAATCAGCATGTTAGCATTGGCAGCTAGCATTAGGATATGCCTCAAAGCAGTGCTGTGCAAATACAGCCTCCCTGAGCCACCAGTATGGCAGTAGTCTTGTTTTTTATATTGTTTTTTGTGAATGAATGAAACACATCGATATCCATTTAAAACCTCTATCGATCCATTTGAGGGGCATTCAATTAGTTGCAGAACATCTTGCCTTTATGAGATTTTGTCATTCTGTCAATCATGACAGCTATTATCCATAAAAAGGTGCAATAACGTGCTGTAATTTTCTCCCGTGTGTCCTTTTAGTAAGCAAGTCCGTATTTAAATGGCGGCAGTCTCATCTTGGAACAAAACAGTTTCTCAGCGGGGTCTTGAAGAGAAGAAAGAGACTTCTTTTTGAATCGTGTGTGCGCCTACGTGGAGAGTGTGCTACTTAGGTCTTTTTTCTCAGGGAAACAGCCCAGACCAACCGAGATACAAGAGCAAATGCCCATGAGTCGTTGTTTTTCGTCGTCTCTGCCTCCACCACTCCAGCCGAGACTGAATCAGCATTGTGTGAGAGTAGGATCCCTCACATTTCCCCCGAGGCTTCTACAAGGCCAGAGAAGGACAAAATAAGAGGGAAAAAAAAGAAAATGATAGAGAGGAGGGGGAGGACACGAAGAAAACCCAGAGCTATGTAAGAGTCTAACTCCAGTAATGTTCCCTTTGGAGACACTCCAGAGTAGAAACAAAGATGAAGTACTTTTTCGACCACAGGGATGTCTACCCTGAAAAGCAGACCTTGCCATGGTACATTTCGCTCCCAAATCCCTTGATGCAGAAAAGCTTTCACAGTATCAAAGTAAACAAGGGTTGGGGTTTTTTTTTGTCATTAGCATCATTCAGAGAGATCAAAGGTCTCCCCAGGTAACCGCAGACATAAACCGCGTTGTTATTGATGTTATTGCTCAGAAGTGGAGAAGCGATCAGCAATTTGCTGTTGATGTTGCGACCCCGTTTTACATGGAAAAACTGACTGCTTTCAAGTTCCCCCCGCCGCCATCAAACGGCGCTCAAGATGGAGAGCGATGGCTGCTGACATCAAGTTGCTCCCATCGGTGGCAAAGACTGACAGTTACCACGACAACCTATGGATGGGAACCACTTGACTTGCAAAGCTGCCTGTGACTTGTGACTGCTCGTGACTTGTCTTCGTGCTTCGGACGGCGTGATGAATTCCATCCTCTCAAAACGGTTTTAATTTTCCGGCTTGCGTGAATAAATCTGTGTCCAATTTGTGATGAGGTGCAAGACAAATTATGGTTATCATTTTGATTGTTTGTTTGAGGCATCATGCAAAGAGATAAATGACTCCCTTTAGCAAAAGGGCAGACTCCCGCCTGCAAAATAGCAAATAATTAATGTCAGGCTTTTTTTCTTTTTTTTTTTTTTATAGTGCGTGTGGGAGGGGGAGCAGATGGAAGCTTTTTTTTTTTTTTTTCTTAAATCATAAATACATAAAAAGCAAAGACGCAACAGGAAACATGGTATTAGCAGATACTGTATAGATTATATGTTCAGTGTATACTACGCCCATCACCTGTTTCTTAATGATTCACCACCTGTTTCCTCTTTTTTTTTTTTTTAATGCAGATTAATGTCACCTCTACGCTGCTGCCTGCTGAGGCTTCCTGCTGTCAGCTGTCATGACTGATCAGTGCATGGTCACTGAAAGCTTATTAAGACTCACATTTATGGCATTTAGCTATTTAATTAAAGAAAAAATTCAAAGTAATGCATAACAATACCAAGCAAACAGTGGTGGAAGGAAACGAAGCACTCCACTACGATTATCAGGCTCATGTACTTTACATGCATGATTAATTTGAATGCTACTTTACACTTCAGAGGGAAACATTGAACTTCACTTCACATTTGAAATCTTAAGTCACTTTTCACATAACATTTTACATAATACAATTACAATACAACCTAAGATTAGTTTGGTTTGTAAACTATAATAGTCATTGTTTAAACAACCTAAAGTATATAGAAATGATCTCCCACACAACCAGCTGCAACGTTAAACGATTCAGGATTAAAGATTGAAAAGGATTTATTTGTCACGTGCTCAAACAATGTGTGTGTGTGTGTGTGTGTGTGTGTGTGTGTGTGTGTGTGTGTGTGTGTGTGTGTGTGTGTGTGTGTGTGCGCAGGGGAATGAAATGCAGGGTGGCATAATGACTGTGACAAAAAGGATGCAATGAAAAATGACAATTAGAAAAAATCAATGCCAACAATATCCAATCAAATTCAAAGCTTATATAAGTTTACAAGTATATGTATTAACAATAACAGCCTGTTTTTTGCCTAGTCAGGCCCTTTGGCGTCTCTTTCTAACACACTAAGTAGCCTCATCGCGTCAAATGATGATCCTTCACTACAGCTTTTGGACCAGTTTGGCCACTATGTCAAATTTGCTTCTGCTCTCCCTGAGGTCTTGATTTAAACGTGAACACTTGCTCATAGGTTCAGGCATCAACTTAGTTGTGTTTAGGAGAACATCATGAGTGGGTTTAAAATAAGAAGGCCTACGTAAACCAAGTAGAACGTAGACAACACGGAAAACACCGCACAAACATCACTGATAACTTCAAAATGACTCAATAACACAGTTTCTGTGTGTGTCTCTGTGTCTTGATTGTCTCACTCTTAGTGCATTTTCTCTGAGGGTCTAATGATGATGTGGTTGGTTTTACGTTATTGATGCTTGAAAGCCCGATGCGTCTCATACAGACGCTGAAGGGAGCCTTGTACCAGACGACGAGGGCCGTGACGAAGCGTCCCTGATAACAAGAAAGGGCTGAATATGAGTATTAAAATGAAAAGGTGTCTATTGCATTGTTTCAGAATAAACATGTTAAATGTATGTTTGTCCCTGTTGTAGGACAAACTGTACAATACAATGTTGTGCTATGGTATAATATGCTTTATAATGATATGACACAGTTGCGTGATGACTATATTTCCTTATATATTTAGAGTACTTTTGTTTATAATACTTCTATACTTTTACCTGAAGTTGAGTATTTAACAGTATGTTTTACATTACATTACAAAATTATATTTTAGTTATTGAAACAATAATATAACACTTCCGTTCTACTGGGAGCAAAATATGATTTCCAAAATAAAAGCTCATTACATCAGAGAGTTTAAGGGTGTTAAAAAACATCTTTATTTTAGTGTGAAGGGGTCTTAGGGTGGTGAATCCTGACAGTCTGCAGTCAGAACACTGTGAGGTTTTCTTGGCTTCACGTCAACAACGATGGCAAAGTGTGATCAGCAGAAATACTAGTAGAAGAGTGCCACCATGTGTCAGAGGAAGGAAACACAAACCCTATGCCACAACCAGAGGTCCTCCACTCCAATTGTATTGTTCAATGAAAACATGCAGCAGAATAGAAATACAAAAATGCACAAGATTTATGTTGTTGTTCATTCCCAACAACACATTTTCCTCCACATGTTTGTATTATATAGTTAAAATCATAATCAGTGGCAAGAATGCTTGCACATCCAATAATTTGATTATGTGATTGTTGTATGACAGTGAACCTAGTAGCATACAGACACAATACACATTTGAATATGAAAATGTACAATAGAATATGATAAACAAACAAATAACATAAGAGTATATTCAAATATGTCTGTTATTAGAGTTATGTGTCTGTTTAAAGTTGTGCAGGGATGTGTGAATGTCTGAAGTTGTCCTGGGGATAGTGATAATAATAATAATTTACCATATAATATGAAGGTATTTCCACTTTCCACGACATACTGTTACACTCCATTAATCTGTGTATATTAATCTGAATTTGTTTTGAAAATATTAATATTGTGATCTCAACAGTAGGTGGCAGCAGATGATAGTTAGTTGAAACAACAACAACAAAGTCGTTCAGCACCTCAGCCACCAGAGGGAGACTTTGGTATAAGAGTTGTGAAAAACAGTTGAAGGATGGAGAGAATCTCAATCAGTACAAAGCTTTTGTACTCGAGTTTGTCTGTCTGATGGATGGAATAGATTGATATATCATTCATATATCATTCATAGATCATTCATATATCATTCATAGATCATTCATAGATCATTCATAGATCAGTTTTACTGTTACATGATTCATTTGATGGAAGCCAATATGTGCTGCGATTTACAGCATTGGTTTATTATCTAAATTATAAAAAAATGAAAAAGGACTGTTGCTCCCAATAAATATTTTTATTTGGTAAAATAAAAATCAAACTCATGAAACTGAATCAAACTTGAAATTGATGTGCAACAAATGGGCTTTGCTCTAAAATACCTTTATTTAAACTAGTTATACTTCACTAACTTGTATCTATATGTTATATGAAATGGCTCAACAAAAAAATGAAATATGCTAGTGATCAAAAATTGGAATGGTTGTTTAATTTTGACATTTTCAAGTTTGCTAACTTTGTCTCAAAAACCTGGAAAAAAAGGCAAGATAGATCATTAAATTAGTAATTATTATGATTTCCCCAGAACTACATAATACATATTTCTTACAGTGACTTATGAATTCTGTTATACTCAGTAATAATCCGAAGATCAGACTGTGAAAGTAAAATATATTGATCATATCAGTGGTAATAAATGCTCCTTGGTCATGTATTGTTTTAGTGTCGAGGGTGTGGTCAACCTTTCTTTACTTTTCTATTCTATTCTATTCTATTCTATTCTTTACCTATTTCATAATACGATAAGGCAATTTATACACACAGCACATTTAATAAAGCTTAAAGTTTGGATGTTTTAAAGTGAAAACCTTCAGTAATACAAACATACAAGAATAAAAGAAATAAAAACTGTCACAAAAGAAAAGGAGTGTGGCATTGTTCATACGTGGAGTTGAAAATCAACACACTAAAACTTCAAACTGTTACATACAGTTACATTATTGTTGGTCATGTGGTCAAATGAAGTCAACTGCTCATTTGTTTCTAAAGAATAGTAAAAACACATCCATGAGCCGCACTGTTGCACTGATTCATGATCCTCAGTCCCACATTAACTGTCCTGCTGCCATGAATAAGAGCACCAAGTGTGGATTAATACGCAGCTGAAAATAGTCCCCAACAAATGTTTGTTTTCTTCTGGTTTGAGTAATGTCTTTCCAAAAACTACAGTCAGGAAATGACTGAGCTTTTTAGTTTGTGACCTTTTTATATTTACTCCCTTAGCGGTTTGAACAGACAGACGGAGTTTAAAGTGTTGAGGGATGAATAAACACATTGTTAGTTTTGGTCTTTTAATGGGATTTGTTGACGACAGAAGCTCATTGATCCTCCGTGTGTTCCTTGAATCACTTGTTTGTGCATTGAGTGTGAAATAAAAACCAAATTACACTTCATTTTGGCACAAAAGGACTTCATGAAACCCCTCTGAGACCCGGAAATTACATATTCAATCAGTTCCACATGTAGGTGGATTAATAATTAGTTCAAATGTGTCTGTCATGATGTTTTTATGAAATTGCTGAAAGAGAAGAAGAAGCCTGCAGCAGTAGCAGTCTGTGTATCAGAGGGACTATATTATATTAACACACACACACGCACACACACACACACACACACACACACACACGCATAGTCGAACTGATTAAAGTTAAAGTTTTAATGCACACAATAAGAAAGCAAATGTCTTTTGTTTATGGACCTGTGCTGTTTTTTATTTAATCTAGATGACTGATGTATGTTCCCGCCTTTATGCACACACGGCCCCGCTAATCTTGTTCTCCATCGGCCCCGGTGCATAATGAAAAGGGGCTTATCATGATGCTGGCCTCGGGGTGACGTCGACTTTCTCCATTTCCGCCGAGAATAAGGTGAATGCCACTTAAACCACGTGACCGGCGGAAATCTCCCAGGACCCATAGGTGCCAATCGCTGGCTGGAATGGGAACAATAACTCAGAGAGAATAAAATGAAGAGTTCAATTGGGAGGCGATTAAAAATGAATAGAAGCTCTGACTAGATAAGACACATACCATTTCCTCATCTATTTAACATTCATTGAATTGAATAATCCGGTCTTATTATCGTAAATAGTCTGCATATTTACCCTGAATATGCTAATTTATGTTTGCTGCAAGCCCTCTGCGACTTAATAATTTTTCCATCAATATATGCATAACTGCTTTCTCCTATAGCTATTTCTAAAGAGGAGTGGAGAGAGAGAGAGAGAGAGAGAGAGAGAGAGAGAGAGAGAGATGAACACAGTTATATAGCGCTCATTGTTTCTGTAACTTTTGTATTCATTCCTTTTTCTTTTTTTTTTTGCTCTTTGCCCAGGGCCAACCGAGTTACATTTCAATCAAAAGATTCATTGTAAAGTCATTATCCCAAACTAGGCTCCCATAATTGGCTGTCATTTTGCATAGTGGTGGCACTCTGGCTTTAGGGCAAATGACTGTGGTCTTATCTTTCACTTTTAAGGAAAAATAATGGACAATTTATCATTAATCTTCTCTGGGAAATAATAACAAGTTAAATGTCAATTCCTGTGTCGCGCATTACAAAAAAAAAAAAAAAAATGGTGTTGCTCAGGGCCTGATCACTGACTGACCTCTCCTCTTCACTGCAGAGGTAGAGGAGAAACTTAACACAGCAGGGTGGAGGAAGGTTGGACCAGAATACAACAAGCGTAAATATACATGTAATATGAGTTATAACAACAGGGATTTATAGTCTGCTTCTCCTGCAGCTCTTACTGCGTGGCTCCAATTAATTTATACATGTGTTATGATCTGAAGATCCAAAAAAAGCTTCTTAACTGACCCTGGTTTTATCACTGAATTTCTACACAGTATTGAAATTAAGTTGACTGATGTTTTTTATCTAAATATGTGAGTTTGTTTTCCTTTGTTATTGGGACAGGTCATGGCTGCACATAACTCAACTTAAGTTACATCATGATACACGACCAAACTATTATCAGTGACCAGACTGCAGTTATAACCAGATCAATTTAGTAGTGGCTCTGATTATAACTGGTCGGCCTGTCACAGTTATGTAAATAGGACTTGACCATTACAATGCCTGCAGTTTGACTCAGTGATATGTTCTAACGTTAACCGATACTATTAGCGTTAGCTAGCACACATATATGTCGTATTAGCGTATAAGCTAGTGAGGCTGTACATTTGTTATCATTCCCCAACTGCTTGTCTGTTTCTTTTACACCGTCACAAGGATTATTTCTTACTTAACGTTAACGGTTTAATCTTCAAATGAATGTAGGACGTCTATAACGAAACTCAAATTCCAGGTCAAGTTGAGTTTTACACATCTAGTCATACGAATGAAAGAAAAACAACAGCAAATGCAAACAGAAACATGCTAACAAAATAACACGCTGATAACAATGTTCACCAACTTTGTTCAGCTTGTTAGCATGCTTACATTAGCACTTATGGGAATGCCATAAGTTTTGCAGGTATGTGGTTATAAAACCAAAATACATTTTTGACGTCACGGAGGCTCATTTTCTGAAGCCAGTGTAGCATTAAAGCGCGGCAGAATGAACCAGCTAGCTAACTAGCCAGCTGCCCAAGGGTTAGCTAGCTAGCTCTATAATTCCTCCATGTACTTACTCAAGTACTGTACCTAAGTACTGTTTTAAATTAGCCTAGTTGTACTTTACTTGAGTGTTTTAATTTTATGATGCTTGCCACTATACATCTCAGAGGGAAATATTGTATTTTTATTCCACTACATTCATTTGATACTAATAGAGGTACTTTTTAATAATAAAAAACCAAAACATTTAAATAAATTTAAAAATAAAAAAGAAGTGCTCCCCAAAAATATCTTAAGAAATCAAAATCATATGCTTATATGATACCATACTAAGTATCTAAAAAAAATACAGCATTAAAATACTTGTAATAATACTTTGTTGGTGATAAAAACAGAATCATTTTTAAAGTAAGACTTTCTCCTTCTGACAGAAGCAGCAGGCCTCAGCGAGTGACCCCGTCCGTTCTGAGGGCCTCATCAGTAAACAATATGAGATAAATGGCAGAGTGAAAGGTTGACATCAGCAGAGGACGACACTCATTCCCATTCGTTTATCGGATTAGGCCGCGGTGAGAGGACGAGGCGGAATGACTCGTTTGGCATTCAAAGGCAACTGTGGCCCAAAGAGAGCCTGTTTGAACAGGGATCAATTATCAATCAGTCTATAGGCGAGCGGGGGAGATTACCAAAGCTATACGAGTCGTGTTGACAAATAACCTCGGAGATCCCGTCAATGAATGCACACGGACAAACGCCTTTGGCTTTGACACTGGCCACTGCTGAAATTCAGATTAGAGTCCATCTCACCGTGAGATTAGTGCTGTTTATGTCTGCTCAATCATTTCTGTTGTCATTTCAGCTGCATTAAGCTCCTCACAGGCTCCCGCACGGCCAATTATGTCCTTGTAAGCTTACAGGTTACATTCGCTTTGTCAACAAATCACATTTTTGGGAAAATATATTTCCACGCACAACCACTTTGTGCATTTTCTAATAATGTCATGATTGCAGGGAAAACAATCTCACTTAGAAAACATGTATTAAATGTTGAGGAAAAAAAATGTGTTTTCTTTGAACGAGGCACAAATAAACACATAATGAGCTGCAGCTTTACAAAGACAGTGAACACGCACCATGTGGCAGGAAGTATAAGTCATCTGGAGTCAATTAAGACAATAAGATAATAAGATAATATGAGTCAACAAACTTTTAATGAATGACTAAACTATTGAAGCATTATTTTTGGCTGCTGTAATTAATGCCTTAAATTAGTGTTCATGCGCAGGTACACAGAACCTCTTTCTAATGCATCTCTGTGATTTATCTAAAATGTTCTTTCTTGTTGTCTCATGGACGAGAAGAGAGAAGCAAAGAAGATCTTTGTCCTGAAAGACAATTGATTGAACCACAAAAAAGCATCAATTTACAAGACAATAAAACACAGTAATGAAAGGACAGAGAGATGATTATAACAATTTTTAATTCTGACTCTTTTCGAGACACAACAACAACTTCAGTGAGTGTGGATCAAATACGAAATGATGCTTCATTATATTCATCGACATCAGATGCGGCCACTGGGTCATACATCTGCAAACACACAGAGAATCTGAGTTTTTGTCGTGAAAAAGTGCAACAGATGAGGATTAATTTGACCAAATGCTGCTGTTTGCAGATGCTAATGTTTTAAACACACGTCTCTACTTCTGCGGGGATATAAGGAGTGAGATTATAAGAGTCTCACAGCGGATATAAAGGCGGGTTTGACATCAACAGCAGCGGTCAGTGTGTCAGTTTGGAGGGCAGGTTGAAGGTTTCAGAGAGCAAACAGTCCCTCGTAATCCTGACCTTCTCTTTCTCCTGGAGTTGACCGTGACGGCTAAGAACCGCCGTGACTCCTCGGGCACGTCTGGACGCCCCCCCTCCCCTCAAAGTCGAGGGGACGGAGACAGATCCCGTGAAGGATCATGGGAGATGTGCAGGGTAGCAGGACATGTTGAGACAGTTGTTTAGAGTTTAGGAGAAAAGTGTGACACCAACCGAAATTGATTGACTGAGCGTTTCTACTATTATTTTAGTAGATTTACTCAAGTACTGTACTTAAATACAATGTTGACAAACTTGTTTCAAATTATTTTAATTTTCTGCTTTTGATTTTAATTACAGAAGGAAATATTGTACTTTTTACTACATTTATTTGATACACTGACATATAAAAACATGGTATATGATATGAAATAAGATGCAATATACTTCTAATCTACCCAGTATTCTATAATGTATCTAAATAGCTACAGCATTAGAATACTCTCATATGTATTTGTTAGTGATGATAACAGAATAACATTATATTACATAATGATAAAAACACTTTTAAAGGAGTCAGTCTGCATAATCAGTTTTGATACTTTATATAAATATTCTTTACTTTAGCTTAAATAACATTTTCAATTTTACTTGTTATGGAGTATTTTTACACTGAGGTATTTCTACTAGTATTCAAGTAAAGGATCTGAGTACTTCTTCCACCACTGTATACTTTACAAGTAACTGAAATGTCACATAAGTATTCAGACCTTTTGCTTTGACACTTTAGCTCAGGTGTCTCCCATTCCTCTTGATCCCCCTGAGACTGCACCTCTGTTGACCGGTCATGATTTGGACACACACACACACACACACACACACACACACACACACACACACACACACACACACACACACACACACACACACACACCTACCTGTCTGTATGAGGTCTCATAATGGCTCACAATGCACATCAGAGCAGAAACCAGAGACAGGAGACATGGAAACAATCGGATTAAATTTGTCTCCACCTTTGGTACCGAGTCCATGTTGTTGTGGTGTTTTCTGCATCCTCTTGGTGAACTTAAAGGCTCTGTAGGTGGCGCTCTATGCTTTGAATATAGAGTGCTGTAGGAATCCCAAAACATGGAAATGAGTCAGCTCTTTTGCATGTCCCCTTCCTTCATTCTAAATGCAATGTTTTTTTGATTGGCTTTTTAGTTAGACGCCTGAAATAAGACCTGTGGTTAACACAAGCTGAAGAGATGTTTACGTTCTGTTCTACCATATAGAATACGTTATTTAGACGCTTTTACGTGTCTTTAAAAAAGGCGGTTAATGACATCATCACCAGAACACTAGATGTATGTTGTTTATAGCCTGAAGTTAACTTTTCACTTCTGGTGATTGGGTTCCCGCTTCAAAAATCAGAAAAGTGGTGTTCGTGTGTGAAGATTATCTTGCTGAACAAAATGTGAAAGTATCATAAACGAGTTTATTTTCTGCGACGGTGAATTCTCCTTGACTTTTTGTCGAGGGAACCAGTGCGATGCCTTCTTTTGAGTTGTCTACATTACGCTCTCTTTAGGCTGATTGCTACACATGCTTACTACCCATCTCTTCCTCCTGGCTGTGAGTATTTCTCCATGGATTGAGAGTTTTGATACTTTCAGAGTATTTATTAAGCCCTTTATAAATAAAAAAAAGACACAAAAATCTCTCTTTTTACAATATGGCACCTTTAAATTGTTGCTAACGTCGTAAATAATTGTGGATTTGTAAGGTGTTTCCGGCACTGTGTCTCCTGAGGAGGGTCACTCTGCTCTTCTGCCCTCATGACCTGCGGGGGGTCAACGAGAGCAGCCCTACAAATCCTGACTTTATAAAAGCACCGGGAGAAGGTCCTCGTGGGAATTAACCTCTACCCAGGCAACCCCAAACAGTAAATTACAGGGGGCTTACATGATTCCTGCGTTCCCCCGGGGACATCAAACAGTCAGACGGGCTCCGTTAAACTCGCTCCACTTTAGATCTGCTTCTCTCTTTTGTTCCACTGTATTAGTTCAATCCCTTAAAGACCGCGGGGAGGCTGCTCGCTCTCCACGCGCTTTCTTTCTCGTTCTGTTCATTAAGCTGTTTTAAAAATGACATCTTCTTGGGCTTGTTGGTGACCACAGACTCGCCTGGTAGAATACATGTTTTGCTTGGTTTGTTGCTCATGAAAAACATACATTTTAAGCAGTAAAAGGACAATTAAGGACAGAATAAATCCAGAATAGATGCAGATTTAAGCCTTTTTTAACGTGTGTTGTTGGTGCTATTAAGTCCCTGTATAAGATGTTATGTCATGAAGTGTGCATACTTGTTTACCACATCTACTTCTATAGTTACTGTTTTAATTTTACTACTTTACAACAAAGTAAACGTGTTGCATTTAGCACTCGGTGAAAATGTTGCTACCTTTTCCAATAACATTATCTTTTTTGTAACTTAATTGCATTCTGCTCTATTGATGCTGTTTGTCTAAAGTGGGCTTCCTCCTAGTGTCTATAAACCCGTCTGTATCTGAACGTTTCTCAATGGAAACTCATGTTTATAATTTTCAGCTATCAGAAATATAAAAAACAAGAGAATGGCCCTAGAATCATCAACGGACATTTTTCTTGCTGTTCACAAATGTTTTGGGGTCAATTTTGTTACAGAATGTAAATATAATGTAATAAAATATTTTGTAAAGAGGATGTCAAGCCATCAAACGTTGTGTCCAGAAGTTTTGGGGGTTTCCCATCATACAAACTACTGTTTATGATTACTTCTTATGCCTCAGTCCGGTTTACGTAAGATTAAAAGCATATTCTGTTCCTCCCCAAAGTACAAAGTATGAATATGTATGTATTTAAAAGCTTTTTAAGCACAAAATGGTCCATCACATTCCCATGTTTTAGCTTATATGTTAAACACAGTGAGAACCGTGGCTGCTCTCTGCTGACGTGAAAAGGCTGGATGGATTGTGTCCAGTCGCTCGTATACGTCTGAGTGGTTTTTGCTCAGCTCTTCATTGAGAGGAGCCCCGCTGGGAGCAGATTAGCCTCTTCATGGGGGATGTGAAGCCCAGAGAGGAAGTATCAGAGGAGGACAAACACAAGGACAAATCATCCGGCCGTCACTTGATATTCACCACAGACGAGCAGACAGCAGGAGAGGGCTTCCTCTGAGCTGGAGACGGAGATTTCCATTTCTTCTCCTCTTTGTTGTCCCCACATTGTGATCTCTATTAGCTGCTACTGACCGACCGTTGGTCGTCTGTGGAGGCAGAAATGTCACAGCAAAGGAGGGATGAATTTATGATTTTTCTTTTCTTTTAGGTTTTATAATTTTTTTTAAATAAGGGGTTGATATGGTATAAAGAACATCTTTGTATTATTTCAGGGTTGCAGGAGTAGACTATAACAAGAGACGTTAAACATTTGAATCAGAAAAAGGTTTATTGTCACGCACAAGAACTTTGACTTGGAATTTTGGTGCAACTTTGCTCGATATTTAGAAAAGAAAAAAAGCAATAAAATGTATATATTTGAATTCATAAAAAGGTTTATTATTTCTTTAATTTATTAAAAATGTCATTTTGAAAGTTGAGAAAATGAAGATCTTTGTCATCCTGAGTCTTTTTCCTTTCATGACCAACAGATGGCGTCAAATACAAACTTATTTACATTGAACTGATCGTTTCTTCTTCTCATTAGATCACCACGTTAGACACTGATTGCAGACACAAAGTAGTATTCAATGGTGGAAATTAACTTATCACATTTAGCACTTCAGTACAATATTGAAGTACTTCACTTGAGTATTTCCATTATATACTTTAAACTTCTACACCTCAGAGAGGAAATATTGAACTTTTTCTACACTGTACTGCTACTTTTAAAGTATCTGAATACTTACCTTTGACATTATAGTAGAACATGAAACTCCTCTTTGTTAACATTTGGGTTTGTATTGACATGAATCAAATACAATGCTGATTAAACATAGTATTTTCTGTGTTGAATGAAATGTCGTGTGTATGAATATTAATCCCTCCTCCTTGCTGGGTGATTGACAGCTGCTGGGGTCAGTCCTCGGCTCTTTCCCACATGGCCCTCAGCCGCAGTTTAGCAGATAATTAAAATATAAATCGGACAAAGACCGCTAAGTCGCTGGTTAAGCGTTACAAAGGGAGAGCCCACATCCCCAGAGCTGGTAAACCAACACCGTATTATTGAGCCCGCAAAGAAAAACACGCCGCTCTCCGCCAGCTGTTCGACCGCAAGTGTTCTGTCGGAGCGCCTGGGCCGCGGAAACCGTCTGCAGGGCAGCGGGACACACGCTGCGTTCAGGGGCCGTCGGAGACACCGGAATCCCTCCGTTGACATGCGCGTTGAACTGAATCAGAATCCGCTTTATTTGGCCAAGTATGTGAACACATACAAGGTGTTCGACTCCGGGTTTAACATTATGCATATGTAATGTGAGGGCATGTACCGCCTGTCTATAAACAGTGAGCAGTATTGACAGATGCGTGATACATACAATGATCAATAATGAATCATGTTTACACTACTATGGAAAGATTAACCACTGAGCATGACGAGATTTCTTGTTCTGATTAATATGATTGTTATGTTGACCAACTTCTTTATCTATAAATCAAATTTATCGACAATAAAATATAAGTACTGATAAACCGAGGAAAGTAAAAACATAAATAATTGTTGTTTAAAATCGAAAAAATAATTAGAAATTAAAATAGAAACCATGCAAGAGAAATTAAAGTGAAATAGATAGATAGATGTCAGGGAACATTTGGCAGATATGTTCAATAGTATTTTCAGATGATATGATAATGAAATAGTTGAATTGTAATACAGGGAGCTCACTAAATGTGACGCAGTGTCTTGTTAAAGGTGAAGTTTGCCTGTCAGATACATTTGTAGCCACTAATGTGCACGAACCTCAAAGTATGCAATACTGTGATATACATTCTTTACAACCTGCAACTTGTGCACATGTATTCTCCTTCTACTCTCTGCTGATGAAACTGCTTTTGAAAGTTACTACAAACATTCAAGGTTTCCTCTCATTGCATCCAACCCTTATCTTGGAAGCTGCAGCTTTAAAAAATTGACTGAACGCACCTGAAAGCAGCATGTCTCTGCTGCTCATACAACTGAAAACAGTTTAATATTTAAATACTGCTCAAACCTTTTATCCTGACATTACGTACAGAATAAAAGCCTCATGCTTGTCATGGGGGGAAAACACATTGTTAATACCTGTAATCATGTACCTGTACACATGTTTTCTTTGTACTTGAACATGAACATGCATTATTAGGCTCCTCAAAATGTATGAAAACATTTGTTTTGCCCGAGAACAAAGAACAATGTGTATGCCGTTTACCAGCTGACCAAAACACAACACTTTGCTGCCTTTATTTTGACAGAGATGAGCACTTCCTGTGTCCCTGATTGAGCAAGCAATCTTTAGATTTGACCGTTTAAATAATGAATCAGCAGGTGATCAGAATTCTCATCACAGAGGTGAAAATACAGACAACATGTAGCATCGTTGAAGCGTGACAGCGAGGATGCTCAAGTGTTTTTAATACGGAGGAAGAAGACTGTTTATGCAGAGAGAGACTTAATGTACAGCTGCAGAATATCACTATGTCAGTTTTTTCATACGGCCCAATAATACAAATTTGCCTCAAGGTGCTTTACAATGAACTCAGTTGACTAACCCAGAAGTTTGCTTTAGTTTTGGGTCACTCTCTCCATGATCTCCTGTTGAGGTCCAGATAAAAACTCATTACAGTCCTGCAGACACCCGATCCCCTCCACACAGTCTAAACATTTGGATTTACATAAAGCCCAGTAACACCAGTGTCACCAGTACTCGCTGCCCGGTAACAGCTGCTGCTCACCAGCAGAGCGATGTGACAGACGTGCGTTTTTGCTGACAGCGGTGTCTGTCGCTTTATACCAATCAGGGAAAAAAACCTGAACATTCAGGACTGTGGATCCAATTTAGGACCCCCAGAAATGGAGCACAGCAATTTAGTTTGCTTTCACCCAATTCGGCCCCTCTGGTCGACAATAAAGCTCTGTTCTATTCTAAAATACTGAATCATTGTTCACGATTGGCGTGAATTAATATCAATACTGAATATTAACCACCTGATGCACAAAGACAATAGTAAATACTGAGTTCTTCCTCTCTTTTAATCACTTCTTGCGGCATTTGAACGCACTCGCGTTGACATTTTCCAACGTGAGCTGTTTACAGGCAGTCGCAGCTGTTTTGGGCCCCGTGAATCAGTGTCACCTGTACGAGGACGGGAGCATTTCATTACGTCCATCGGGGGGGTGAGAAAGTGAGCCCTGATTAGGTTTCTAATTACCCAGTTTAAACTCTAAGTAGGCCATTTGCACTGCGGTGCTTGAACTGGATCCATCCCAGGGCCTCGTCTATATCCGTTGCTCTTGGAGTGTGTGTGGCAGCTGCCGGGCCCTCATTGTCTACCACAGTGTGTGTTTATATGTGTGTGTGTGTGTGTGTCCGTATTACATGTGGATTAGCTGTGGTTATGTAACAGCTGTTCTGATATGAATCTGTGAGCCTGATGAGGGGATGATTGGCAGCTCGGCTCTCAGAATAGATGAGGAATCTCTCTTTGATGAGGCCCTGAGCTCTTCGCGGGGCTTTCTATAGGCATCTCTGTGTCGTCTTCGTGATTGGCGGGGATAATATCTTAAATAGACAGATTAGTTTGTAAAAAAATATTGCTAAACATTTCAGCCCCTCATTTAGAGCATGTTAGATGCCTTTATGGCTCTCGAGTTTTGTCTCTCGAGCGATTAGAGGACGTCGAGGGATGTTCAGCGGCCAGAAAACCTGTTGGTCTGCGTTAGGAAATAATAAGCAGTCTGGCACTTTATCATTTCACAAAACACAAAATGTCACAAAACACAACCTTTTACAAAACAAAATCTTTTAGTTTTTTTGTAGTAATAGGACAAAATAGGAGCAACAAATCTGAATCATATTAGATAAACATATTGATCTATTTTATCTTACTAAAACCTGTCATGAAAAATATACCAGCCTAAATGAATCCACTCCCTCAGGTCATATTGATAAATTCCATCTAAGATTCTGAGTGATTCACAACTGTTGAGTGGTGATTTAAAACTATCAAGGCCTTAAATGTACAAAATTACTTGTTGATTGAATTTGTATATGTCCTAAATTGTGTCCGGAGGTTAATTGATCATGAGAACTATTGCAGCCTTGAAGAGAATAACGTTCACTTTGCCAAAAAGAAGTCAAACTTCTAACTGGTGTTGCCTGTGATGCCCAACAGAGGGCGCTGTTTGCCTCAGCCGCTATCTGTGTGACTCCAGTTCTCTGTTTCTGGCTGCAAACTGGAGAGCTTTGTCTTTACAGAACTGGGAATGCAGCAGGGAAAGAAAAAACAACAAACTTTATATAAATTGGGTGTTATACTTTCAAATGTCGATTATATCTCTCAACTCTGTGGGGGAAAAACCTGAGCAGGCCCTCATAATTCATGCAAACCGTGTCAGCCATTCCTGCAGGTTCACTGTGTTTTGATTAGCATGGATACAGCACAGGGATTTATATGATGTAATCAAGGTCACACCGAGTTATTACAGTTTAGACGCGCAGAAGATCTGCACTAAATTCACTCGGAAATAACACCTCGCCTGTTTAAAATCTATCACATTTTCCTTCCAACCCAGCTGGCAGTCGGAGGAAGGTAAAAACACCACATTAGGATTTTGTTTGCTAATGCTGTTTGATGCAATTCTGGACACCACAACCATGACGCCTGCATGCTGCCCTCAGATATCTGGACCTCCACCAACCAAACCTGCTTCATCTCTCTGCCAAAATGGCGCCTTTCCACAGCCAAAGCTCCATCTTGGCAGCGCTAAAATATTTCGGTTGCATCTTCCAAGTCACAGAACATAAAAACTCAGATTGGACCATTTATCAGAAAGATTTTCCCTCATCATTTGATTACTTTTTTGTTTTTGTTTTTTTTAATTTAGAGAAATAACACACCTTTGCTTTGACACAAGCTTCCGCTTAAAACTAATTTACTCTCAAACCTCATTACTGCTTCGCTGAAATTAACTTCCAATGAAACATCGTGGACAGATTCCTGGTATCTGAAATACTGTGTGATCACAGTGGACAAATTAAACTGTGAGAGAGACGATATACCGGACATGTGTGCCGCAGATCAGCATTTAATATTACAATCATAAAGTTCTCTCATAAAAACTCTTTTATTGGCACTTTCTCTCTCTCTTTGTGCAGCAGATGATACATTATTGTGAGAGGACAGAAAAGGTGAGTATTTGTGAAGGTTTGTCGAGGGAAAGAATGACAAAGGAAGGTCTTAGAGTTTAAGTCTCCCCACACTTCAGATTTCGTGGATAAAAAGGTTTGTTAAGTGCCTCCTTTTCTTTGGTTTCCACTTCAGAGAACAGATTGTTTACTCGGTCTTTACCTGAGTGGAAAATCTCAAGTGCTTCTGTCAAAATACCCTCAAAGAAAGAAAATTCCTGCAGCACAAACTGGTCCATAAGTTGTAATTCATAGGTGGGCGGCCGTAGTCATACACCTGCTTTAGTAGAGCTGCTTAGTGGAGGAGAAGGCTTGTATGACTGTGTTAACTACGTAAACAGCTCATGATGAACCATTAAAAAGACACTTTCAAAAATGCATTTTAGTGTGATATATGATTCCCCCGATTCCCCGGTAATGACATCGTGACATCCTGAGAATCTACCTGCCATGCAAAGTAGAACTACAGTAGCACTACCTCTATTGTGTTAACGGTAAATTACTGCAAATTTCGAGGTCGATCTGACAAATCAGCGTTGGTCCTGGAGGTCGATACCTCGTCTAGTCGAGGTATATTAAAGTCTTTCTGATGTCTGTTCAATGTCTCATAGCCGAGATCAAACCACCTTGTGTCAACGTTGTACAAACGACATTTCAACCTAGATACAAAGTGTACTTATTTTTTTTCACATAACTTCTATTTTCTGCACATACTCACGAAAAAAATTCTATTGAGCAAAATTTCACAGTTGTCTTGTAGTTTGTCCCAATTTGCAGATTTTAGTTGGACATAAAATAGGATGTGGCTCAAATGCTAAACACTACATTTTGAGATAATTTCCAAAGAATACGAATATGAGCTGGATCTCTATCTAATCTATTTAGTTTAGATTTGGATACACTGCCTAATACTCTTCAACAAAAGACACCATTCGGGGTATAAAGTGCATTATTAGATTTTTTTAATGTTACCCAAAGTACATCTTTAAACAAGAACAAAATACATGCATGAAAATCCTATTTAATAGGATCCAAATTCCATCCCTCCACTCCTTCCAGGTGCATGCTTAAGGTGGACGACCATGGCCGCTTCAATTGAACTTCCTTTGGCATTTGAATCCCATCTCTTTACAGCAGCTGGACAGAAGGCATAACAAAGAAATGATATTCATATTTACAGAGCGACTCTTCTAATGAACACATGAACACACCAAAGTTAGAAGAACGACTTCCTAACTCAGAAATGATATCATCCAAGGAGCATGTGAATGCAGCACACCTGTCTGCAGTCCTTTTACATCATAATCATCTGTGAATTTTATAATATAGTTGTTAGGGTGTTCTTTACTGCAGTCATTGTTAAAAAAGTCTAGGTGACACAAACTTGTGGGACCCCTTCATTGCTGTGTTTGATCTCTAACAGCTGTCCACATATAACTTCAGCTATCAGGTAAAGTAAACAGTTCAATATTTCCCTATGAAATGTGGTGGACAAGAAGTATAAAGTAGCACAACACTGAAATACTCAAGTAAATTATACCCATATACCTCAAAATGGCTTTAAAGTATTTACTTTTAACTGAGTAAAAATGAACTTAGTTACTGTCCATCGCTGTTTATATCTACCGGGTGAATCGCACATACACATTCACAGACTAAAACTTTCACAAATATTATTAATATCAGTGGATGAGCCAGTATTAAGGAGAAGTTACTAGAAACCAGCTGAGAGGATCAATACCACTGTCATATTTGTCCGCTACACATAAAGCTAAGCTAACTGTCTGCTAGCTGTAGTTAGCTAGCTTCATATTAAACGTTACCACTGGGCATTAAACTAACGTTAGCGCTTGTATTTAGAGGTAGCCTATATTATTGTGTTATTTTGGTGAAAGCTAAAGTAATCTTCCCAGTTTACATCATCAATCAAGTGTCAGGTGTGTTGACCATATTTTACTCTTCTATCTATTTGGGTCACATGTGAGCAAGCTAACATCTGCGTTGTCAGTTCAGCTAGCTTGCTTCAGCTAGCTTGCTTCAGCTAGCTACATTATTACAGTTGGTAGGTATAAATATTTAACCAACAACTGGCCTATTCTCTAGATTACTAGTTTGTGTCGTGCAGCTTATTAGTTTGGTGATAAGTGAGTAAACATGTACGTTACAATTGGGCTAAATTTGATTTTAGCATAAACTTCTGATCACCTTTCAAATTACAGTCAAATCTTTTATAAAAAGCTTTTAATTCACGATAAACTTTTAGTTTCCCATGTCTTTATCTTTATATCAGTATAAAGCTATACAAATAATCAGTATTAACCTTTTTAAATTCTTATTTCACTTTGGTGTATATTATGCATAATTCAACACATGTTGCTTAATGATTGTAGCACTGTATTTAGTGCCTCACAACACCGTTGAAGTGCCCTTGGGCAAGGTGGTAGACCTCAAACTGCTCCTGTCCTGCTGCTTTGCTTCCAAACCTGCACTCTGACCTGCCTGTGGTACAACGCACATTCACATCTACTGCAGGAAGGATACAAATAATGTGAGTGTAACGTAACCATTTAAGTAGTTCTAACCTAAATGAATGACCCCTTTAACTTGTCAGTCAATAAACAGATATGATGCTCAGTGAAGGACGTCCATTTTCCTCAAGCAGCAGCAAATTCTTCCCTTCACTTATTGATTTTCTCATATGTTAGCTGTGCACCAGTTCCGCACTGCATCACCAACACCAGCGGCGACATTAACTGACCCAGTCCTCCCATCAGTCACTGGGAGGCAGACGTAACCTCACACGCCCCCCCTCGGGTCGTACGAGGCATTTCACAGCAGCATGTCAAGTACGTTCAGGCGCAGACTTAAGGAGGCAATTCAACTGGGAACAAATTCTTTCCTCACAATGACAGCTGGAAGGAGGCAAACGGGACAAAAAAACAAAACAAGGGCGGTAAAAGACTACTATAGGATGCAAAATATAGAAGAAACCAGAATTTAAATCAGCTTTATAAATGACACAAGCAACCACAAGGACACTACTATGAGCATTTCAAACATAAGGCAAACATAAGGCAGAGAGAAACAGCCCCATCTGTTCTTTTACATGAATATAAATTTGACTTTACTCGACACCCAAAGGGGATTTAAAAAAACCTCCACGACATGTGATATATCTGCTGTCATGGTGTTTGCTGTCATCTTCTAATATAGTGAAACAACAGTGCAAACAAAACACTGACAGGATGTGCCCAAAATATCAGCCCCGGTATATGTCAGGTGTGGGTGACTTAATGTCACAACCTGCGGTGCTGTGGATTGTAAAATCCTGTCTGCAGTGCTGACTAAGAAAATGGTACCAATGTGTGTCATATCAGGCCTCACAGATTCCCCTTAACCCCCATCCCAAGGCCATGTGATACAGTTGAAAGCTAGTAAGTGGACCTTGAGTTGAGCTTACTTTGTCGAAGGATGAACTTTTATGCTTAACTCTTAAGCCTGCATGGAAAAAAAGTCCTAAAAGTGCAGCTGACGAGCATGTCAAGAGATACATCAACATCCATCGATAATAATAGATCACGTGGTTGAAAGCTCTGGGAAAAGCTAGTAGATGGAACAAGTTGCAGTTGTTTTTCCATTTTTTTAGCCATTTCCTTTTGACAATGTACAGCCCACATTATAAAACACTCTACGTTGAAGAAGGCCAACTATCTTGTAAATGATGTGCCCTTTAGCACAAAAAATACAAATTAAGACACAATTTGTCAGCTTTCAAACACATGATTCATTATTATATATGAATCAACAACTAGTTTAATCAATTTAATGCAATTTTCAAGCAAAAATGTCAAATATCCTTGAGTTTCAGCTCATTAAAGGTGATAATTTCCTGCTTTCTCTGTCTTACTAATATAGGAAATGTAATGTCTTTGAGGTTTCAACAAAACAAGACACTTGATATCTATCGCCTTGGTTGTAGGGGTACTGTAGTGGGTATAATTCATAGTTTTCTGGTGTTTTATTGAGTAATAATGAAATAAATCATTATGCACAGCACTTGGTAAGATGTTTAATACTATTTAAAATGTTGTGTAAGCATGTAGGGTTTATTTAAGCCTACACATGTCAGTGTATATGGGCTTCAGGCAGTCTCGCCTGGCTTTAATGTATAATTTAAAGGAATATTTGTGCAGCTTGTAGTACAGAAGCCTTCATCAGAGTCATCGCAGCCAGGTAGCACGCGAGTTTTACATTCTTTAGAGAGGAGTGGACTTTATTTGGTTGAAATACAACACCCGCCACATTCCAGCGTGCGCCTGTATTGTAGTCTCTGTGCGTGCAGCGGGTGTGCGCGCGCACGCGCGCGCGCGTGCGTGTGTTTTTGTGTCTCTCGAGTTGAACTTCCTCGTCCTGCAGAAGAAGAAGAAGAGGGAGGCGTGACGTCGCTGCCCGCAGAGAGGCCCGTACGGCAGCGGGAGAGAGGCAGGGACACAGGACGCTGCTGCAGCCGCAGAGCCGAGACTGCTGCTGCGAGAGACTCGAGGAGGAGCAGCTGCCGGGGCACGCACACACACACACACACACACACACAAAAGAAAACAAACCGACAACCACGGCAACTTTGCAGAGACGACAGACAGCCATAATGCGGCACCGCCCGCCGACCCCGGAGCTGATGTGACTGTGCAAACCCAGAGCAAGGGAGGAAGCGGCGGACACCACCACCACCACCACTCGCCGGTGGTCGGACTGTCTGGTCTGGTCTGGAGGAAGGTGGGGTGGGGTGGGGGGTAGGAGAGGACATGTCCTCGCTAACCGTAGAGGAGGACCAGAAATGGTTACCGACACACGTCCAGGTGACGGTGCTGAGAGCCAGGGGCTTACGGGGCAAGGGCAAGCACGGCACCAGCGACGTGTACACCATCATCCAGCTGGCGAAGGAGAAGTACTCGACCTGCGTGGCGGAGAAGACCACCGAGCCGGAGTGGAGGGAGGAGTGCTCGTTCGAGCTGCAGCCCGGCGTGCTGGAGACCGGCGGCGGGCGGAGCAGCTGTCCGGCCGGGAGCAACGAGCTGGTCCTCATCGTGATGCACCGGGCGCTCATGGGGCTGGACGTGTTCCTCGGACAGGCGGTGATCCAGCTGGATAAGGTCTTTCATGAGACTAGATGCGTTAAAAACGAGTAAGTTCAGCTGCCTATACATGTGTATAAT
The DNA here is from genome assembly GCF_023349555.1 of Cebidichthys violaceus. Taxonomy (NCBI): domain Eukaryota; kingdom Metazoa; phylum Chordata; class Actinopteri; order Perciformes; family Stichaeidae; genus Cebidichthys; species Cebidichthys violaceus. Next base: position 2,147,534 of record NW_027176395.1, on the reverse strand, counting down.
ATACATGTGTGTGTGTGTGTGTGTGTGTGTGTGTGTGTGTGTGTGTGTGTGTGTGTGTGTGTGTGTGTGTGTGTATGTCAGCATGAGGGTGACCAAAACCTGCATGCAGCTTGAGCTGCCATTTCCCATGTTCATTGAACTCATCAGGGTGTTTCTAGTTATGCTTTTTTCCTGTTTTTTGTTGCTTCACAGTTTGTTCTCAGATATAAACACAGCTGTCAAGTCTCTGGTGCTGCATCAGGGCCCTGCAGACACACCCTCCCTCCTCCCACAGACACAGAACTCTTCTGAGCACATCTGACCACTATTCACCCCGCTGAGGCAGAAGGCTTCCCTCCCTCCAAAATAACCCAGTCCTTCTAGAAACTTCACGTTCACCTCCTCCATTAGGTGTTTTGCTTTTGTTGCGTGTTAAAGTGTTGTTTCCCCAATAGCTGAGGCATGACGTGGAGCAGCAGCAGCAGGAGGGGGGGGGGATTAATGCCTGTCCCAATTCCAGGGATTATCTAACAGATTCATGATCCGAGAGCTCCAAGGTATTTTAAGCATAACATGTTGTTTCTACAGCAGTCCAACCCACCCACTGGAGCACAGGATGCAAAGAGGGCCGATGCAAACTTTGACGTTGCATCATCTCGATGTGTTAAAGGAAGTGTTCCGCCCTCATATAACTGGAATTAATGCCCAGTATGTGGTTTTAGTTGGAGTTGTTTAGAGGTGAAGGACAGACATGTTTTGGTGCACCGGTCCCTAAAACTTCTTGTTATATAGTTCTGTCTGTGAGGTTTAACATTTCCCATAATCCCTTTCAACACCCCCCCCAGACAGCAAGCGTGAACTTGTTGCTTTTCAGATGTAGGGTTGATATTGTATGCATACAAATTAGCAAGTAAATGAGTCAGATTTGTATTCTGAACTCAAGGGATGTTGCACGGTAGCAATGCATTATGGTCAATTGAGTCCAGATATTGGACTTTCTGATGTAGAAAAAGATGTTAAAAAACAAAGACTGCTGATGTTTTGGGCAGCTGAAACATTTCCTGCCATGAGATCATGACGAGATGTGATGGCGCTTTGTTTACATTCTCCCAGGCAGAGCAAAATGACTTCATTTTTCCAATTTGAAAAGGACAGTTTTGTCTTTCTAAAGGCAAATTTTGTCACAAGCATCATCATATTGTGACCTGGCAATAGAATATGCATCACCTGGTGGGTGCATTTGTACAAGTGCCAGAGTATTTTCGCTCCAGCGGTCCAGTGTGAATCAGAATTGGTACACGACCCAGGACATCCCCCGTCCCTCAGCACAGATTGAATATTTTGCCTCAATGACGAACACAAATGTTCCTCTCAGCCGTCTTTGGTTTCTCTGTCCTTTATGGCAGATTGATAAATAATAACTTAGCGGCCGACCACGCCTGATAGATAGACCTGTGAACATGAGCTGAAAGGGGAACCAGCCTCCTTCTGTTGGAGCTGGTCACTTGAAGGTTAGAGTCAGCCTGTGATGTTGACGTGTCAGCAGTTTGGTGTCGTGGTACATTCACTGTCTCCATGTGGTATTCAATGAATCTGGGCTGGTCAATAGCAACGCATCCCAACAGTCAAACACTGCTCCCGTAGGTCAACCCTTTAAAACAAAATACAAAAAAAACGCTTCAAGCATCTTGTGTTTGACAGAGAACATTCACCAAAACAGGAGCAGCATTTAAGGAGAAACCAGTTGTTGTAGTTGTTGTGCTACTCGATGCTACAATATACGTTGTTGTACACAAAATCTTTTGCATTCTCACCAGTCAGAATCAACTCTACTGTTAAATTTGTGAATATGTTCTGAAGCCTTGAGTATGGCTGTCGCCATCTTGGATTACGGCCATCGCCATCTTGGATTACGTCTGCAACCAGTGAACGGAAGTTACCATATTTGGGCTGCGGAGGAGGAGGAGGAGGGACATAGAGATGCTGTATGCGGTTCCGGTAGCGGTAGCGACCTGTCAATCACAAATTAGCCCCGCCCTAAAGCACATTCCGCTTTTATGGTCTATTTGACATTAAAACAGGACCATAATGTACTAAATGAACATCATGCTGTATTGAAGAAGACTTGAAACTAGAGATTGAGACCATAAACTCATGTTTACAATGTTTACTGAGGGAATAAATCAAGAGAGAAGTACCAAAAATACTTTTGGATCAGAAAATTGTTCACAAGTAGAAATGGATGATTGGCTTTATCTTTTTGCATCTTTTAAAAATGTCAACTGACTCAGAACAGCACATGACTGCACAGTTTTTTTTTTTCCTCTTCAGGATGGTTTGTGATTTTTGGGCTGTTCCCAGGAACGCCCTTTAAAAGTAAAGCTGTCTGATTTGTGTTATCTTTGGGCTCGTGATTCAGTAAATAATAGGTTCTCTGAGGCTCTTATATTGTTCAAAGCTTTCTTTGTATGGTGATAAAACCCCGGACGGAGGGGTGAATGGTGGCAGTAAAATCTGATAATATAAGTGCAGTCAATTAGCTGCTAAGGTGAGATGGAGAGAAGAAAAAAAGCGCTTTTAAAACCAACAAAAAAACAACTAAAGTCACAGTTTACATACAGATGACCACATGCTTTTTCATTTCAAGTATGTGGTTTTCAGTGACAGTAGTGTGACATTTGGTATTGCAGAGGTTGAGGGGACCGTGCCAAGACTCCTTCACTTTACAGTTTCTAATATTTATAAAGCCCTTTAGAGGAGGTTGCGGGCGTCACAGTGATGTAGTGCTGCGGGTCGTATATTTCAGCAAATGGAGGAGATACGTCAGGTCGAAATGGCTCTTTCCTTCTGAGCCTCTGACTTGTTTTATTCTCTCTAGGATTCATCAGTTTCCACACAGTGTACTACTGAATCAGCGTGTTCCAGTCACAGTCGGTGGAAATGAAGGATGAGGTTTAAATTTAGGTGTGGTTGTTATTCTGCAGGTGAGAGGATGAAGAAAAAGTGATGATTAAGCGAGGCAGTGCCAGAGGTGAGGGCTCGAGTCGTGACGCTGGCAGCCTTTACAAAAGCCCAAAATGTGTAAAGAGGAAGTTGTTTATCTGCTCTAATACAAGCTGCAAATGTTAGCATGCATGACTAGCTAGCTTACTACCTACAGCTGTTGTAACCAAGTGTAACTTTAAAGGAGAACAATATTAAATAACTTCATTAATTTGCAGCCTAATCATTGAAGTAATTTATCAAGGAAAAATGCCAAACATTCTCTGGTGCACCTTCTCAAATGTGATGGATTTGCTGCTTTTATGGGTTTTTAATATACCTGTAAATTGAATATTTTGGGGTTTTGAATTGAATGAAATCATTCAGGGCTCTGGGATATCGAGAAGGGACTTTTTTACTATTTTTATCTATATTTTAAGTAACACCAAATCAGTAATCTGGAGTCTCTTAGTCTACCTCTTTGTTAAAAGAGAGAAACACTCTAAATAGCCAGTGTTGAATTAGGACATGGGCATGGGAGGATGCAGTGACCGTGATGCTTTTGCATGATGAACTATCAGTGTAGAGCAGATTCCCCGAAAGGTGGGCGTTGGGTGAATTCCCCTGCTGGGTCTGTCAGGAGGAAGCTACAGAAGCTCTGCCAGATCAACGCACAGTGGACAAAAACAAGCAAGCGACCTAAAATTAAATAATTTGCGACACTTTTGCTGAATATTGAACTTGTCGTGCACATTTTTCCCTTTGATAATCAAGTTTCTTCCCAAGAGAGTACTTTTTAAGTTTCAGCCCTTTTTTTTTCTGCAGTACAGGGATTCTTCACGGTGTCGGTCGGGTGGTTCTTGAATCGCCGACATTATGATTTAGAATGTTAGTTTTTATATTTTACAACCGCTGCTCTTAATGCCATTACTGTCTCAGTTTAACGTCGCCCGTCATGTTGTTTATCTGGAGAAGGCAAAGCTCTGATGTTGTTTCAGGCAAGTGAGTGTTACTGAGGCAGGCCTGGGAGCTGAACCTCCATCTGCTGAGAGACTGTGTGTGTGTGTGTGTGTGTGTGTGTGTGTGTGTGTGTGTGTGTGTGTGTGTGTGTGATGTACGATGTACATCCAGCCAAATCCTCTGTTAAGTGCAGACAGACTTTCAGTAGCTACCGCAGAGAGAGAATATGGTTTAATGGACATTAGAAGTTACATAACAGTGTGACCGGACAATCCTATACAGCACAAATGTACCTCAGCTTGTTGAAAACAAAGAGATTTATTTATTCATAAACTCCAATTTTATGTAATCAAAGGATGTATAGCGGCCTACATTCAACTCGTATTGGTAACGTATATTCCTGAGTCATGTAGAGGCTGTGCAGTCGCATCACAAATCTCCCATCAGCCTTTGTGGCATCATCATGGAGATACAGTGACGCAAAGACAAGAAGAAGACACATGGAAATGAGTGCTCTGGTAGCTAGCTAGGTAGTAAGCTAGCATGCTATGCAAAGCAGCTCATTGCTAAGGGAGGCTAGCAAATGCAAGTCTGCTTAAAGCCACATTTTGTCTCACAGCGCTCTACATCCTTAAAGCATCTTAACACAAAAGGTAACAGGAATCTGCCTTTTGTCATGCGGACATTGGCCTTGAACTTTACGTTGTATAACAACAGCACAGTGTAATAGAAGGAAAGTTGTATAATTTGTTGCAGGCTTTGAAAGTGAACAGACAGCAGCAGCCTTGTTATCAGGATGTAGCTGCAGCTCCAGCTCCTGTTTGTGATCTACTTTTGCTCATTGGCTCATTTTTACTGTTGCTTAATACTGAGGATATGCAGGTATTCATTTATCTTGTTTGTCAACAGACAAATGATCAACTACTATCTACTGCTGTCCTTTTTTGCTTAAAGCTGCATGAAAACCTTTGGTGTTTAAGAACAGTACGACTGAGTACTGAAGTATTTCATCCGTAAAAGTGTATTTCTTTCTAGCTGCCCTGTCCTCTCAGTCTGCGAAGGGTTGGCAACCTTTGTTTGTTTCATTTTTTTTTTTAATACAATTTATATCACTTTGGGCCTGAGGAGGTGTGGTTTTAAGACACAATGCTCGGTTGTGTGAAAGTATTGGGAGGGAAGTTGGCGGCGAGGTTAGAGCTCATCACATCCAGATGTGGAATGTGGTCTGGGTCTCTCGGCCCGTCTCCTGCTTCTGCTGATGAAGGCAGGAATCGCAGGCCGCAATACCAGCGTTACCCACAGTGCTCCTGGAGGGTTTGTTGGCTCATTTCATAGCTAGAGATGAAATGGGAAGCGTCCACTTGATTATTAAAATGAAGTAGCACCTAGCCTACCTAGCACCGTCTGTAAGTGGCTTGACGCACTAAGCCGTGCGTGGATTGTAGTTTTTGCAGCGTGCTCAGCGCTGTTGACTGTTTATCCCAATGAATCCGATATTTAAGAGAACATTTATGGTTATCAAAGATCTAATGTTTGTGAGTCCCAATTTATTTGGACACAAATCTGACCTCCTGCTGTTTTAGAATACATTTAGTATTTTTGCTATTGAGTTGTTTTTGTGTGTTGGCGTCATGGAATGCCCAGCGGTTTGATCCACTGGAACGTCAATATCAATCCATGGAATTTTCTGTTGGTCCAGACTGAAATAACAACTATTGATATTTGGTCCACTTATCCATGGTGTGCCCAGAGAAGGAACGTTTCCTGTCGTCGCCCTCGTCGGGTCAAAATATCAACTTGTCCGGTATTTTGGTTTGAGCCAAAATATCACATTTCCCATCAGCCTCAGCTGTACTTTGTGTTTAGAGCTAAATTAGCATATGTTTGGATGCCAACACGCTAAACAAAGATGTTGAAAATGGTGAACATTTACCTATATAGACATGCAGATGTTAGCATTTTGTGCAACGGACTCCTGGGTAATATTCAAGTTTGGTTTTTTTTGTTTTTTTTACCCATTCTACCGGCTCTGTGTTGGTATTTGCAATCTTTCTACTTCCTGGTTCACGACTACGTGGATTACATGCAAATTGATTTCGTAGGATATTAAACATTCTTCTGTCTGCCCGAGTACAACCTCACGCAAACATGTTTGTTTTATTTCTAAATGTGACCTATGTATGTGACAGAGTGGTTCAGATGTTTTCTTCAGTTGCAGTGAAGTGCATCAAGCTCCGTCTGTCCTTGTAAAGAGTATCTGAGAGTGAAATAACCTTAAATAACAACATGTTTGGTGGGTAAAGTGCGCCGCTAAATCCCACGGCTGACACAGATCCTGCGCCCTTGGCACCAGTTTTATTTCGGAGAGTCCTCTTCTGCGTGGCTCAGATGCCACCCAGGCTCACAGAGCCCCACAGAGACTGAGTACATGCTGGGTAAAATAGGTTGACAGCCTACTTGTCTTGTAATTTCAGCCCTGCACTGCCTTGAAGGGCGGTTTCTGAGGATCGACTTGTTCCACAGAACAAGCCGAAAGCCTAGAATAAGAAGGAAGCTTAGGGAAAACGCTCCTATCCGATGTGGAGATGGTGTCGTGCTGGGATGGGGTGGAGTGTTGTGATTTCCTGTTTTGGAAGATAGGGAAGCAGATATGCAGTCATGCTCTGCAGCTCTGGAATGGGACTGTTTAAATTCCGAAAAACAGGCAGAACATTGAGTTAAGCTTGTTGTGGCACTGAACCAAACAATGCTTTGCAATATCAGCACAGCGGGCCTTGTTGAGCTCTACAGGAGTCTGTGTGGAAACTGGGTCCTCTTCAGTCTGTTCTCTGCCTGAATACGTGGGCTTCAAAATGTAGGCTGCTGGGTTGTTTTTTTTTGTCTGTGTTGCAGTTTCTGTATTTAGGCCTCATGTTACTTACGTTTACATTTGTTGTTGTCAGGCTTTCTCACGAGTCACATGACCCACAGGCACAGGTGCACGCACGTAAATAGACCTGTAACTTTTTTTTGCATCGTCTTCGAAAAAACAAACCAAAAGTTTGTGTCATGAAAATTTCTTCTGAAATGTGTTTTTTTTTCTTTCCAGCATACAAATGTTTTTCTCCCAATCTTTTAATGTAAGTCAGTCTGCCTAAGTCAAATAAATACCACGATTATATCTGCTCCATGATTCCCAGAAAAGAGGCTAAGAGGGACTTCCTTCATGAACTGTGCCCTAAATTACAACCCCTGCACGGTGGATGTAGTAGTAGCAGCCGTAGGTCTGCAAAAGAAGAAACCTATAGCGTGCTGGTCCTGTATTTGGAATTTGATCCGTCCCTCGGCTGCAGGGAGTTGGCGTCCGAGTCAGAAGGAGGATTGATACTATTGTTGGCACATGGGTGTGAAACTGGAGTCCACACCTAAGAGGCATGTGAGGTAGAAGCACTGGTTTACAATATGAGAGCAGAGAGAGTTTGCTCCAAAATCTCTGTGTTGTTTGGATGCCTCCAAACGTAGAAAAACATGTAGATTGATAATCCGGTAACGTGATTTGATTTAATGAAACGCTCCAAAGTAAACCAGATTACAATAATTGAGCCTCTGTTAAAGTGATTTTTATGCAAACACAAACGCCACAGCTTCATGGGAGTGCCACTTGTTCTGCCGTCTAGAATGAAATGTGGATTGGTTCACATACTTCACATTTCTCACGTGGCACATTTCCATCGCCGTCTATTTACGTGCGATGTAATGTTTTGTTGTTCCTGTGGAGCTTTAAAAAGCATCTGCATTCCTCTCTCTTCTGGGCTCAGGGCTCCGCCTGTTTGTTATTTGTGGCTCTCGGAGTGTTTTGTTCTGGAAGCAGTTTGTCTGCTAATTGTTTTCACTGGCATTCATCTTGGGTGTTACCGTGTTTTCAGGGCTGAACTTGAGGTCCGTGGCAGGATGATGATGATGATGATGATGATGATGATGATGATTACATAACAGTCTGTGCTGTGAGTTATCGGACTTGTGTTTGTTTTTGTCCTGCAGCCTACAATTACACAAATGCTTCTTTTTTTTTTTGCTAGAGAAGGGAACTCTTTTCCTACATACGCCAACAGGACCTGGAAATAACAATACTGGGTTTAGAAGACTGTCATGCTAATGGCCTTTAAATAAATATCAGGCAGTCAGAACACTGAATGTTGATCTCAGACAAAATATATCAGTATTAATATCTTGATAATGATTCCACATCACCAAGCCCCACTCTCCTGCTAAACATTATATACTAACATGCTAACATGCTAACTGTGATCATGTTACGTCTTAACGTTAGCATGCTAACTGTGAATATGATAACCTCTTAACGTTAGCATGCTAACAAGCTAACTGTGATCATGTTACTCTTAACGTTAGCATGCTAACATGCTATCTGTGATCATGATAACATCTTAACGTTAGCATGCGAACTGTGATCATGATAACATCTTAACGTTAGCATGCTGACATGCTACAATACTAAATATGAACAGTTAACAGTAAGAAAACAGTATTTGCTTACATTTTTTAACAGTATTTGTTTAAATGCTGTTCTCACTTTTTTTTACACTGTGATATTAAAACTGTGGAGGATAAATGGAAAACATGACATTGCTAAAAACAAATAATAGCAGCCATAAAAAAAGTATTAATTCATACCATAATTAAAATCACATTTTTTGCTTGAACCAAAAGACCACCAGTGTAACGGGCCGCTGAGTTCAGTGAACAAACCGTCTGCAGCCTTTATTTAGAAGTGTTTGGGTTGTGCCTCGTGTTCATTTACTGCCTCGCTGAGTTTCTGCAGTCACACTGAAGGTTTACAGCAAAAAAAAAGAGGAAATCCTGTTTTTTTGGGGGGAAATGAAAAGCACTGTTTTCTGGCTGTGCAGTAAATGTGTGAAGTTGATTTTACTTTAGTCTTGTTTTCTTTCATGTAGCAGCTTTCATGTCTCGTATTTGAAGTTGAAACCTCATTTCGTCTGACTTTTCTTCCGTCGCACATTTGACTCTCCATAGCATGACATTTAGGTTTTCTTGTTGACTCAACAGACCGGGGCTTTTTTAGTTGTACTTTACCTCCTTTTAACATCCTGTTTTATGTTTGTGCATTAGGACTGAAATCACTTGTTTATCAGTATTTCACAACCACTTAAAGTGATTACAAAGTCAGCTACATTTAATTGCATTTCATTCAGTTAAAGACATTTTTATCTATTTTCAGCAACGATTTGTGTTTCGGTAAAGATGTCAGCATTTGCACATTAAAGCATGTAGCGTTGTCGCTGGGCTCTTTTTGTCTTTATGTCTATTAGACTTTTTTTCCCCTGTGACCTACTGTTTAACCCACATATGGAACTAAGTACAATTGTACTCTTTCAGAATTGTAAAATTTGGGCAGGTACTCGTTCACCCAACCCCACAGAGCTTATCTATGAACAAAGGCGCTGTGGTCGAGGTGTGAGGTGAAAGTAGCCCAACAGCACAGGAAGTGAGAAAATAAAAGCAGGTCTTGGTTTCAGGCCCAGTTGTCAGTGTTGCTTCCTGCTCTGATGACTTCACGTTGGTACCAGCCAAGTTTAAAAAAAACACATGTTAACAGGGGGAATTCTTCTCAGTCATATTATCTTTTTTAACCCGTCGAAACAGAGCAGATGAGACTTTCCCATGAGTCACGGTGTGGTGAACGTGTTGGCGCCGCTACGCCCACCGGTACACAGCGTTTCAAAGAACTGCTCCTCCGTGTCCGTCCAGTACAGCAGTTTACAGTTGGAGCAATCTGTCCTCCAGTCATAGTTATGTAGGACACTCGCTGTTGAATCAGAAATGAGCTTTTGTTTTACTTCATTGTTCTTGCTTATAACCGGTCTGATGACAAAAAACAAGAGGCCTCCCCCGAGGTATTATGGGATGTCTGGCCACACACAGCCTTTCGGTGTTAATAGGACACAGACGCACACTCAACCCGTTTGAGGACTATTTAGCCTCGTTCACATTATTTCATGTCAAAGTTGAAATAACTGAGTGAAGTGTTTTTGTCAGTGCACCTGACAAGTAGTTTGCAAATTGGAGAAATAAGCTTTTAATGTGCTCGTCCATTTGGGAGGGGCCGTTCTGTACTCATTTAAATGTTTCTGTTCATGATTTCCTCAGTGTTACTTATCATAGAGACACAGGACTCTGTGTAATGTGTGATGTTTTGTTCATCATTTGACACGGCAGGCAGGTGTAGATACTACAATACCCATGAGCCTCGGCTGCTGTTTCCATGGAGAAGAAGCCAATAAGAGGCCCGAAGCGGAGCGGCGGTGAATTCAAAACGCTTCGTGATGTTTTGGAACAAAACACGACGCAATAGTTGCTGAATTCCTTTTAAAATTAACAGATAATTTAAACCCGATTTGATTTAAGATGCAGAGTTCTTCTCAACAATTTAAACTTTAGCTTTCTCCCACAGTCAGTGCCGCGTGTAACACTAATATCAGCTCGGTGATATGTTTCTTGCTGAAATGCACCTTCAGACTCAACGTTTTTTTTTTTGTACACAGACTATTTCCTTTTATTATCAAAGAACCAGATATTTAACGCAGCTGTTAATCTTCTCTACTGATGATTTAGTCGGGAGACTTTCATGTTGATCCAAGCTGTGGACCTGGTGCCCAAAATATCTCCTCCAACTCCATCCAGGGCAAGAAACGTATACAGAAACAGACACAGGCGACTATTTTCTGTATATATGATTGTTTAGGGCTTTTCTTTTGCCTTTATTAGAGCAGCTGGAGAATGACAGGAAATGGGGGCGAGAGACAGGAAGAGTAAAGGGCCACTGGGTGGACTCAGCCTACATGAGGCACAAGCTGTACCGACAAAAGCTCAATGTCACCTCTAACAACTATTCCCACTAGTGGTCAATTTATGACTGTTTTTGATGAATTCATTCATCATTTTAGCCATAAAATATCAGAAAAGAATGAATAACGTCCATCACAGAGCCCAAGATGGTGGTTTTTAACTATATGATAGTTAAGACATTAAAAAGACAATGATGTTAAATTGAACAAAGCGGCAAATATATCACACTTCAGAAGCTGGAACTGCCAACAGTTCTGCATTTTTGTTTGATAAATGACCTCCACAATTAATTGATTTTCTGTCGACCAACTAATTGATAAAATGACTTATTGTTTGAACTGCTAAATGTGTTTGCTGTGAATCTCATGAGTAATCTCGTGTCTGCTGCAGGTGGTACAAGCTCAACTCCAAGACGGGGAAGAAGGAGAAGGAACGAGGAGACATTCAGGTCACGGTCCAGTTCACCCGGAACAACCTGACAGCCAGCATGTACGACCTGGTCATGAAGGACAAGGGCGCCTCCACCTTCGGCAAGCTCAAAGAGCGCATCAAGGGGAAGAGGAGATCCAGCGAGGAGGACTCGGCGTCGGCCGTCCTACCCAGCGGTTACGGGTCCCTTTACCGCATGCGGCAGCGGCTGCCGAGCGACGGAGGCGGGGAGGAGGACTACGAGGACGACGAGGGGGGCGAGGCCCGGCGGAGCAAGATGAGGACCTTCTTCCTGAGGGGGAAGCTGAGGAAGTCGTCGGACACCCGGTCCAGCACGTCGCTGGGCTCGGAGAGCAGCGAGTCGTCGTCGCGGGGAGGGAGCCTGAGCCCCACGGCCGGCATCAGCGTGGTGGTCTCTGACCTCTCCAACTCACCCAGCAACAGCAGCAACCTGACGGCCGACAACAGCCCAGGTGAGAACCAGCGGTAGAGACTTCACACTTACTGAGTATCATTCTCGCTACAAATTCACAGCCGTCCTTCCTTCAGGTTCAGGTTCCCCTCTTTGCAAACAACCATTTTTTTTTTTTTTTGGATTAATCAAGTAATCGTAAGTCAATAAAATATCAAATAATTGTAATAAAATGCTCATTGTTACTTTCTACAGTCCGGTGAGACATCTTGAAGGTCTTGTTTTGTCCAGAGTCCAAAGATATTCAGGTTATGATGATATATGATGAGGAAAAGCAACAAATCGTTTCATGTTAGAGCCTGAAAGCAGTAGATATTTGGCATTTATTCCGCTAATCTTGATGAAAAATGACAACAAATAATATAATCGCGGATTCTTTTTCTGTCAATTGCTAAATAGTTTCAGGGTAATTTATCTAGAATTTATGTCAAATATTTCTAAATAAACCACTTCCTTGAAAGCTCTTCCCCTCTAGTTCACAGAGTGTGTGAGACCTGTGTAAGTGGGTTAAGAGATTTGGTTTATGTTCTCGTTTATGAATTTGCTTGTCACTTGTATTTATGTCTAAAAAGGAAGCTCCACTGTTGAGTAAATGGATGGATGACTGTGAAAGTGTTTTTTAGCTTGTACGTGTTACAGGAGTGGTGATTATAAAACAGAAGGGTGCGACAAATACATCTTCCGTTTAAATATCTTAATAAAGGTTAATGGACGGGTTATGTTGCCACATCTCTGTTTGTTACCATAACTTATTTTATTCCTCATAATTATAGATTCAAAAACTAAATAATTTCAGCTTTGTTTTTGAACACTTAGGTGAATATAATGACGTATTAAGATGACGTATCAGAGCAACATTATACTAGAAACCCTTTATTCTAACATCTATTGCCTCTCTGCTAGTGATGCTAATCCACCTAGCTGTGAAACATCTTGTCAGTCTAAGCTGTTACTAGGTGTTATCAGCCGTTAAGTTACCTGCAAATGTGAGGTATTATCGTCATATTTCTCACGCTGCCTTTTTGCCTCTCTGCTCTGCTTTTTGCAGAGCACGCGTCCTCGCTCATATGCGAGTACGGTGACGAGGACGGTGAGATCACCATCGCAGTGCCTCAGCCCACTGTGTGCGTTAACGGAAGCCATGCTTACGGCGTCCAGCCCCTGGACCCGGGCTCAGGAAAACCCGCGGACTCTTTAGGCCTGGGCCCGCTGCAGAAGTCTTTGCCTCTCTCCGTGTCTCTGCAGAACCTCAGGCCTTCCTCGGACCTCCTCAAGGGCCCCGTCGGAGATGGGCGCCGCTGGTCTTTTGACAAGCCCTGCGAGGAGGAGAAGGCAGCCATAGCGGCGGCCCTGGAGCAAAGCGGTCCCATGCTGGGCGACGAGGAGGAGCAGTTGGGACGGCCCGCTCCGCACAAATCCGCCTCCTCCTCCTCCTCCACGGTGGAGTCGGAGAGCCAGGGGAAGAAGCAGGGGAGGAACCTGTCTTCCCAGGGGAGGAGCGAGTCTGCGGGGAGAGGGCAGTCCAAGGATGAGTCTGAACAGGCCCCCGCTGCCGCCGAGGAGAAACACAAGGGATGGTTTGGATCAAAGGACTCGCACAGCAAACCCAGGTGAGATGCACACTGCGATCGCAGAGACGACTGAACACACACTGATGTGTTACAGCGACAAACAGGTGACAAATTATCATTTCGCTCTGAATGTGGATTGAAGTAGGAGACAAGTTGCTGCGCGGTTTAGATTTCTTTGCAGCATAAGTCACAGACTGAGGTGTTTTATCGCAGGTGACTCTTTGTTTTTTTTTTTATCTTTCTGAGGGTTACATGAAAAGATCGACACTCATCTCACAGTACGGAGTCAGTAGGTGACCACCGACACCAAGTAATTATCATATATTTTGGAAATGGTTGCCAGATACGGCCGGTGAGCACAGGTTTTCACAATGGTCTCTGCAGAGGCACGAAGGTACAACCAAACCTGGCAACCTCACTGTGACGTGTCCAACTGTTGCTCCATTAAGAAATAGTTAAAGCAAGTAATTCTCCCTTTCGTGCCAAGAGGTAGTGCCTTCAATGAGTCAGAGAGTTGGCAGGTAAATCTTCTATCACGAAATATAGGTCATTTCATATCTCGATAACTATATATATATATATATATATATATATATATATATATATATATATATATATATATATATATATAGCTATTTCAATAAGTCTATATGAAATAACCACATGGTTTTGTTTATTCGTGTGTGAATTAAATACTTGACAAAGAAAAAGTACTGAATATTTTAGAATTAGTGCAAAATAGTAACATTTTCTGAATTTTTTTTTTTGTTAGAATGTGCTTGTAATTGTGTATCACGATGTCTCTATATATGATTTTATTGAAAGATGGACGATTAATTATCTCCCAGCCTTATTTTATTAAACTTTGGACCGCACCAGGCTAGCTGTTTCCCCCCGTTTCCAGTCTTTATGCTAAGCTAATGGCCTCCTAGCTCCAGCTATGTAACGCACAGACAGGAGGGCGGTATCTATCTGCTCTTTGCTCTCTCCAAAGATAAGCCTGCTTCCCGAAATGTCGTGATATTACTTTAAAAGGTAGTATTTACTGTTTCATTGGTCACATGATATCTTAACTGTTCAGAGGTTCAAGTAAAGAATCTCCAATACAACATACAGAAGGTTGGAGTCAACACAGGGGGGTTCACTTTTAAAATCTTGAGCCGTTACGTCCGACTAGTTGTTTACTTTTAACTTCCTGAGCACCAGCATGGCTGCTGGACGTCGCCTCCGGCTCTGCACACATCCCTCCTCAGCTCCCGGTCTCAGTCTCTGGTTACAGCAGGTATCTGCAATGCAGATGGAAGAGGGGAGCCGCTCTGGTGAAATTAGCTCCATCAAGCTGAAGCCTTGTTGCATGGTTCAGCGAACAATGTCAATTTCATTGGAAAGATGACGATGCGAGCTGGAACAATATTTGTTCTCTTACAGATTTTGTGTGTGTGTGTGTGTGTGTGTGTGTGTGTGTGTGTGTGTGTGTGTGTGTGTGTGTGTGTGTGTGTGTGTGTGTGGGTGGGCAGAGAGAGGGGAGGCAAGAAAACCCCATCTAATTTTGTTTCCATTTCAAACACAAGCACATTCTTTAGTGGGTCATTTATCTGGAGGGTGTCACCTGCTGTACTGTACTCTCTCTGGTGCTGCTCACTGACGTGTTGAGTGCATCGCTCCTGCACTTTGTCTTACATAAGAAGTCATCTTTAATTCAGCTCTATAGGAACCCTTTACCGGCTCCTTCTTAATTTTGATCCGTTTACCTGACCAAGACCGAAGAGCCGCAGGTATCGTAGTGTTTGTAGAAACGACAACGCTGAGCGTAAACACAATGTTGGCCCGATAAGCGCCTGCTGATTGAGGCGAGGTCAGCTATTCTGGACCATAGTACACTCGATACCTCTCTGCCAGCTCTGTAACTATACGTTTTCACAGCCCACACACCCACATGCCTTTATATCCTTGGGGAAAATTGCCAAGTTGGCACCGGCAGCACTAAGTAATCATTACACCCAGCTGCATCAACTTTTCTTGCTAAATATTACATCATGGGCCAATGAAAACACACAAGAGGCACAGAGATTTTGGATTGTTCAAGTTTGCACGGCAGTTGAAGCCACTATGTGTAGAATGTTCATGGGATTTTAAGATTTTTTTTTTTTTTTTTCAATAATTTTGACAGCACGACTTTAATAGAAACTCCTGGGGAAAATGAGTGTAGTTTAGGTGTTGATTTCAGCCCGTTCATCTCAGCAGCGAGCAGCGTTGTCTGCCAAAAGTGTCTTTAGTGTCTTTCAGCTCATTGTTTTGGTTTTCCAACCTTCTCTGCTCTCATCAAAGGCAGACGGACACAGTTAGAGACCACAGTAGAGCATTTAACTGCTGACATTTCCCTCATTAGTTGGTAGAGACTAAAAATGGAGCTGAAAACAAGTGAATGCCGGACTGTGTGTCTGCTGGACGCTCTCGCTGGCAACTCTTTTCTATCATGTTCACTATAAAAGGTGATGAAAAGCCAAAGCTGTGTGTTCACAGCTTGTTGCGCTGCCCTCAAGTGGCCAACAAATGACTGCAGGTTTAAAGGTGTTTTCCAGGTCGTGGTTTAAAACGGGGTTTAAAGGACTAAACATTGTGAATAAATTGTGTTAAACAAAAGCGACTCTGTTAAAATGTGTGATTACGAAATCCTCCTGCAGGCCTGAGGTTGAGCTGTGTGAACTATCCACACTAATCAAGAGGACTGTGTGCCCTTCCTTTCACAGCCTGGTGGTGTCACCTAAACTAGAGTCCAGCACTGACCCCCACCCACCACCCAGCCACCACCCCCCGGGTCCCCCCGTAGATCCCGCCCCTCTGGTGTCCCCGCTGCATCACACTAACCCTTTCTCCCACTCACAGACCACACCGCGTCCCATGTCCCCCTGCAACCCTTTCTTCTCTGTCCTCCAGCACAATCCTTTCTATGACGACCCGCTAACCCCTCAGCCCCTAAAACCTTCGCTGCCTCCTCTGCCCTATCTCTCCAGTTCCCGGCCCCCCATAGCTCAACTCTTTCCGCAGGCGGTTAACCCATCCCTGACTCGCGACAACCCGCCCACAGAGGACGCCATCGCCGCTGCGTTTGCAAAGAGCGAAGCTGGGGAACGTCCTCTTGAAGGGGAGAAACCTTTAAGCATGACGTTGCCCGGCACTTTCCCGTGGGCCGGGGAGCTGAACCCGGACTCTGAGTGGGACGAATCCTTTGAAGCGTTTGCAGCTGGCAGGCTGCAGTCTCCTGAGGATCTGACCACAGACTGCAAAACACAGCAAAACACACCCGGCGACCATCCACTGGAACACTGCGCTGATAAAGGAGCATCACTACCCATAACGGATCCAAACACAGATTCCAACGACGCACTACATCGCCAACCTTTCACGGGATTTGCATCCGATGCACAAAAAGCCCTCGGCCAGGCGACCAGCACAAGTCATTTTGACACATTTGCACAATTCCTCGAGACGATCCCGGAGCACGCAAGCTTTGAGATTGACGACGTCCCTTTGAGTAACACACCAGAACTGGACGCTTGGTCTGAAACTAATCAAGCTAATCAAGCTAACGGTGCTACTAGCGCAAGCGATTTAACCGACACTAATGTGCATCAGGCCCCCTGTCACTCCCCGTTTGTAAAGCTCAACAGCAGCTCCCCGGATCCCGGTTCTTCGGGTATCGGCAGTTCAGAGGCAGAAGAGGATTTCCTCTCCTGCCTCTCGTCGTACTCGGACAAATTCTCTGCATCCTCCTGCGAGGAAGCCGAGCCACAGCACTTTGAAAGCAACATCCTCTGCTTTGAGAAATCCTCCGATTCATCTGTTGTAAAGCATGTAAAGCACTCTGAATCAGAAGATGACGTTACCGACAGGTCCACTGATCTGTCTTTAGCCGATGTAGCTCAGCACACCGTCATTCAGCACGGTGCTGCTGAGGAAGAGGCAGATCTCAGCGGGTTAGAGGGGTCATTGGCTCAGCAGTCCCCAGTGCTTGCACATCAGCAGCCGGTGATCAATGCGAGTGAAGACGCTGGTAATCGGTCACCAAACTTTTCAAGCACTGACTTGTTACCGGAACTACAGCCGGAATCCAAAGAATCTTTACAGTCTGACAATGAGAACGGAGAGAAATCCGCAGGTGAAGTTCTGCAGGATTTCTCGACGGCGTTAAATGATTCCTCTGTATCTGTCAGCGACACTACGGATATGATGACTTTTACGACTCCAGATGAGGAACTCTACTCCACACACCCATCACTACACATCATAACCTCCTCCCCTGACGTGAGGCGGAGTTCGTCGGACTCGCCCGTTGAGAGCACAGGTGTAGGAGGGCAGGATGCAAGCCAGCGTTCCCCAATACCATTCGGTCTTCCGGGCGATTTCCTCAACACCAGTCACATTGCGAACGGCCCCAGCCAAGACTTTGACGACGCGCTGATGCACACCCAGTTGTCCAATCAGAGCGCCGGCAGCTTCTTCCCGAGCCTCTCTGTCAGCACAGACTCTCAGGATTACCAAACCTGCGAGTCTCACCAGACCTCAAAGTGCTCCAGCGGCTCGGAGCCAAACGCGACGCTGCACTCGGCGAACTCGACGCTCTGCGGCGAGCTGAATGACACGCGTACAACTGCTGAGGCTGCTTCGGGCCAAGAAGATTCCACCAATGAATGCAAGCCAAGTGACGAAGAAATCAGCCAGACCGACCGATCTGGAGGACCCGTCTGGGGAGCTGAGGACAAGACGGCGACTCTCGAGCCAAGTTTCCTGATGGCGGATGACTTCGGTTTCCTCCCCGCGGCATCAACGGACTCCTACGCGAGCTGGGATCTAAGGAAGCTCACCGATGGAGGTGTGGAAAGTCAGCACGTCGTCGTAGGCGACTTGTTGTCGCCGAGTCCCGAGGTACAAAGTGCTACGCTACACCGCTCCCACTCTGAAGGCACCCTGACACCTGCCTTTGAGGAACTCCTCCTAATGCCCTCCTTTGGGAGCGATCCCGGCGCGATACAAGAGTCCTCCTCAGCTCAGCCTGGCCCTCACCTCCCCTCTTTGACCTCCTTTGCTCCCTGTCTAACTCCTCAAAGCAATAGCTCCCCTTTCGCGCTCTTTTCCCTCCCTCCTCTTGCCAACGCTGCGGCGAGGTCACCACCCAGCACGCCGCCAAAGCCAATGTTTCAGGAGATGCCGCCTCCGCCGCCGCCGCCTTGGCAGCAGCATCAGCAGCAGCCAGCCAATCAGCAGAACAGGTGAGGTTGCACATGCTTAGTGCTCCGGTGGAAAAAAAAAAAAAATGGTGGAGAGGAAGCACTTTTTCCGCACTTCCAGAAATTTCTATCCTGTCGACTCTTCAGTCTCCCTCTGCTGCTCTGCTTCCGCCTGCTTTTCTTCTGTGCAGCAGACTCTCAAGGGGATTCTCCTTCGTGGTGTGACCTTCTCTTGTTCTTCACTTTGATAAGAGACACACACACACACACACACACACACACACACACACACACACACACACACACACACACACACAAACGGTATATATTGGTGTTAACAGGACTCCTCTGCAGGTGTCTTGTGTGTGTCCTGGCTCTGTGGTAACGGGAAGAGAAACAGAGCCTCAGGCCAATTAGCAGTTATTATTTTGCCCTGAATCCTACCACACACCCCCTCCCTTCCAACACACACACACACACACACACACACACACACACACACACACACACACACACACACACACACACACACACTCACTAACGGCCCCTCCCAACAGGGCCAACTAGTGTTCTCACACAGCCACACTGTTTGCCAAATTCTCAACCAGAAACCAGGCAAAAAAGGTGTTGTTGTGTCACTGATAGCATTTCCTTTTCACCTTGGGGTAATAACACATTTAACACAATTCTACATGTTTGATTGCACCAACGCATGCAATTAAGTCTTTCAATTTTCACCAGTATTTCCTTTTTAATGAGGGCTCTTACACACGTCTAACCTCCTTTTACTCTTTCTGGGGATCTTAAAAAGGTTGACCGACAGAGTCTTCTATGTAGAGCCAGAGAGCCCCGGTGGAGGGATACCTGACCGTATACTGTATACTGCTTGTTGTCGTCCCCTCCAGCCCCCACCCAGTGAAGCCCCTGACTACTGCCATAGCGGCTGAGGAGAAGCGGACTGAGGGCCGGTCAGTGCTGGCCACCGGCCTGGAGAAGCTCAAGTCCACCATCCACCCGGGGAGGAGCAGCCAGCTCAGCGAGCAGGAGACGGACAGGAAGAAGGTAACAGCGTGTCATTGTATTAATAATGTGAGGAATACTGCCCTTCAGAGGCAAACGACAGGAAACATGTTTGTGTTTTGAGATTCAATGATCATGACGTTTAGAATTATAAACATAGTTTCATAAACATACATTAATCTTTCTTTTTATCTTCAAAATATGGAGTCTAACTTTAAATTTTAAAGATTTTAGGCAGATTAAAAGTTGGGTTTTAGTTTGATATTAGCATTTTGTTCCCTCAGTAAGGATGCAGTGAGTCACTACATTAAATCAAAGTGATGAGATTCTGTTTATTGTTGGCTAGCAGGTGATTTGGGAAAACAAGGGGAAAATCATGTATTAAAATCCCTGTATCTTGGGTAAAATTATATTATTACTATACTAAATTCACATACATTATCTAAATGCTGTGATTCTGTTTGCAGTTATAGATGACACACATCTGTTGTAAGTACTAACAAAAGGCAGAGATGGCCTAAAAGTAAAAAAAAATCTGCCCTGTTAATGAATGAGTTTGCATTTACTGTTGGAAACCATCTTTCTTGGGATAAATCCTCTGGAGCACAGAGAGTTACATGCATTTAAATAATAAATTAGCATGAAGACAAACTCAATTCAGTCAACAGGAAATCCACTGAGGAGTCATGACGCTGTTCTTTGTTGCGCTCTCATTCCTCTTCCTGTCCGTCTCTCTGCCTTCAGTCCGTGACGGAGGGAGCGGGCTCCTACTACCACCTGAACCACCGCGAGCTGGTCGCCCTGCTGGTGCAGCGGGAGGCCGACCTGGAGAGGCAGAAGGCGGAGTTTGAGCGTCAGAAACTCATGCTGGCTAAGCGGGAGGTGGAGCTGAGGAAGTTGAAGCCGCAGGTCAAAGACCTGGAGGACTACATTGACACGCTGCTGGTGCGCATCATGGAGCAGAAGCCCACTCTCCTGCAAGTGCGCTCCAAGTTAAAGTGACGGAGAGGCGAGGGGAAAAAAAAAAAAAAAGGGTTTTCTCGTCTCTGTTCACTCCGTCCTCCACAACAGCTCTTTAGTCTTTTCACTGCTATGCTGTCCTTTTTGATACAAACGTGTCGGCGCTGAGAGAGATGTCGAGGCGATGTTTTCCAGCCGGCATGCTTAACTGTGCTGAAGCGCGTCCTCGTAAGAAGGCTTTGGTTTTCGGGCGGTTCTGAATGTAGCGGGTCCTCAGGTTGTTTTCAGGTCCACACAGCCAGTTGGTTTTGAGATGCTTCCATTTCCTGATTGTGGAAACAGTGGTTCCTCCATGTTCACCTCACCTCACCTCACTTCTATCACCTCATCACGAGAGAAACGGTAGAGCTTCGGTCCACAACACTGAATATCCGACTAACTCCTCGCACCGCTTTTTCAAAAGCGTTCTTCAAAAAGTGTTGCAGTCCTGTAGGGAAAGGAGAGCGAACCACTTGGAGGGCCACTCCGGTGGTTTTGCATGTTTCAGACCATTGACTACAAATTGCATACTTTAAATCAATGCTGGCCATTTCTGCAGCATACCATCAGGGATTAGATTGATTTTTATTCCTTGGAGGCAGCCGTTGCTTTAGCTCCGTTTCAATGCAGCATGACGCTCGACTTGCAGAGGCTTGAAACCGGCTCAAGACTAAAAATCCATCAGTGACCGTTTGCTTCTATTTCATCGTTGTGTTATGAAGGTAGTGATGCAGAGGGAGGGGTTCAGTTACCAGAGGACATTGCTTTCACAAGCTTGTAGGTCTGCAACTTTTGTTATTTTCATTTTCAATTAATCTGCAGATTATTTTCTTGATTAATGGATTATTAATTTGAGGTGACGTCTTCAGATTTCCTGTTTTGTCGGACCAACGGTTCACAATCCCAAGAGCTCCAGGAACAACTTGGTCCATGTTTATCGTCAAAGTTTGTTATAAAAATTTGGACAGAGCCAGGCTAACTGTCCCCCCCCCCCCTGTTTTCAGTCTTAATGCTAAGCTAAGCTAATCGCCTCACGATCAATGATCCATTCTTGGAGTACAGATCAGTTGAATCGGTCTTCTCGTCTAGCGAATAACCGTAGAGATATTCCTGAAATGAACTGGAACCAATGGCTGCTGAGAAGGAAGAAAACACATCAATAATCTTCAAGTACGCTTCGGAAAATGGTCTCATTATTTTCTAGCATATGCAATATATGGTGAATGATGTAAATTCATGCCAAACCACGAGTATGTTTCTAACACAGTAATGTACTTTAAGGACTTGCGCCTCCTTCCTCCTGGTGGTTCTGTTGTTTTGGACTGACACTGTACAAAACGTTCCCAAATGAGTATCGAGTGCTCCGACTCGTGTTTTTTTGAATCTACAAACCAAATGCGCGGTGCGAGAGTTCAGCCTTTCAGCGCACATTACTGGGAACTGGACTGTAGCATCCGAATGTTCAAAAGTGTTCTTAGCCAGCAAGTGAATGGGTTTCTTTCATACGCACGATAAGGGCCGTTTATCTTTTACTTGCCCCCTCCTCCCTCCTCCTTCCTCCCTTTTTTTCTTCTTTCTGTTCTTTGGGCATGTCTTGAAATTACCCATAATGCTCAGCCACATAAGCTAACTGATTCTCGTATGGGTATGTGTTATCAGGTGAAGACAGAATCACTCAGTAATCAACATCAGCCATCACAGCTCCTCTGATCTCATGCTTCTGCCTTCCTACATGTGTGTGTTATCAACACAGCGCCCCCCCCGGTGTCACTGTGTCACATCCGCTTCTGCTCAGCCACACACATTGCTCCTGCTTTCAGGTGTTACAAAGGGATATATACCGCATTTTACAGCATATATATGCCGTGTTGAAATGCCAAATGCTGCCTTATTTTTGTTTTTGTTTTGACGTTCGTCAAGAATCTAGCACTTCATTGTACTTGTCGGGGCTGGAGGCAGGTTTTTGAAGAGGAAAAGCCATCTGTTCACTGAGAGGGAGTTCACTTCTTCTTCTTTCTTCTTTCTTTCTTTTTTTACTTCTTCTGATGCTTTGTTTTGATATTGTTTAGATCACTGCACAAAACTGAATTGTATGCATACCAATAGAAAATGAGCAGTAACAGTGATTTCCTGTGAAATGCCAAAAAAAAAAAAAAAAAAAAAAAAAAAAAAGCCTTGAAACTTAATGTATGGAGCAGATCGATACACCACAAAGTATTCTGATATGATGCCACTTTTAACAGCGTTTGTGGATGTTCTTGCACTACTTAATCGTCAGAACATAACTTAACCGTACCTGTCTGTTGATGTCGGTATAGTTAGGTCTACTTTACACCGTACTGCACTTTCTCATCGCTCTGTGATTCAAGCTTTGATCTAAGCTACTTCGACACCACAGCGATGATTTGCCAGTGAGCTTGAAGCATACGCGACCATCTCTCGTCACCTCTGTTCTGCAGCGCGATCGCAATACCAAGTGCACAGACGACCGTGGGGACGTATTTAAATGTGACTCGGCACTTATGAAGCGCAAGAATAAGCGTCCCTCTTCCATGTCTTCCATTTTCATTATGATTTTTAAACTGTTTGTATTTTTGAGTGTGTAGCCGGTGGAATGTGCTTAAGGTAGTATGTGAGATTGGAAAGTTTACAGTTCGTGATGCAATTCTGTTTCACAAATTTTGTATATTTAATAAAGAATATTTTGTGTTTCTTGCTCACCGTATGTTTGGTTGTAAATCTTTCTTTTGAGGTGTGTTTGTGTCGTTCTTTGTTGATGATCATTTAGGGTTTGTGTTTTTGATAGTTGGCTCTTTTTTTCTTCTTCTTCGTATTAGCCAAAATAGATGTACAGATGTTTTAAATGTTATATATAATTCTGTTATTTTTTACATCTGAACAGAAACACATTTGATCAAATGATAACTAAACAGAGCACTTTAATGTAATGGAAGCTGCAACCTGTACCCAGTTTTGTAGCTGGTTTTCTCACATCAAATATAACTTATGAAAACAGTATTTAATACTTAAAATGTACCTTGTTTTTTAAGTGGCGTACCTACACACACACAGGATAGGTTAAATTCAAGTGTGCTTAATGTAAGGCTAAATATACTGTTAATGTTTAAAGTAAGAAGTAGCACATGCTCCTCATAGTATGTAACTCCTCCTACATTTAAAAGCCTCCATATTCAGGGAGAAATGCATAATTTCCACATAAATACTGTACATACTATAACTCTCATGAATGTGAGGGGGTTCATCTTAATTTGTCCAACCCCTGCACATTTTGACTACTACTGACTTTAATACAGAACCACCGCTAGAGGGCTATGTTATACTCTTTAAACTCAAACACCTTCCTTCAGTGCTTCCACCAACAACAAAATAACTCTAAACGTCTGTGTATTACTGTCTGCTGTGCTCCAAACTGACGCGTTCACCGCGTTAACTTCCCTTTTAAAACGCCGTAAACAAAGCACGGTCCCCTGGGAAGCGTAGTCCGCTAAACAAAGGTTCAAACGACATCCTGTCGAGCAACGCAGCCCGGAAAAAAACACATTACCCACAATGCAACCCGGCCACTGAACAGCTAATCAGCGCGACAGCTTGTTGTGTCGTTGAGTGTTGGTGAACGCGGTTCTGACGTCTGTAGATTTGTGTTGTTTCTGCAGCCAGCATGTCTGAATATGTGACGTTCCAGCATGGCAGGTCACGTTTCGACCAGGTACTTTTATTTTTAAACATTTTTTTTTTCGATAAAAGTTTGCCACAGGAACGCTAACTTTACTTCATGTGTTGCACACTTCGAGCACCAGGCTTGTTTGTTTCTCTTAACTCAACAGACTTTTACATGTCCGAGTGTAAAGTTCTAGTTTGTGGAGCTCCAGCTGCTGCAAAACTCGTGCTGCAACTCTTGAAAACGTGCACGTTGTTCCGCTTTTTGAGCGTTCTGGTCAGCTGTGAGTCGAAAGCTCAGCGGTGACCGAGCTTCTAGGTTAACGTTCACTAACTTTGGACTCTGAACGGACTGTCAAAGAGGAGTATTCAACACACACACACACACACACACACACACACACACACACACACACACACACACACACACAGGGTAGTGTGTTTTTAGTCTGAGTAATCCTTAATGGACAAGTATGTTTAGACTCAGATGTACTTTAGGTCTCTTAGTAGCTTCACATAACATGTAACTGTTGGTGTGCTGAAGTACACATTCGAGGTACTTGAGTATTTCCATTTTAAGCAATTTTATACTTATACTCCACCATATCTTAGTGTACTTTTTACTCCACTATATTTCTCCAAATTTGCTTTGGAGATTTTTTTTTTAATTTTTTTTTCGAAATGTAATTGTTATGTTAAACTTAATGATTTCTTCCATCAGTTTATCAAAAGAAGGGTGCTGTGAAAAGGGTTATTCTCAACCCTTAAATACTTTTTAATAAAAAACCTCGGATTAGCCGTCATAACTTTATAAGTGCAATTTTAAACAGCCCTTTGATTGTGACTACTATAATAAGCTAATGATGGATACATTACATAAATAAATGCTGGAGCTACATACCTTTTGAATTGTTTCTTCTTAAAAATATGAAAGTAGTGCTTTGATATATTCACGGCATAGACTTTGAAATGAAACGCAATCATGATCAATAATGAAAGCACAAATATTAGACCGATTATAATACATGAGAGTGATCAATATTACTTTGACATGTAGTATTTCTATAGGCTGTAGGATGACCAATGACTACACGCTCTAGATCAGGTCACAGAATCTGACGGGTCACAGAACGCAGTGTAACACCAATGAAGCCTTCAGGTGAAGAGGCGCCCCCTCTCTCCCACTGTTCACCAGCGCTGGCTCAAACTGGTCAAGTTGGAGTAGCTCTGATGAATCATTTAATTAAAAAGATTTAAAAAAAAAACCTGTTCCCCCATGCCGTGTTTTTACCAACCATCCATATGTTCAGGATGTCACAAGGCACAGCAGTGAGTCAGATACCAGATTTCCATCCAAATTAGCAGTTAGTGTAATTAAACTGGAGTTCGGAGGGTGGGGGGGGGGGGCTGCGTGGCGTGTTGCTGTATCTCCGAAATTATTCCTTATGCTCGGTTATGAATAAATGATCGAAAAGGTATTTCTGGCACAGTCATTATAGAAATTAATTGCAAATAGTGTGAGTGGATTCGGGTCCCGAAAAGATGCGGATAGGAAACAGTTTGTCTGCGGTATTAATGAGGGGGCTCCACCTGGTGTGTCAGAACAGCTGGCACGCTGTAAAACGACTGTTTACTGCGTGACAGCTGGAATCTCTCCGCCTCTCTTTGCTTAAAGACGCGATCCAGAGTCAGGTTTTGACTGCTTGTGTGAGCATTTAATTTGTCCTGTATAGTGGACAGAAAGACTTTCTGAACGGTCCCACCCTGACTCAGGTATTCCAGTGATTGCACGTTGAAAACACAAACTTAAAGACCACAATTTGCATCAAATGTCTTTGGTTTATGTCTCGCTGTTAGCGTTTTAAGAAATGAATGTGGCATGAAAGATATTGTTTGTATGATGTATTTCCTTCTTCTCTTAGAACACGTTCTTTGGTCGCTTCAGGCACTTCCTGGACGTGATTGACCCCAGCACGCTCTTCGTGACAGAGGTACACAAACTTTAGTTATTTATTATGTTAATCGTAGTTTAATCTGTTTTTAAATTGAAGTTCCTATCGAGTCTTAAAGCTAGGTTGAGAAACTAGAACTAAACTCTTGAATTAAAACTGAAAAATCCAGCCGAGAGTTGCCAACTCTTGTTCCAACGTAAGTAGCCAGCATTAGCTCTAAAGGTTATGAAATCTAGCGAGAAAGTCGACGGACAGACATGCAGTAGATGTCCGTCTGAGTAGACAGAGAACAGTAAATCTGTTATCAACTTCCTGCTCATTTTGCACTTGCAAGGCGAAAAGGTGGCTGTTGGCTGCTGATGCCTTTAAGAGCTGAGGTTTTGTTGGCGTCAAACCTTTTTTGTTTTGTTTGGTTCTCTGGTCCTTCTGTCCCGATGTTTCTCCGGGTCTTTGTTGTGTTTTGGTAATCGTGTTCATGGAGTCATCGGCGCTCTGGTGCTCTGGGTAATGAAGCTGTTAGCGGGCTCTTTGGTGACAGTAATAGCGGCAGTGGCTCCTGGGATGTGATGAGGTGTGGACATGAGGGGCAGCTGTGAGGGGTGGAGAGTGTGTACGTTCACACACACACACACACACACACACACACACACACACACACACACACACACACACGCACACACCCTGCACCCTGCACCCTGCTGGGCCAGGCGTAGCCCTAACTTGCGCCTAATGACGAGAGTGGAACAAGGATGGCCATGATTTTGCATACACACACACACACACACACACACACACACACACACACACACACACACACACACACACACACATAACCTCATGTGCGCACAGGCAAAAGTGTACACCTAACACTAAGGCACACAAATGCAGGGAAAGGAACGTACACACACACACACACACACACACACACACACACACACACACACACACACACACACACACACACACACACACACACATACAGATGGCAAGATCATTAGAACAAATTGGGCCACATGATCTTGTATTTGGCTCAGCATTAGACAATGATCACTCCACAGTAAGCTGCTCATTACCCTTTAGCAAACTCATTTGTCAACTGAAAATCAGCATGAAAGTTTTAGTGAAACACGATTATCAAGCATTGAGCTGTGTGGCTTAAATAGTGGAATATTAAAAACCACCTCTGAGCCTCCATAGACCTCCCTCACCTCACCTCACTTTACATTTGACTGACTTTCATCTGTTTGGTCTAATCAGAAACGGCTGCAGGAGTCTGTGGAGCTGCTCGACCGCTTCAAACGGGGAACTCTGCCACCAGGAGTGACAGATGCTCAGGTAAAGACAGAAAAAGTTCAGTTGACGTTAATCAAAGCGTGTTGATTGGTCGACAGAAGGGTTAAAGAAGCAGGTGTCTGTGAAGAATTTAACGGTTAGAAAAAGCAAAGGAGATGGAGCTAAAAGCAGCCACATATTTCCACTATACACTGCTTACAAATTAAAGTTGTTTTTTTCCCCCATGAAAGATGTTTATTTGTTTCTACAGCTTTGGCAAGCTCAAAAAATAAAGCAGGTAAGATGTTTCTCTTGTTGTCGCTCTCACTCTTATCACTAACATATGCAAAAACTATGACAACAATCTTCTATCTTCCCTGGTTGTTATGTCAGTTTATATAACTTATCCCAGACTTTAAACTCAAGGTGAAATCATACCTGTTAACATGACGGAGGAAGACTGTGGCTCAGTGCGAAGAGCGAGTCGTTCTTTAACCATCGGGTCGGCGGTTTGATCCTCGGCTCCTACTGTCTCCGCATGTTGAAGCGTCCTTAAGGGAGACAGTGTTGTTGTTTTTATATTCATGTGTATTTATAGTAAAGTTTAACAAACATGCCGCAGATTGGACAAAAAACTGAAAAAAACCGTGACATTAAAAACAGGCTGTAATGATGAAGTTAGAATATATAGAAATGACAAAGACGCTGAGGCAGGCGAGTGGCGGTAGCTCCGGCGCTAATGAGCAGGAAGTGCCAGCTTGGAAAGACGTCCGACTGTCACTGAACTGCAGGTGCAGTTGGTCAAACCAACAGAAAATGATTTACAGTTTATAGCTTTTGGCCTATATTACTGTTTAAAAGCAATCACATCTCTAAAATTGCATGAACTGATTATAAGCTCTAAATACAGACGTGGATACACCCAAATCTCACCCAGCATGCACCAGGAATTAAAGATGATTGCGCTGGGATGTGTTGAAGTATAGTCCCTGACTATGATGAAGGGTCGCTGGGTCCTACACAGTACCAGTATGCAGGACCGGATACAATGTCATTTGGAGTCCATACAACTGTAATTGCAAAATTATGTACTTGCATGTTACATGGTACAAATACTCTCAAAGAACTGAAGATTTTTTTAGAAGGTTGCCCAATATCTAAATGGTCACATTGAAGGGATGAAAACAATAAACTAATAGGTAAGTTAAGAAGTGATCCTTTGTTGCTCCAAGCAAAAAACTCTCTAATAAGTTTGAACTGAACTCACCCAAATCAGTGCTCATCCTCGTCTGATGCTAGTAATTACGCTCTCATTACAGGCCATCATCCACCCTGACACGGGGGAGAAGATCCTCATGCCCTTTCGGATGTCAGGTACAGTAGCTTGGTGTGGAAGCCTTTGGGGGGGGGGAGTGGGTTCTAGGGGCTTGTTATGTGGTCCAACACGGAGGCGTCGCTCACCCCGGGAACTGTCACGGCTCAACGGGGCTCTTCAGGTTGTCTCGGGCCTGAAAAAGGTCACACTCAGCTGGGCGCTGATTAAAACCTCTCTCCCACGGTGACGGAGAAGTTCTCGAAGCTCTCTCTGAAGAAGCAAACACAAGTATTTTGGTCCGGTCTCAAAGCACCTTTTTTTTTTTTTTTTTTTTTTTTTTGCAAGGCAATTTTGAAGTGTCATGGATGAGGCAGGAGAAAGAGACTAATAGTCCTGGACACAAGCTCTGTATATATCAGAGTCTTATTCAATTATGAATGTAAGGTGATGAACAGACTCTTTTTTTACAGGTTTCATCCCCTTTGGCACACCAGTGGTAAGACTTCTTTTTACATACATTTCAGTAAAGCAAATCCAGTCGTCATATTTATTGTAATTACTCTGAAATGTAGAAGGCATAGAAGTTCATCCGTACATGTTTAACGCTTTCATATCAATGTTTTAAACCAAGTCCCTCCAATATATCTTTTATTCTTATTGGTCGATCTTTGTGCAGGTTGTTGGCCTCCTTCTCCCAAATCAAACGTTGGTGTCAACCATCTTCTGGCAGGTAAATCCCTACTTCTTGACCTGTGATACTCAGTGACATGATATTATCACGACATCTTTTCAATTTCACGTCCAGTGCGTCGGATTTAGTGGCATCTAGTGGCGAGGTTGCAGACTGCAACCAACTGAATACCCCTTCACTGATCAAATACGGTGCTCAGGACCGGCTCCCTATGGAGATGTGAAATAACTAAAACACTATGATTTTCAGCTTCAGGTGTTTATACACAATTGACAGCTAAGTTATGAATATTATATTCATTTCCACATATGGACTCACTAGGATATTTAGTGGAGCTAAACGGCTGAGGAGTCGGGTGTTGGACGAGGATATTGTGTACTACCTAATTGTTTTTTTTTGCTGCTGTATGAGCATTTTTATGTTTTACTTCTGCATTTGTGTATTAAAAAAAAGTCCTATTCCATATATGCTTTTTTACCCATGGTCAAGAACCTCCATAGTCCCATTTGCTTACCTGAATTAATCAGACGGGGACATAAGAATGTTGTAAATGCTGAATGTAGCAGCTGTAATCAGAGTTCAACAAGCTCCTCTTCTTTTGACTTGTACAGTGGTTAAACCAGAGTCACAATGCCTGTGTGAACTACTGCAACCGGAACGCCTCCAAGGTACTGCATCACACTACGCATGCATACTTGTGTTTAAACAGAGCGGCATGAAATGTGTTCACACTGTGATTCTTTTTTTTTTACTCATTTCTCACGGTAGCCGGCTCCAGTTTCCAAATTCTTCCAGGGATACCTCGGCGCGGTGACCAGCGCGGTCTCCATCGCTGTGAGTTCCCACAATGCCTCTGCTCTAACCGAACGGTCCCTGTGACTCCAAAGAGGTGACGTCATCGCGCGACGACAGCTGAGTCGCTTATTGATCCACGCTTTCGTTTACACCGGGGAAAGACCAGTATATCAGCAGGATGTTGATGATTGTTGAACCACATAAAAAGATGGTGGAACCTGCAGTTAGGGGTGTCTTGATATACCGGTACAACCGTGTTGTTTCCCACCCTGACAGGAATACATTTCTGACAAACGCCCAATAATTTAAATTGATTTGACAGGAAAATGGCCAAACTCAAGCATAAACCTTTGAATACCAGCCGTCACAATACCCGTATCAGTTGAACCTTTTCTTTTTTCTTTTGTCATCAAAGACTCAAATGTCAAAAGAGTATAACACGCGTTCACACACCTGCCTGACACAGCCCTTAGTGTGGACGCAGGGCTCAAACCGAGCCAATTACTGGTCCCGCTGGGCGCTCATCCGGCTGCTGCCCTCAGGCTTGACAACGTCAACAAGCACAGGGAAGAAAAAAGAAGAAAAAAAATCGCGGGGTGTCTGGAGGGCGGAACGACGGGCGGGGGTGTGTGTGTGTGTGTGTGTGTGTGGGGGGGGGGGGGGGCTGGAGCTCTCCAATTAAACGTCCGCTCTGGTGACGACCCCCCGCCGGCCCGGGGAGAGAGCCGGAGGCTGGAGTAACATGATGTTATCTGAGAGCGTAGCTTTTTCACTACAGCACTCTATAGTTAAAATACAGTTCTGTATTTAATTGTTTATCTTCACTTCTCTCCTAATCATACCACTTCTGACAAAAGTGTGCGTGTTCTTTGTTTCAGTGCTTCTCTGTGCTGACAGACCATTCATTCAAATAGTAAATCCTGTTGTGCATCAATGGCTTCATAACGCACAGTCAGTGGCTGATGTGTCGTGTGCGTCTGGTTTTCCTTCAGGTCGGGTTGAACGTGTTGATCCGGAAAGCCAGTCGCTTCAGCCCGACTACCAGGCTTTTGGTGCAGAGGTTCATCCCCTTCCCAGCAGTGGGTAAGTTCAAAGAGCTCACTAAACGGGACGGACGGGGATTAAACCCAGTTCTAAGTAAATGTTTGAGTTTACAACAATGAACTAAATGACTGGATAAGGAGACCAGAGTTTCTCTATGCTCAAAATAAAACCTCCATTGTGTCCGGTTTAAATTGTCTGTCAATACTTTATTTAGTTTTTTCAATTATTAAAGTCATTAATATGACTGCATTAGTATGCTAAAGTTAGGGTTAGCCTATGCTTTAGGTTAGCATGCTGATTTTTGGGCATTTATGATGCCGTGTATATATCACTGATGTTTTTGAGGTATCTTCTGATGCAAAGTCAGGGCAAAGAATTCATTCCTGTCTTCATGATGTATCCTTAAAGTTGATAAATACCTCTTTTTTTTCTTTTTTTTTTGTTAAACTGTCCCGTGGTCGTCATAAAGCGCCGTGTGAGAAGCAGCCGTGGCGGCGGTTTGTTTCCTCCTGGTGCTGTCAGTCCGTCCTCTCTGCGGGGCTGTGAGCTCCCTCTGTCAGACGTGTGTGGAGCCACAAAGCTGATTTTCATGCCGCTCTCCCGCAAACACACACCCAGGGGTATAGACCCGTGTCCCAGAATGCTGCTGGCTCATAATTAAATTGTTTGCCCCCCCCCCCTCTCTCTCTCTCTTACCATGGCGGTTCTTTTAATTAAATCAACAGGTTTCTACAGCGCAGCCTTTGCCTGGTAATTGGCTGCTTGTTAGAACTCTGCTGCCGCAAACAAATTGGATAATTACCCCTAAAGTGGCGTCTATGTCAAGGCCTCATTTACCTGATTTATGTTTGTTCATTGTTGTTGCTGTTGTTGTTTTGCTAGGGCCATATATAAGGTAATTAAAATGGCTAATTGAAGCGGACGAAAGTAAAGTGCTGTTTGAATTTTCACCCGCTTCATTTTGTTTGCTTACTTAAGGCTGGATTTATTTGTAATAACCTAATCAAGCAGCGGCCTGTCATTCAATTAGATTATGAAGACCTTAACCGGAGGGAAAGACATGCCGCTAGAAATTTATGTGGATAATTTGTTGTCGTTTTGAAGGTATTAATCATGATTTAATTATTATTAATATTTCCGTAATTATGTGAAAAGTTCTTCAGTACATTCCCAGTACACCACGAGGTATTAGACGGCAATTAGAATGTACATAAATGTAATTATTTTAAATAATTACAAATTACAGCCAGATATTTAAGCAGTGAACTGCTCAGACTTGGCAATAATTGATTCAATTTTATAATTACTTTGATGCCTTTTATTAATTGAGTTACAAACCTTTTTTTTATATTATTTGATCGGTTTGCTGTAGTTTTTGTTATTCCTTGCTAAAATCCCACTATCTGTCCCTCCGTTAATTGGTCCGGATAATAAAAAGAAAATCCCTTGTAGGTAAAAAGAGCTATTTGCTCAGTCAATTGAATTCCCCTCACAAAGCGACCTGCGAGCCCCGCAGCCGTCCGTAAAGATAACTCCCCGCGCTGTTGTCTTAAATTAAAAAGGCTCCCGGCGCCACCACTAAACTCTCTAAAATGAGTTTTTCTTATTCCTATTAGAGTCAAGGAGAAAGGTCCATCTATATTAACATACATTTGGGTTCACTTTGGCTTTCGTGAATAAATCACAGGGTGACAACACTGCTGTTAACTGCTGTTTGTTGACCCATCGGTCACCTTGGTCACGGTGTTCATTGCTGATTCGACTGACTTGGGACACATGACATGGCAGTGATGAAGGCTTTTCAGTGAGTGAAGCCAGGAGAGGTCCACTGTCTTCTAAAAGGACACTCAATGACATAAAATGTGTATTTTCATCACAGTTTAAATTGTCTTTTATGTCTAAAAGATATCATTTTCTAAAGAAGGCGAGAGAGAAAGGGCATTTCTGGACTAATGTGTCCTCCTCATCGTAATATACAGTATATGCAAAATACATTTCAAACTACAGACAGCTCTGTGAGACTGTACTTGTGCACAGCTAACATTATGCCAACATGCTCACAATGACAACAATAACATGTTTAACAGGTGCGATTTGCCACCTTAGCTGCAAATGCTAACGTTGCTAGCAGTGGAGCGCTACATTTCAGAGGCGGAGACTGTGTTTTTTGTCGAGCTGTTTTTTTCTGCGATGATGTGAAAACGCCGTCAGATGTCTTTTCTCAGCAAAAAGTCTGAGGCACATTTTCCATCTTTGCACCTGTCACTGCTCTGTATTCTTTACCATTTTCACCAGCGTGTTAGCATGCTAACATGTGCTAATTAGCACTAAACCCATTTGTTTTGAAGGTATTTGGTCACAAGTCAACACATTGGAACAAAAAAAAATAAGATTTGACCTGAAGATAGTGCTGCATGAAAGGTTATTAACGGTCCTGAGGAGAACATGAATGTGTGCAGCTAATCTGAGGAAACAGTCCTACTTTATTATCACAACCGCACAACTTCTTTGAACCGTTTGTCAACTCAAAATGGAGAATATTTTGTCTTCATCTTGGAATAATTATATGATTAATGGAGGAAATAAAAAAAACTTGTGATGTTTGAATCATGAAATTCTGAAATTATTCTCAGGAAAATAAAATGCTTGTGCATCCTCTCCATCCTTCCATAAACTTCCTGTTCAACCAGTCCGACGATTCGACCGTTATTCAAGATGTAAGCCCTCATTCTTGCAGTGCCTACCACAGTACCCTTGAGCAAGGAACTGAACCTCTTCCTGCTGCCTGATCTTAAACCTTGTGAACTAATAAAATGTCGACTTCCTCGAGGTGAGACTCTATACTTTCATTTTTTTTTTTTTTTTTTTTTTTTAAACATTCTCGCCTCCCTACAGCTACTGCAAACGTCTGCAACGTGGTGCTGATGAGGCACTCTGAGCTGTCGGAGGGCATCAGCGTGCTCGACGACAATGGGAACGTGGTGGGAACGTCGAAAGTGGCCGCCAGGCATGTACGTTGCTTTTTTATTTTTTTTTTTAAATCTCATGTGAAGTCTTCAGCTGCAGCTTTGTTCGTTTACGAAACATCTCTTTGTTTGCGACAGGCACTTTTAGAAACGGCTCTGACCAGAGTGGTCTTGCCCATGCCCATTCTGATGCTCCCTCCCATCATCATGGCTGTGCTGGAAAAGTAAGAGACTGCTTTACTTCTTTTATTCTTTCATGAACCGGTCACTTCTACTAAGAGATCTGGATTAAGACGGAGTGTGGGAAGCAAACCTGTAGGGATAGGAGGAAACCACATTATACATTTTACATTTTAATTACATTTAAGTTTGAAATGCGCTCCACGTTGTTTCCTCTAATATGCAGCCTGGGTGTATTTTAAAGACTTAAGTTGGTGGTATTTGGTCTTTTTATGCGATATATTTACAGTAAAAAATATCAACTATAGCCAGTTATACTTGAGCGTAATAATCATAAGGTTCTTGTTTTAGTGTCACTTTAAAGTGGTCATTGTTTTGTAGTTTTACAGCCTCTTTTTCCACAGAGACGACATAAAAGAGTGACACTCATTTTAGACTGTAACTGATAAACGACAGGAAAAATGTTCTTCAAGACGAGCCGCTTCTGCTTCTGTTCATAAAGGCTTTAAGTCCTCAGACAGTTGTCTCTCTTAACCTGGATTTTCTGCTGATTCAGTTTCTGTAGGTGGCGCCCTTTTCTTTATCCATTGTGACTTCTGCCTGCTTCAAATACATGCATCACTTGATGTGGGCAAGAGCATATTTTCTCAGGAAAACGAGACCAAGACTCATTTTCTTAGTTAGAAATGTTAATTAATACTGTAATGAAAGTGGTGTTCTGGTATAACACAAGTTAGATTAATTGGACATTAGAATGAACCCGCAATTAAATGATAATTCAGAAATGGAGAGTTGAAATTTCGGATTCCTTCATCCCCAGAACCGCTATTGCATTCAATGAACCTCCTCCTCCGCAGAGATTCAGTGTTGTGTGACGCGACCGTAATGATGTCTTAATGATGCAATGTGTTTTTACGGACGTCCCGTGATCGACGGCCCGACTGTGCCTTGCGGTCTGCCGAGGAATGCGGCCATCTTTGCAAGTCCTTGGCGGCGCTTGTCCCGACCGCTCCGAGCAGGCGGGGCCGGCTGCACAGGTGTGTTTGGGATTCCTGGCAGCTGCATGACTGAGCGGGAAGAGAGAGAGAGAGGGAGAGAGAGAGAGAGAGAGAGGGAGGGAGTGTAGAGATGGAGCAGGGGAGTGCGAGGTGGACTGGTGGTTGCAGGCGGGTTGTGCTCAGCGCTCCTCCACGACGGCTTCACTGGCTCTCAATGGAGCGAGAACAAGGGGACAGAGACGGCTCCCTGCGTGGCCCCTCCATGATGGATTACACTGCTGAGAGCAGATTCAAGGCGGTGACAGCAGGTTCTGTCCTTCGTGTGCTTCGTTAGCTGTGAGAGGGTGCACACCCATAAGTACATTCAAAACGTCTATGTGTTCATTTGAGCCTGAATACGCAGGTGAAAGGATTTGGGGCTGAGCTCAAACCGTAAAAGCTGTGTTCCAATTACATGGAGATACAGGTGATCATGTGATGTCAGAATAAAAATAAAGCTGTTTAGAAGTAACAACAACATGGGAATGTGTGTGTTGGCCAATGAAGCAAATTGCAAAAGCATTATCACCAGAAGTAGACCTCACGGTTGTGAGGTGTGTTGGGTTCACTGTACCTCATAACACACATTTGCAAAGATGTGAGTATTTTTACATTCTGCATTGTTTACATCCATGTTTGCTAACTTGCAGTTTTCTTCTTCCTTACTTTACTTTAAGAATTTCAACAACAGCTTCTCCCGCTGCTAACAAAGAAACGCCCTCTTGGCTTTTATTTAATTCCGTTGCATTTTCATGTTCATCATCACCCCCACCTTCTTCACCTTCTTCACCTTCTTCACACGGTGTTTTGTTTAGCGTCAAAATTAGAAACCTGCTTTACAGTTTTATTTGTTTCCTCTTTACAAGCCTCTGTACACACAGTGCAGCCGGCTCTGCAGGAGTAGAAAGTATCTGAACATTAAAAGGTATAATAACAATGTTCAGAAAGCACCGTATTTTAAGCTTTATTTTTTCCCAGACATTAATTCGTGGCCTTCATGCAAACGCAACTGTATTTAATCACTATTCATTATTTTTTTGTCAGGAAAATACATCGCCCCAAGTAGAACCTATACGAATTTATAAATGTAGTGTTTGGTTTCTGTGTTTGGCAGAGACTGGAGTCAGCAGGAATACTCTTTATTTTAATACTCTCCATTAATTGGTCTTCTCGTGGCGACAGGGAGGCTCAGTCGCGGTGTCAGAGGTTCACGTAAACGGTTAAACCCGGGTAAGACCTCAACCAGAAGATGGCCGGCAGCCATGCTACTCACTGCATGCTAACGCAGCCAGTATTGCATGAAATTGTGTCATTAATTTTGGATAATTTTTCACCTGATTTTCAAACTTGTGCCCAAACCGTCCCTCATCACTCTCAAACCTCACAACTTTTCTCCCATTGACTTCTCTCTCTTTGTGTGTGTGTGTGTGTGTGTGTGTGTGTGTGTGTGTGTGTGTGTGTGTGTGTGTGTGTGTGTGTGTGTGTGTGTGTGTGTGTGTGTGTGTGTGTAGCCTAATTAAACCATAGAAGCCATATGTGTTAATGAGCTCCCTCATTAGGCAGTAGCTCTCCTCGTTAGGGGGAGAGGCGGCGCTGGTGGAGGAGAGATGGAGCGGCTCTTTCTCAAGCTCCTGCTGAGTTCACTGTCCCACTCACTGAAGAGGGGATTATCCTACTGAGGGAGGAGAAATATGGGCTGAGACGAGGAAATATATTTTTGGAGATGGGTCTTTTTAAAACGTCCTTTAAAAAAGTCAGTTTTGTTCAAAACGCGACTTTTGTAATTGATGGTAGTATGTTTTCGTACAATACATTTGTGAGGGATTATTTGAGTTAACACAACAACACATGGCCTTGTAGAAATGATAACAAAAGCAAAGATTGAACTGTAAACATGAATGGGTTTTAAACAGAAAGGAGAGCTTGGTAATACAATGTGATGGTGTAACTTTGTAGTTTCTTGTTCTCTGAATCTGTGCTTGAACAGCAAACTTCTGATCCACAGGAAATGAAACTTCTCACTTCATAATGTGCTGTCTTTCTGAGAGACGGTTAATAATCCAATGAAGGTATCTGATGTGCAGGATGGAATGTTGCTGTGACATCAAATCTGTTTATCTGCAAAACCCTGACTCATCTTGGCTTAAATGGAGGGCATACTTTGCCTAAATTTGTCACTTCCTGTTGGATGTTTTCTTCCAGGAAGTGCCTGAAATATACTGTATTTTAACATTCAAAACATTTGTTTTAACTCCTGCTTTTTGAAAATGTTTGTGGTATATGTCAACCGTAAGGTAAACAAAGTCTCCTCTGTGTCCCTCCAGGCTTCCTCTCCTGCAGAGACGTCGGAGACTCGTCCTGCCCGTCCACAGTCTGGTGTGCCTCGCCGCCTTCGGCCTGGCTCTGCCCCTCGCCATCAGTCTCTTCCCACAGATGTCCCAGGTACTTCCTCCCAAAGAACCTTTCTCGTCCACTTAGGGACATGTCTTTCCTCTAAGATACAATAGAACATTATGTTATATGTCTTGTAACATTGCTTTGTCTAAAGTTGATCTATGAACACATCTTATCATCCCTTATCAAATGTCAATGCCCAGAGAAAGATGTTTAACCCCGTGTGAGTAGTGATACACAGTGTCTCTCTCCTAGTCCTCTGAGACGTGATCTGCCCAGTCTCGTCCTTCATTGATGCCATCCAGGCTCGCTGGCTGAGATCTAACTTTAGCCTTGTTGCCTCAGTGTGTCATTCTAGTTGTGAAATGACTATGGAGTGTTTTTTTTTTTGTTTTTTTTTAAACTCAATCTCTCTCTTTGTCTTCCCTCTGCCAAATGACTCGCTGACACAAGCCAACCAGCTCTGGCTTTAAAAATGTGTAGGATTTAATTACCGCTGGAGAAAGCTCAGACAGCCATATGGTAGAAAAACTTCAGACATATGTGTCGCCAACAGTCCTGTGAAAAGCTGCCTCCCGCTCCACAGAGGGGCCTGTTTTTTTTTCCTCTCACAAGTCTTTTTTGCACTTTCGCAAAGATAGCGGGTGAAAAAAAAAGAAAAAAAAAAAGAACTCCCTAAAAAGCAACATGAATGCGCTGCTCCCCTTGGACCCCCTGCCTACTCAATTTGTCCCACTTCCCCGTTTCACACCTACCAAGATGTCTGATTGGGATTCTGCCTCCAACTCCAACAGCCATCTGTCTCTGGTTCAAATATTAGGAGACGCAAACCTCAAATTAGACCTTCATCTGCCAAATTGGCTCTTTTTGCACATTAGTAGTAAATACAGAACATTTAAAGCCTTTAAGAATTATTTAGCTACAAATGAAACGCTTTCAAAGCTTCGAGCGGCGGCTCGTGTAGAAGTTTACGGATGCATCTGCGGCGTTAACATTTGATATCCGACGAGCGTTTCTATTTGCACTGTTGACCTTTTTTTTTTTTTTTTTCATTCTGCTTCCATTCCCACAGATCAGTGTGAATCAGCTAGAGCCGGAGATCGCGATGGCGACAGATTGCAAGATTGTGACGTACAATAAAGGCCTGTGAGTGATCTCTGCAGCCCGACGCATGAAGACGGGACCCGCCTGCTCGTCCCGGTTCAAACCACCCCGAAGCTCCCGCTGAATGAATCCCGGTAAACTTGGCTGTGAAGCGTTAGCATACGTTTACAGAGAAAGGCAGAATGCGTGTTGTTTACGCCAAGACGTTGCCTGATAAATAAGCAGTAACACATGATGACATACTGCGATACAGGGAAATATCTTATCGACACCTCAGACACCATTATAACATGGACACTTCAATAATACCGATAGCTGAGCCACTCTAAGAGAAGTATGGAGACGCTCTGCCTGGTGTCTTTCTTTTCTTTTTTCACAATGAGCGAAACAATAAGCTGGAGATTAATATGAACAAACATGAGGAATTAGTGGATTAAAGGAGGCCTGCAGGTGAACAGGGTAAAGGTTTGAACTGAGAGATGCAACCATGAAACTTCCCCCGTTGATTACTTGCATTAATGCAATTATTTTTTTTAATTACATGTTTTCTGAAATGGCATGTTTTAAAGAAATTATTATTATTATCAAATATGTGCTAATTTGCATACATTTCCAGACCAGAAATGTGAGCATTGGATAAAGCCAAGTTCAAAGTTCTTGTTTGTTTTTGTTGACATGGTAACGTCATTTTGCATATCGCTTTGTATCATTTCATAAATCGGAAAATACTCTAAAGAGCTCCAAAAAAATCCATTATCGCCATGCTTTTAAGAATATAATGTTGTATAAATCATGCTATAAAGGATATAAGAACAAAGCCTTCAGAATATAGATAACAATGAAAACTATACAGATAGTCAGTAAGATAAACACCAACATGTGTGTTTTGGATATTTTCTCTTCACTGGTCTCAAAGACGACGTGTTCTGAAAGAAAAACAGCCCAAACTCAAAGAAATGAGGCGTTTTCTCTTAAAGCGGTGATAAACATGATTGTAGCTGTGATCTGAATTGTTTATGTATGTTTATGTTTATGTAAACACTGTGAACGAAATCAGGATAAATCACTTCAATGTATGTTTGTCTTGTTTATAATTTAATGAAGGGGTTACCAACATTCTCTTGAGACTCCTTTAATATAATATATATATATATATATAATTTAATATATATATATATATATATATATATATAAAATTTAATATATATATATAATTTAATATATATATATATATATATATATATATATATATATATATATATATATATATATATATATATATATATATATATATATATCCCCAACCTAATATCATAGGTTGCATGTCTATATGTGGCATGAAAGGGTAAAACTATATAAGAAAGAGTCAGATATTCAATAGAAGTCAGAACAGTAAACATCATTTTGTTTATCACTCTTTAGTTTTTTCTTCTGTTACCTGGACAACCATCTTGCGACCCACTAGAAGCATCTTGTTGGTGATTTAACGGATGTAGAAATTCAGCCAGATGGAAATGTAACTTCCCCCCATTTGAAATGTGCACTATGCCTGATTTTGTCGTAGCGCCTTTTAAAGCAGAAACATTCCTTTTTTAAACTGTGAACTATATGAAGTTTCATATCTATTATCTCCTTTGAAATCATTCAATAACACTGTGTTGTGCTGTGCATTGATAACCTCACAGTTAAGTCACTTTGCTTTGCTGTCATGCAGTAAAACCACAGCGGTTGGTTTTAATTAGAGGTCACGTTAAATGATTACTCTTCCACCTCTGTGAACGTACATTTACTCTTTTTAAACTACTGCATTGTTGTAATCAAACACTTAATATACACACGAATATTTTCAAGTCTTTAAAGTCTTTTTTTTTTTTATTCCACTAATGTTTTCTTAAAGCACTATTGTGGAGATGCTGCTTTTTGCACATGTATTTGCACTTGCTGTATATAAACTTCCTGTCTTCCTATTATCTGTGGTCATGATCTGTGTGATTAGTGTGTTTTGCGAGGGAACAAGAAGCCACATGCAGGAGGAGTGAAGGATGCTGGGAAGTGAGCTGTGGCACACAACCCTGTGTGAGACCGATAACAACCGAACCTTCAGGGCTGTAATCAGCATCACATCTCTAAATGTATCTCTATTTCTCTCATACATTTGTAAGTAATAATGTCTCAAACATTTATAAATTATACCTAATTTAATATTTTGGGAGAATTATTTTTTTGAATGTGATCTGTAGCACGCTTCGGTTTAATTGCACGTGTCAGAATCATATGCAAATATCTCAAATTAGGTAATTTCAGTCGCGGCCCATAGAGAGCAGAATCCCACTGTTTTGTCAGTCACTTTGAAGATGATTTAGAATGTCTTTCTTTTTCAGTAATGAGGTTGTAATTTGTAATGCAGCGTGCCGCTTGACTGAGACTGGTGCAATGTGACAACTGAGACTACACGCTGCATGATTTATCGCTCCACATGCAATTTTATAACCAACAATAAAACATGTGTAATTTGTAGTGTTGGCTGAGGGAGGGGGGGAGGAAAATAAGGAGGCTTCTTTCATGCCGCAGAAAAACAGGTAATCAAACAGTAATGATCAGTGCGTTGTCTTTCAGTTCAGCTCTCCGACACCTTTTGCGTCAGCAGCAGGGATGCGGCGCCTCTTTCCCACCTCGCAGCACTCTGCTCCTCTGGAGAGACTCTTGTTTTCCCCGGTTGGATCCCTGAACTCTCTCTCTCTCTCTCTCTCTCTCTCTCTCTCTCTCTCTCTCTCTCTCTCTCTCTCTCTCTCTCTCTCTCTCTCTCTCTGCTGACTCAGGCGACAGGAGACGCTGCGTTCAGGGAGACGGCCGTGAGTTTTCCCCCTCTTTTTTAATTGTTTTCCTAACAGACAAATGAGAGGCGCGGCGCTCGTTAATCGCGCTGACCTTTTACCTGACCGAGGTTCTGATTGGCCTGAAGCGCACCTGCTTGACAAGGAGACGGTTGGGGTGCTTCTGAGTGTCAGAGTGAGCTACTGTACCGGTTACCCTTTTTGACTGTTTATTTGGACAATAAAGAATCTCTTTTACTGTGCGTTTGCACCTGCGGTGAGTATAGGATATCCTGGAAACTCAAAACAGGGTGGCCCCTCTTGCTACTGCAGATGTTTGTAAAAAAGAAAGACGGTGAGACTCCGTTTACCCCCCCCCCCCTCTCTGTTTCTTAGCTTACAAAACAAGACATCGGGGTCAGACGTCAGGGCTCATCTCTAAAGCCTCGGGGTCATTACGAGGAGACTCCTTCCGTTTCTTTTGACAGGTGATTACTGAGGCGGTTTGGTGAAAGAGCCGCCGCACAATAGTGACTATACTTTACTTTCTTTTTTTTTTTCTCTCAGAGGTTTCACCCTCTGGATGGGAGTCATTTCTGTGTCCCCCTTCTGCTGGAATTCAGAGGAAATACCGGTCAGAAGGTAACACACCTGACACCTGTGCAACTGTCCTGCAGCATTCCTGACACCTCAGTGGTTCCCAGCCTGAGAGAGGGCGCTGGCATGAGACGGATACTTTTTAGATGTCGGGGTATCGTTTTAGCTCTAAAGCATGAAACAACCTGAACGTGGATGATCGCTCTTTGGTTGAGCTCTTGGCCTCAGCAGGTTTTTCCATTCCAATCAAACACTGCAGCAGCATGTTTCACACTGATTTGCACGTGCTCCTTCAGCTGCAGAGGAGCAACTAATGAGTGAAACCCGCAGCTGCTTGGAATGAAGAACTGCAGACTGGATGTGCAAAGTGAGATCCGAATTACACCGAAGTCTGACCTTTCTCATCAGAGAAATAGTTTTTTTTATTTCTAAAACATCTGTTTGTAATTACACGTTCTGCTTGAAAAGTACGTTCTCATACATGGTTTGTTCGTACTACACACGGCTCTTAATGGAATCTGCAGACATTCAACGAAACGGAGAGGTCATCCATCACCCAACACTGACAGACGTGGCATCGCAGGAGAAGCACAAAGCTGGAGAAGTGGCTTTTTTATTG
Source organism: Cebidichthys violaceus (assembly GCF_023349555.1). Lineage (NCBI taxonomy): Eukaryota > Metazoa > Chordata > Actinopteri > Perciformes > Stichaeidae > Cebidichthys > Cebidichthys violaceus. Next base: position 2,104,573 of record NW_027176395.1, on the reverse strand, counting down.
TGTGGCACAACTCGCCCCTAACACCAGAGGTCCCTGCGGCTCCTCGTCTGTCCCAGAGTCACGCACAGCTGGCCGTGAATCGCCTCTCTGTGCCGAGCCCTCGTTAGGAAGAGCAAGAGCGCCGGGAACGGGTGTGGAGTCAAAAATCATGCTGCAAGTGTTGGATCTTCTGTTTTTGTTCCTCTGGCCGGTCCCCAGTCCGTTCAGCCGACTCGCTGGGTGGTTTTTAGAAAGTGTGCGACGACGTCATCTCGTCGTCGAGGAGACATTTAGATTTAACATGGTACACAGGTGGCGGAGTGGATGAGCGATGAGGTGTTAATGACCCTAAGCAGGTGGTAAAAACAGATTTAATGAAACAAATCCTCTTTTGAAAGCAACCTTTTATACATGGCCTCTGTACAATATTTAAAAAAACAGACTATGATGGAGGTTGACGTTGTTTCCCTTCACGTTTGGTCGGATCTCTCCTCATCTGTCGTTAAATAAGATGTTTGTTTTTTCTTTCTTTCCAGTGTAGCGCCTCAATGAGGAGAAGTGCGGCGATCACATATGTAGTCCTTCCTCTAATGTGTCTAGTTATACTTAATAATATGACATAATAAATAGCGTTGGTCCTCTGATGCAGCGTTGTCGGAGGCTTTTAGTCCTCCGAGGTGACGTCTATGTCCTCGGAGCTGGGCTGCTTGGTGGCCACGCGCCATCTGTTGATGTGGTGGTTTCCCTTCTTCTTCTGCTGGCTGTCTGGTCCCTCCTCCTCCAGCTTCTGGCGCTTGTACTTGGTCCGCCTGTTCTGGAACCACACCTTCACCTGGACAGGCAAATAAACAGGGTTAGTGATGATGATGATGATGATGATGATGGTAAGAAGACAGTAGTGTCATGTCAGAGAGGCACTGATTGAAATACGAACAATAGGCAGGACGTGTTTCATGTATCAGACACAGATTGTTGGTGTTGTCTAAATGTCATGGAGCCATCATTGTTTTTAATAATATCTGAGGTTGAGGAAGCAACTAACTGCTCAGTATTTTATCTTATATTAATTGATAAATCACTTGGTCTAAAAATTGCACCAGCAACACGCTCAGTGTCCTGAGGTCCAAGGGAACATCTTGAGTTTTCTCTCTTGATTCAACCATTTCAAAACCCAAACATGTTCATGCAAACTTTACAAAGCAGCACTTTGAGACTGGTTGGCTTTTTTTTTGCATGAGAAATAAATACTTGTCAATTTTTATTTAATTCAACTAATCCATTGTTTGGCTAATTGTTTCAGTTCTACCTGTGATGTTCCTACTATTAAGGCAAGTGACAGTGTGTGTGTGTGTGTGTGTGTGTGTGTGTGTGTGTGTGTGTGTGTGTGTGTGTGTGTGTGTGTGTGTGTGTGTGTGTGTGTGTGTGTGTGTGTGTTTAAATAAAAAAAAAAATGACTTTCACAATGCTACATTTATTTTATTCTGTTTAAAAACAATGCTAATATTATATACAGTTCTGTGTTCTTCCCAAAAAAATGTAATTAAATTCACCCTCTGCACACCAGTTATCTTCATTTTCTACCATTACATTAAAACTCTAATTAAACAACCAAAGTCTCAATCTGCCTCTCACCAAAACAAATATAGTTCAGGTTTCTTTGAGCCTAACTGATCCGCCATGCTTTTACATTCCCCTGCATCCCTTTCACAAATGTCTCTCAGAATGCTCAGTCACTTGATCAGTGTAGTCCACATGTTTCAGACGTCCTCACTCTAAAGAAGCATATAACTGGGTGAGACACTTAACATCCAGTTCACTGTCATTACAATTTGCATAATGCAATTGGTGCTTAATTGAAGCCCTCTTATTGACTGACACAAAAGTTGCGAGCAGCGTTCATCCATTCCGCTGACTCAGGAAACCTCTCTTTATATTGCCTATTAGGCCTAATTGACACCCAGATAATGTGGACTCATTAAACGGAACCATCGATAACATTTACGCTGCTTTATCCTATAGCATGCATGAATTAAACACCTTTTAAGAGACGCTTTAAACTGACTAAGCTGCAGTCATGTCTCAAGTGGCTGGGATTGGTTTTTAATTATTATTTAAATTGGATTGCATATATTTGAAAGAAAATGTTTGAATTTCATTAAAAGGGTCCAATACAAGCAGAGCCAATGCAAGATGATTTCACACTGTTAATGCATCATCTCCTCTGTCATATAACCCACATTTAGAGGATTCCTTAATGGTAAATAACAACTAACCTGTAATTCAAACCACTTCCTATGGCCTTCCTATGTCACACCTACACTAATGAACAATTTAAAGCTGTCAGTAAACAAATAATTGTGCTGCTTTAAATTGAAGTTATGATTATGAGGCTGTATTTTTTTGACATAATATCAGGAGGTTGCAAGTTATTTAAAAAAAAAAAAAAGTTACATTTTTTATTGTTCTACTGTTTTTGAGAATAATGTGTCCGGGTATAATTCTGCTTTATTTATATATATTTATTCTAAGCTAAAAATGTATCAAAATTAGAATAATCCTTTAATTATTTAACATGAATCGACATTCAAAGACAGCGGTCTGAACATGTTCTCTAACTTGAAATACGATCTGCCGTCATGACATCATCTCACCTGTGTTTCAGATAGACTCAAGCTGTTAGCGAGCTGCTTCCTCTCGGCTCCGACGACATAGTGGTTCTTCTCGAAGGCTCGTTCCAGACGGAGGAGCTGGGACGGAGAGAAGGCCGTCCGGATGCGTTTGGGTTTTCTGGCGAAAGGACCGTGGAGCAGCAGGCTGTCCTGGGACACGTCGTTACCTGAGGCCGGAGGCAAAAGAAAGCAGCATGGCCGTCGGTTGGAGCCGGAAGAGGTAACGTGGGGTTTTTTCACAGCTCATTTTATCTGGACACCACGAATCGGGCGTCTGTCAAACGAGTGTGTGGACACCTGTACTATGAGCGACCAAGTGCGGCTGTGGGTGTCATTATCACGGTAGTGAAAATCTATTTATAAATCTATTATTATCATCATTATTATAATGTCTATAGTCTACTATCCAGTAGAAGTAGTTGTAGCAGTAGTAGTTACTAGCCTAATAATAATAATAATAATAATAATATTGTCATAATAATACAATTTCCCAGTAAGTTAGCCTAATAGATATTTTTTTGTTAAATTCCTTTTTTTTTAAATTAGTGGGTTTTTTTTTAAAAAAAAGCGACTATTGTTCTTCCATCTAAAGTTCATTTTTTACTACATGCTTTATTTTTTGTATTAGGCTTAAATAATGCATTTTAAATGAGTTCACATGAACTCGTTTGATTATGGAGAACCTGAAAATAGTTTGTAATGCAAATGCTACACAAGCCTAATACAACATATTAAGTATTATCACTATAATAACAATATTTTTTATTTTATTTGTATTCATTTTTTTTTTAACTAAACGACTCGCAGCTTCTAGTTTTGGAGAATATCCAAATCTATATCAGATGCTTGTAGAACACGCAATGAAACGAGTAATATACCTGTAGTCAGATACACAATTATAATCTAATAATCGAGTTTAATTTACTGAAAAATACAGGAAATAAGATCAAAGTTGATATTGAGTTTAGTGTGAGTGTTTCTTCACTGCGTTGTGGTTGAATGAACTCACATCCTTTTTTGTCAGACATGAGAAATATAAATGTTTATTTCAAGGTAAAACATTCTGATTGAATATTTAAAAATATTTTTCATTATCTGCTAATTACCATTATTTAAATTGTTTGCTTTTTTGTGCTCTTGTATCCCAATAAGCCCAACCAGAAGTCATTATGAGACAAACTAAATGATGTTTTATTTACATTAAATTGCCAGTGTGGCAGCAGGCTATAGTTTATTATTATTATGGCCATTTTATGGATTTGCATCATTCTTCCTTCATTGTAAAATACTTTTTTTTTTGTCCAGAACTGTCTGCCATGAAAAGCGATATGCAAATAAACGTTGCCTCGTACAATATAAACATACATGTTAATAATAGAGATGCGTTCATTGGTTAATAATTCGCGCGCAGGTTTTGTCTGGTAAATAAATCACCGCAGGCCGTGTTCAAAGCCTTTCTGTTCCCATTCTATTCACGTTATTATCCTGGATGTTATCAATGGTGTCTCTACAGCCTGGCTGTCGCGCGAGATTTATTATTTTATTTATTTTAGAATGAAATGAGCCTAACCTAGGGCGAGTTCTCTTCTATATTAAAAGAAATCTACATCAGAGCTTATCTTCTCCCGGCTGCGGCTTTGTGGGAGTAGAGCTGCAGGGCGAACCAGAGTGCAAACGTAAGAGCAGAGCAGCCGACACCCTGCTGCACTTTATTGTTCAGCGGAGAAACACTTTCAGTGTTCACGAATATCTGTCCTCTCACAGGTTATTGGAGCACACTTTCATTTTTAAGAAATGCTGTGAGTTTATTTTGAATCATGCAAACCTTAGTTTTCAAGCAGTAAACCCACACGTTATGATTATATATAGTAATTCACCATTTAATGTGCAGAATGGCCTATTATTATTATTTGTTTTAAGTCTTATTATTCGAGCATAAAGACTTGCAAACATCAACATCGATTGCATATGAGTGTATAATAAGCGCATCTCGTTTGCATCGCCACCGCTTCACTTAGGCCTGTATACCTTGAAACCGGTGTCCGAAAAACCGGTTCCGTAGGACCCACGGGTAGAAGTTGAGCGGGTCTCGGTGCTGCGTCCCGAAGAAGTGCGGATGCTGTAGGTGGTGGGAGCCTCCGAGCTGGTGAGGAGCCACGGTGAGGGAGGGGTGGTTCTCCGGGAACACCAGGTCCGGGCTCTGGTAGAGGGTCCTGGCCTGCGGAGCCTGGTAACTGTTCATTAAGGCATCCGTCGTCGGGTTGGAGTAACTTAACGCCGTCGGGCGGATGGGATCCTCCGCGATTAGAGGGTTCTCTTTGGCGACCAGAGACTCTATCGTGAAGCAGCGCTTGCCTGCAGAAGAAAACATCATCTCGTGACAGAAACAGAAGCCGATACCAAAAAAAAAAGAAAGTGATCGGTCTTGTTTTCCCTCCTTCCTCTTACTGGAAAAACCCAACAGCCTCCCGCTCAGAGATGCATCGTGACCAAAAGCAGAGATGCTGCTACAAAACTCAACAGTGCTGCAAATTGCATTCCATGAAGTCTGCGCGCGCTCGGAGGGTTTCTGTGCACAAGTGCGCACCAAGTAAAGCGCCTCCAACCTGCCATGTGGCTTTGCGCTGCGCACGGAGGCAGCTGATTGGACCAGAGCACCTGCCAATAGGTCTCCTCAAGTGCCTGCTTCAAAGATCACACAAGACCGGGCAGCTTAGTTACAGAGACACGCTGAGAAAACATGTGTGCCTCCAATTAATGGCTCATTGTGTGTCCTATTCAGCCGTAATATCTCGTTTTTCTTCAGGGAAACAATGGGGGGGGGGGGGGGGGTGTTGTTCCAGTGCCTGTTAGAGCAGGAATTCTCTAGAAGTGACGAGATATAACACACGGAAGAAAATTAAACTTTTGATCTCACGTCTCGTGGAAACGAGTTGGATTTCCACTCTGTTCACAGCGAAGTGTTTTATAATAAGTTCATTATATGTATGATAACGTTTAGACGTGTTTCAACTCACGATGCGGTGTTAAATATCTGCTCCACGTGACCTTTCTATCTGAAATATGCGTTGAAAGGCTGCAAAGGTCAGTTGCCTCACGTTGGTCTCGACTGTCACAGTTCATCGATGATTAAAAACAACAGAACTACAGAGCTACGTTCAGGTGAAACGTGCAAACTGAAATATCCTCTTCATCCTCATGCATCAACAAGCACCAACAATGTACCTATATGTCCTTACCTAAGAGCATATTTGGTCGCCTTTAATTATATTTTTAATGCTTAATTAAAAAATTTATTTTTTGCATTGTGTGCATTATTTCAAAAATAACGAAAAATACAAAATAATATTTAAATTTATAAATAAGTTGTTGCTATAAATGCCATAATAATAATAATAATAATGTTCTTGGATACGCTTGTATTGTTCTTTTTATTCCATTAATTGCTACATTATTTAAAATTATGATATTTAGATTTTGCTTTTGGAATAAGATGGATGCACAAGAAAACTTCCCGTTTGGCTTTTCTAATGCATTAATTAAGAAAAGGATAATAACGGTTGTGTTGTTTTGTTACATGCTTTAAACGCCGTAGTAAACGAGTCTCAGCTCCCGTTATTGGGTGTATGACTCGATGTCCAGCAGCGCGCAGACCGACACGGAGAGACCGCGGCAGCCTGTGATCGCGTTTGGAGCTCGCCGGCTTCCTTATCCCTCGGCGCTCAGCTTTCCACGGTGCACTAACCAAGTTAATAAGTCTCCGCTTAATACGCTCGTTTGTTTCGAGGTTGCATTAGAAAATCATTACCGATGGAAATGATGAGGTGTAACAAGTTGTTGATTAGGCGTTTAGAGCTAAAGGCTCCTAAAGACAGAGGTGCGTTCTTATAATCAGTGCCAGAAAGAAAACGCTCCATTGTGTGTTTATTAATAGTGCTGTGTGACAGATAGAAAACTGCGTTTATTCACTGGCTGAGCCATGAACTCCTCGATACAGTTTCATTAGAAATATTTGTCCTCACGTGCATGACCCAGACTGTTGAGAAATAACAGAGCTATGTATAAAATCACTCGATTAGAAACAACTGTTTATGATTATGATATTTGAAATGTTAGAAAAATAACCTCTGGACGTTCTGTGGAGTTTTTTGGGGTTTTTTTGCTTCACGATACAAATATTCTCGTTTAATTTACATGTCGTGTTTAAAATAATTGAGTTTGGTTGTGAGGTCTCGTTATAAATCATTCTGTGGTCATAAATATTACGAATGTGAGAGAATCATTAAAAAATAACTCTCTTATAATAAAGACGTAACGTGTTTTGAGAGCGACCTGTTTCAGGTCACATAAGTCTTCAGTGCAGGGTTTTTATATTCACACCGTCTTTTTACCCAGAGTGCAACAGCACGAAGTTGCGGGGCTGTTCCGAGCCGGTTGAGTTTAATGACGCAGCCCTGCGGGGCCTTTACGCACTGACCCTGATCGCTGCTGGTTAATAGATGCTCAAATCGCTCCGCATTAACAGAAACAAAGCAGAGCAGGCCACCTTTGTTCCGCAGGCTACTGTTGGTTTTTCCCCCCCGAGGCTCCGGAGGAGAGTTCCTGTGAGTCTGACCGAAAGTGATCTTCAGACGGACGTTCCTCCTCAGCGGAAACACGCTTTAGTGACATTCCTCAGTAGTAGTTAAACATTTCAGTGCACGTGTGACCATTAGTGGCGAGTTGAGACCTCAATTAATCCTCATTTACTATCCTCTGTACCACACTGGATGTCATAATGTGTTCAGATTATACATTAATTATGGGATTACCGCAGTTACACATTGGCCAATCAAGGAAACTGAAAGAGCGAATAGTTAACATCAAAGACGATGCAGAGTTTGATCTTTAAGAGGACACATTCCTTTTTGTTTCAGGTGTAACTGCGCAACATGTAGTGGCACTATTTCTATGTGATAGACACCTTTAAAACAGTGTTGATTCAGCCAAACAGAGAGACACTTCACCACCGCACCTTGTTTATTATGTGGTAAGAAATATCGTTTTTACCCAACAAGTACCATTGAAAAGCTTAAGGTTAAAAACACATCTGACTGAGAACTTTGGCAGACACACATCTCTGGTACTTGCATTTAAAAAAAACACATTTGTCTGCAAATTCTACAATTTAAATACACTTTATTTCACCGGGATGATCCACTCGGTATCAATAGATTTCTGTGTCTAAAATGAACTTCTGCTGACTTTTGTCTTCTAACAATGTGGGGAAATATAGAAAAGTGTTACAAATGACTTTGACCTGAGCTCAACAAACCAACATCTATTGTAAAAATGTCTTCAAACGGCATTAAAATGTTTCCTCTAATCAATATAACTCTTCAATCACACCATTGTTTAAAATAAAAAAATATATATATTATATGATATGATATACATTCCACAGGTTAATTGTCTGTTTCAAATATCCACAAAGTTGTTTTTTATGGGAAAGAGGGACAAAGAGGAAAAGCCGCTGTGAAGACAGATGGCTCGATTCAACACAAGTGCTGCCCTCTAGCGGCCGAAACCAGACGCTCTCATAATGGTGTCTTAATTGATTGAGAAAAAGAAAAATAGGATTTTTTTTTTATAAACCCTCAGTTCATTATAACGTGACACTGAACTCGACCCAGTGACCTTCAAACTCTACCTTTATTCTAATGTTTGAGGCCTGAGGCTGAATAAATCCCTTCAGTCTGAGAAACGTTTCACTCCATCAACTGTCTGACGCTTCACCTCCAAAGAGGTGGGACATCACTCACCAGTCCACTAACCCTGTGTTGTTATTGTTGTTGTTGTTTTTAAACCGATGCTGCCATCCAGTGGTTGAAGGAAGTCACAGCATGTTAACAGGATTAAAGGTTTCCTGCGGAGTTCACCTTTGACCTCAGTGGGTTTTTACTTCCACTTCCCAGAGGTTTCACTCCCAGCTGCTCCAGTGGAACATGAGGAACATTACCCTGATTACACTTTAGTTCAAAACTGGGAGGTTAATACAACATGTATTAATGAACATCATGTATACTGTACAAGGGTGAACTCAAACTTAAACCCGAAAAAATAAAGCGAAAAGGACAAAAAACTAAATTAGCAGTGTTACAGAAATGTGCGCTTACTTGCAAAAGTAGTATTTGGAGTTAAAGGATATCACAATATTCTGATAGCTATGTTTTCTTGCAGACATGTATGAGTTTCAGTAGTCAATAATGTCAAAGACAGAATCTCCTCAGCTGTGTCTTATTTGGACAGCAGAGGATCCGAAGAAAATGAAAAAGACTGAAACAGAACCAAAGACACAAATTAAGCTCATAGCATCACTAGCTGCTGCAAAGTAAAGTTAGGCTTCACTAAACTGAATTATGCAAATTAATGTAAATTTAAACTGAAACATCTCAGGTTGTCAGGTATCTCAAATCTTTGAGATCATTATTAAATTCTACGCATTCTGGTATGATTCGGCCACTTATTCATTATTTGGTTCGTAGAGAAACTTCTGGTCTCTTCCTCCGTGATGAAGATGAAACCAGCTGAGGCTCGGGGGTTTCCCCTCTCACCTCCCGCGTTCATTAATAAACTAATTGGCCATTTTGTTTCGCATTAGCGTTGTGTGTTCAGCTAATCTGTCCCACTTAAATACTTGGAAAATTTCACCCCATTATAACGAGATGGGAAAAGTAGCACGTCGCTGCGTTTGTGCCACCTGCACGAGAAGTGCCGTCGTTTAGCCACCTGTACTGGGCCATGCTCCTCCACACCGGCAGCCCTCCTCGGCGTAAACACCCCCCCCCTTTAACACGGCCTGGAGACCCAATCCGTGTTCATATCAAGAGAAGGCATTTATCTCGGTCTGTTTAGCTTCTTCTGCGATTTATTAGGAGATTACATCATTGATAAACAGATGAACCTATCTACTGCTGAGTATCATGAGACTGTTGTGCTGGAATATTAGCGAGATACTTCAACAATTGTTTTAAAACCCTTTTATTCATGTGGTGGTGTGCGTAAAAGACGCACGTTGGATCAATTTACGCGTTCGCTCTATTTGGCCGTTAACTGTCCTTCGTGGAGTTCCGTGTCGCTGAGCACGAGGTGGACGGGAACTTGGAGCTGTGCCCGTGTCAGAAGTCATTGTGCGTCTCCAGCGCGGCCCTTTCACCGCGAGACAAAGGGCGGCTTCTACTTCAAACGCTTGTAATGAAAGCTAATGACTATTAGATGGAGTGGAGGGGCCCTCGCCTTTGCAAATAAAATGCAAAGAAGGATTTTTTTTTTTTTATTTTGTATTTTTTACAGTCGCCTATTCAAATGAAGTGCACTCTCCTTTTGGAGCTGGAGGTTATAACTCTCCATGAGAACTTTCACACCTTCTCACAGTAGCTGCAGCTGAGCTGAGTCACGTGATGAAGGTCGTTTAAATCTAGGGAGGAGACATGTTTTTAGAGGTATTCAAATATATAAAGAAACAGCCAATAATAATAATGACAAGACGAGGAGTGATGACAAAGAGATGAGCTCATTCTCATCTGACGATTACAAAATTATTTTTTTCATTTTAAAAACACAATTTGCATTGAGCTGAAACTATTCAGGTGTCAAACCTTCTCTGGTGGCAGCTTCTCAGATATGAGGTTCCTTTGTCACATGTGATAGTAAATTGAACATGACTTTATTTTGTGTATTTGACCTTTATTGTACCAGGATAGTCTCTTGAGATCAGGGGATTCATTTTTAAAGCACCGCAGCACAATTTAGACCAAAACAAACGACGTCATTGAAAACACTTTGGCTGCAACTGAATCATTTTCATCATCAGTTAAATCCGCAGAATTCTGTGATTTTGTAAAATGCCGGGAAACTGTGAAAAAGTGCCGGTCACGATGTCCCAGAGCCCACTGTGTCGTCTTTAAATGGATTGTTCTGTTCCACCAACTGTTCTGATCCCAAATGTATTCAAATATCTATCGTATAGAACAAAGAAAAGCTGGAAATCCTCACATGTGAGAGGCTGAGATGAGCGTTTGTGTTGTCCTTTCTCCTAGAGAAACAATTAATCGAGTCATCAAAAGGTTTTTACTCCTCCACTAATTGCTTAAGCTATAGAAAATACAGATATGAGCCAGCAAAGCCGCAATATATTCTAACAGTGTGGATGAACAAGCTCCGAGACAAATCGTTGCCAAAGGAATAAAAGCAACAAGTCAAGAGGCAAATGAAGACGTAACAGTTGTCTTTCATAAGCAGCTTCACCGCAGAGAGTCTTAAGAAACCCAGCCAGCGTTGGCTTCTTTCCAGCCGTTAAGGTGCCCTGTGCTAATTGGGACAATCCCCCCCCCCCCATCCCCAGGACTTTCCAGGCTTTCCCAGGCCTCTGACTGCTTCTTTCTTTCCCTCAATGGGATTACGTTGGGCTGTGGAGAGCGAGGGGAGGAGGGGGAGCTGATCACATCAGAAACGGCTCTCTGAGGTTTTTTACACAAATTCTGCTCCTTCAGCCCTAATCAGACGGAGCAGAGACACCAGGAGAGAGCAGGCGGGGCGGGGGGGGGGGGGGGGGTAGAAGGGAGAAAGAGATCAGCTCCGTTAGCGTTTATTAAACTTCTCTCTTTGATACCGTCACCGGCCGTCTTCCTCTCCCTCTTACAGCACCTCTGCTGCATGCGTTGGTGGCGCGCTGGGCTTACGTTGGTCTCTTATGTCTTTGATGTGTTTACATAGAAGAGGCCTGAACACGTCCCCAGTGTGCACCAGCATTACAACCAGTTACTGGTTAAGAACGTGAAAGTTAATCTGACTGGAATAACTTCAGGCTCTCGAGCTTGCTTTTCATCTGTCTGCTTCTGCTCAGTATCTTATCTGATTTTGTTCTGCCTTGTTTTTTTTTATAGAGGGGATTTGTGCCCAGCTGGTTTCTGGAGAACCTTGTGCTCAGAAGAGAGACCTTTATTCTGAAATCATTGTGCACAGGAAATAACTGCATTCATAAATCAGAGCCAAAGAAAGGGGAGGATGTAGATTCAGGTCCTGGTCCACATGCTACCCTCACGTACTGTATACTGCCTTACAGTGGCCGAGAGCAGGAACTACAAAAACAGTGAACTGTTGTTATGTATGTTAATGTTAACGTGTCCTCAGATACGTTTCTCAATGGATCACTAAATAAGAAAAAAAGAAACCAATATTTTTCTGTGACCAAACCTTGGCCTTTATATCCGTGCCTAGACATCACAAAGTAGATATTGCTTCATTTTAAAAGTTCACAAATATAAATGTTAGGGAAAAGCTAAGTGGAAGCTACCAACATGGTTGCCTGGGTGTTTTCGGGCATCTGGAGTGTTGATTGGTTCTCCATTTCCACTAGTCACTTGAAGCTTATCGCTTTATTTGATGTGTTCAAAGTCAACCTGCCACTGAGACTATTTGGTTACAGAATGTACATCTAACAATTCATTTAAATTGTAATGTTTGCACTTCCAGTTCTCTTGTCTCAGTCAGTGTTTTTTTTCTTCAATTCCTGAAATAAGGTTTGTTTCTAACACAAGCGTAAGAGATTTTAATGATTTGAAACACATCAGTTAATTCCCCTCTTGTGAACGTCTGCCTTCACGGACTCGTCTGCCTTCACGGCCTCCGTTGTTTGTTTTTCGCGCTCTGTGACCGCGGTGCCGTTAGCTTTTAGCTCACCAGCCCAACGTTAGCCTTTTTATCATCTGGCGATTGCGTTCACGCTTCAAAAATCATAAGATGTGTGTTCATTCGGTGAAATGAACATGCTGATCAGTATCATAAACGTGTGTTTGCCACAGAAGATTGCTGCTTAACTAACAGGAAACTAATCCCATTGGCTTTTTGACGCGGTAACCAGGGCGACGCTAACTCGGCCTAAAAAAAACATTAGCAACATTAGCAACCATGCAGCACTCTATTGTCAAAGGAAAATGGGCACGAGACGGATATCTAAATCTACATATCAGTAAAGTAGTTTGATGGAAGGTAAAAGTCTGTGATAATACATTCATTACCACAAAGTAATCCACCTACTAACTTATTGTTAAACAAATGTGAGGATTACGGAGACGGACGCGCCGCCTCAGATGTCTTTGTTTAATGTGACGGAGGTCTCCACAGGACGGGACTTTCAGGTCGACCGGCGCAATTAGCTGCTCTGATGGACTCATTTGCTACATCCCAATCCTTTCTGCACGCTGCCTTCCCTCGCGGTTTATCCCTCATGTCTGCCAGGCAGGCTTCAGCAGACAGCGTGAGTCCCCTTCCACCTGGAGGGAAAGACGAGGACTCTCAACAAAGCGGAGACGGGACACCCGCCGGGGGTGGGAGGGCCCGTGTGAGCCCCGTCTATTGAAAGGCAGTGAGAACAGGCGTATTGACCGTTTAAACAGATTAAAAATAGTGAGACCCAGCTCTCCAGCCCCGAGACAGACTGACCCCTAACCACCCCGGGTTACAGATATCCTCACATAATCCCCGAGCTGGTTATTTATTTGCTTAGCTCAAACCAGAGGGGAACCCGAGTCCGTCCCAGACTTCAACTTAGATCAAACCGGGGAGGAAGTGTCTCGTCGTGTCTCTTCGAACCCGAGGCGTTCAGAGTGTGACGAGAGGAGCAATAAGGGGAGGTCAGAGGTCGTGATGATGGTTTGATCGGGATACGTTAGAGAGGAGACGGGTTTGCTCTCTGTGGGTCGATCAGTTTCTGACACTAATGTTGTGTTTGCTGGCAGGGGAACGCTCCGTTATTATCGGTTAAATCAGGATCTCATCTGATTCTTCGGTGAGCAGAATCCTGTCACATCTCGTGCTTTTAGTTTACTTTAATAATTGAACTGCTCTCCTAATAAAATGCTGAATTGCTCTTGAAATTTGAATCACCGTTCTAGATCTTCTAATGTCAACACTTTTCTTAAAACATTGAGGAAAAAGTTGCACCAAATGGGGGTGAAATAAGACTAAATGAGCTGCAGTCAGACTTCAAATTTGAAAGAGCACATCTTTAGATTTAATGAATTAAAAGTTGAACATTAAAAAGTGTCTTTTTGCTTCATGCTGTTGGAGTGATTTGATCTGATTTGACAGTTGCTAAACAAACCCAGAACTGTCATCGGATTGTGTTGCTAACTCCTGATTGGTGGACATAAGTGCATGACGTCACGTTTCCTCGACTGAGCCCAGAGAAAACCCGAAACCTCTTATGTAAAATACTGATTCTAACTTTTATAGAATATTGTGTTTTAATGTAAAATGGGCCTTTAAAATGTCCCATGAGTTTAGCTGTCTTACATGTGCAGATAATAAATGAGGAGTTCTGATTTCTTGCAACACAAAATGTAATAAGAAGGAATAAACAGGACATGGTCATTAATGTCATAAAATATATTTCTGAATATGTCATTCAAATGTACAAAAAACTGAACAGGTGAAGTGAGCTTATCAAAGAGCAAAAAACATTTAAATATATAACTATACATCTATTAAATAACCATAGTTGGAGACACGGGCCTCCTTTCTCAACACTATGTACAAAAAGTCCCAAAACGTCCGGTGGTGTTCGGTCAACAGTGGTCAGTAGAGTCATCAGACACGTCGATGTCCACGTCCAGGTCGGAGAACTCCTCGTCCTCATCCCCTTCGTCCCCGTGGCCTTGAGATCCGGGACTTTTTAGCGGAGCGGCCAGGCCCAGTTTGGCCAGCTTGGCCTGCTGCTGCTCCAAACTCTGTTTGCGCCACTTGATGCGTCGGTTCTGGAACCAGACTTTGACCTGGAGAGAGAAAAAAAACATGCATTTTTAGAAAAAAAAGTCCAGTAAGAGACGAGTGTAAATACAATATGTTTTTGAGGCCACTACTAAAAAATGTTTTTCCCGTTTCTCACCTGAGCTTCTGTGAGCTGTAGAGCCGAGGCCAGGAGGAACCGCTCTGATCCCACCATGTACTGCTGCCGCGCAAACTCCTTCTCCAGCCGGGAGAGCTGCTCGCTGGTGAAGCTGGTGCGCATCCGTTTCGACTTGCCACCTTTAGTTTTGAACGAATGCAGCCCTGCGTTCACTTTGGACATTGACGCTGCAAAGAAGAGATGACGCGTTTAATCACACTGCCACGTGACAACACTTTCATTTTTGACATTTACATCTCGCTCTGCTAGATCCAGTAAATAGTGAAAAGAAACCACTCTTTCTTTTTTTTTTTTTACCTTGTGCGTAAAATGCTCCACGGCACGAGGATTGGTAGGAGAAAGGCGGGCAGCAGTAGACTGAGTATCCAGGCTGCGAGTGGAGCGCAGAGTGCAACATGTTTTGAGAGTAGAGGTACGGTGCCGCTGCCATCGGTAGGGCCGCGTGTCCGGTGAGAGGCAGAACTGGGAGTCCTGGCTGGTATTTCTCTCCGCACGGACTCGGACTCGCCCGGCAGCTGGTTGCGTGCTCCGGCTTGGCGAGCAAAGCATCGATGGTGAAAGATTTCCCACTGGGAGGCTTCGCTGTTGACGCGCACTGGCTCCCCTGGTACTGCGGGTACAGCAATGCCGGTGCGTAATTACGCACAGAGTATCCATAAGCTCCCACTGGTCTGTTCGGCACCTGCATTCTGACAGATGTATTATTATTTTGTTTTGAAGTAAGATCTTGATCCTTTGCAGAAAACCAGTTGTCGCTCGTCCTGCAGCAGGAAAGTGAATGGTGCTCCTCCTGCGGAGGCTCCTCATTTATACTCCGGCCGGACACAGAGGTGTCAACAGCCCCCCATCGGTCCTTTGTCTTTCTAAGTAGCAGATGAGAGAAACGAACATCCCGACAACGTATCCAATTAATTGGTGGAGTAGTACAAGCTGGGATTGTCAAACATCCTAACCCTTTGAATGACAAGGCTTTTGAAGAGTCGGGGGGGCAGGGCACTCGGGGAGATTTACTGGGCTACAAATTCTTGCATGGATCTTAAGTCCAAATGTAATCATTACCGCTGGGAAAGCCTTGATGTTACCAAATCATCCTATTTGGAGCCTTTTAAGTTCTGGCTGGCCGACAGATGCTCTAAGCAGCGTAACAAGTCGCTTCAAGCTGTACAATAACAGAGAGTCCACTGTGTTGAACTCCACTTATGTTTATCTTGCACACTTGTTAATGCACTTTCTCCAACCTTATAATTTAGGGACAATCAAGATATGTTTGTCTCAACCCACTGTACATCAAGAGTCACTCCTGATTCTAAACAGCCCATAATAAAAAAAAAAAGTTGTGTCTAAAATGAATGCGCTCTATTTCCAGAGTGTGTTTTTTAACAGCGGCGGTGTCGCTCTTCAAATGGAATAACTGCAGTGCGTAATTGAGGCGTCAGATTCAGCAGGTCAGGTGTGGCGACAGAGTGCTGCTGCTGTTTTTTTTGTGTTTTTTTTTTTTTACCAAACTGCAACTCCACTAATCTCCGGCACCGCGGTAATCCACAGGTTGATCCATCCATCCCGTCCTTTGAATGCCAGACTGGGAAAGGCCTCTGCTCTGGTTGATTCCTAAAACAATCCCGGTTGGTCTAAAGCCTGAAATCTGCAGGCTGGACAAAGTGTCCCGTTAATTAAATGAATCTCATCAGGCACTCGGAAAAGAGACCTTTTATTGTGAAATTCCAAATTCGCACCGGATATAATATCCTTAATTAAACAGCTTTTGTTTTATCGGCCTCTCATTAAAGGTTTGCAGATGAAGACGCGGCTTCTTTAAAGGAAGTGATTTGCTTTCTTACACCACCACAGCACAAAGACATCCTCTCTTTCAACTCGGATTATTGCCAGCTCTGCAAACCTCGCGGCCTCATTTCCATCATTTGGAGGTGGCAGAGAGGCTCTGCGGAGCCTTAAGTAACTGTTAAAACACATTTAAACACCGAAGCGAAGCGCCCGTTCCCTTTGACCTCGCGGCCCTTTTATTTATCTTCTTTCCCTGACACTAGAATGTCTAATGACGAGGGCAAACACAGACTCTGTCGACCCGGCCTGAACAATAAGGACGCTTCTTTCTGATGCCTCTGCGACCGGACCACCCACCCCCATGAGCCGCTGTTTGCTGGCGTGCTCTGCAGAAAAACCTCTGTCCTGACAGATCACTCAATTCACGTTCGGTGTTGAAACCTCGAGTTGACATGAAAGCTTCAAGTTAAATGGCAAGAGTGAAAGGATTGCAGATGTTTCAATGATGAGTCAAACCTGAGAAACACGTATCAAATAATGTTTTTATTTAGAGAAGCAAGTTTAGAATACAAGGGAAACTAATCGTAACAAGCGGAATTAACAAAAAACTAAAAATTAAACCTCAGACAAAGTAGAATATTTAATTGGCTTTTTGGATTTTTTGATCTTTCAAGTAAAAAAGGCCAAAAAGTGAACTGGTTCCAGTTTTTTTCTGAAAGTAAACTGAGTATATTTGACTTTTGACTGTTTGTTGGATAAAACAAGACATTTGAAGGCCTCGTGTTGAGCTCTGGGAACTTCTGATGGACACTTTTCACATGTTTTTGGGGAACATTTTAGAGGCTGAACGATTCATCGATAATTAGAATAATCATTAGTTGAAACCCTAAACGCCACATCAAGTAAAAAAAGACTAAAGAGGGAAATCTTTTCACCATTTGCAGCCAAGTGCTCCTCCAGTATTCTGCCCGAATATGCTGACGCGTCTTTCTCATGATATCGGCAGTGAACCCTGTGTGTCCTCTAATGATGCCGCAGTGAAGGCAACGTGTCCTCCTTGTGTATTGGAGCCAGACAAGGAATACACGGAGCATTGTCCCAGAGAGTCCTCTTTTCATAGTCATGGGCCGAGAGGAGAAAGACGCTGAAGGGGGACTGCTCTCTAATGGCTCTATGGGCCATCCTCCCCACCGACAGCTTGAAACTGCTCATCAGCACTTCATTCAGTATCTGCTGTTTTGGCAGCAAAATGCAAAGCGGCCACTTATTAGGATTCGGTTTTTTTTTTACTTCTGGGAGCATCACTCAGAGAAAGACTAAAGGTTACAGACGTTGCATTAAAACGTTGTCCTCTTTAATCTCAGTGTACGAACAAAACTACGGTTATGAAGCTGTGTAAAAACATCACATTCTACACATCACATGGTCACTCTTGTGTACTAGAATGTATTACCCGTGTAGGATATTAATGATACAGAAATATATATGTTTATAAAACAACTTCAAAGTTCACCACAATAAAGGTCAACCACACACCTGATCTGATGTCATTTAATGATAAACAGTCCCTTAGAACAAAATACATTACAGTAGAACGTCAGCGTATTAGATTCTCATTTCACCTGCAGAAAGTGGTGGAAATGTTTCAGTAAAAATATAGGAAAAATACTTTGTTTTCAAGATTTTATGTAAACAAAAGTAATGGAATTATTAGGAGAACAACAAGCTCAAAGTTTAAAAAATAAAAGCACTCCCTGTGCAGGATGGCCCTTGTAATGTTTTGATTGTTATAGTATGAATATATTATTAGATCATACTGATGTCATCATGTTGATGGGTGGTTTTGATGTCATCTATTTCCCAATAAATATCAGATTCATGTTTGGAAAGTACTGTCTAAACTCTTTCTGCATATACAAATGTTTAACCTCCTGCTCTCATCTAGAGAGGATTCCAAATGCAACGCTTGTGAGGTGATTTAAAGATCAAAGGCGCGATCTCCTAACAATGGATGCTACAAACTGTATTAATATAGGAGTTATGGCGGATGACAGAGAAGTGAGATCAGAGAGGAGAAACTCTGCTCCGTCTCACCTTCCTCGCTCGGCTCACGCGCGATTGAATGAAACAAAAGCGTGGAGAAACACCGTCATCATTATTATTATTGAGGTGAAAGGGGATGGTTTTTCTCACCTGGACGACACATTTAACAGGCACTGTAATCTGGGCCTTTCCTGTCCACGCGCATCCATCGCTAATGAGTTTATGAAGCCGTTCACAGGACGACCCACGGCGGCCTGCCTCCGTCGCCTTGCTGCTGGTCCCGAGGGCTCATTACTGGGACCTGCTGGGCCTCGGCCCTCACCTTGACTATGAATGGGAGTCCAGCAACGGGCCAGGTATGCTCCGTCTGTCTTCAATACGCATGCAGGCTCTGCTGCGGGCTGACATGCGTGTGGTTGTGCAGCATGAGGAGCCGGATTTGATGTAAAGTTGCAACTGAAACACCTGCTCTGAAGCTGCTGGGGGGGAAAAAAAAATGCACACTGACTGTCTCCTTTAACTAATTCAACTTGTTTCAGAAGTGGTACACTGGATGCAGGTGAATACATGTGGGAAAAGACAAAAGACAAACATGTCTGAACATGTACACCTGTCTGCAACAGTCAGAGGTAAACTGCTTACTAAAAAATACATACTTTTCATACGGATGTTAAAAGAGTTTGTGGCGTTGTATTTAGATCACATTTTAACACACCAATGTTAAATAAAATGTATAAAATGAGAGTTTAATCTTTTGGGGCAAGTCAAAGTCAAACTCTCATCCAATGCTAACCATAGCAAGCTGTGTAAACAGCGTGTTTTATAGACCAAAATCTTTCAATGCGTATGTTTAACAATGATACGTTTCAAGATGTGAGGCATGCATGAAGCCTGAGTGGTTCTCTTTCAGTTCATTTACAGTCCACAAACTTGGGGCTTGAATATGTTTCATTTCAAGCAGGCTACCAATTGATTGTTCCCTCCTCGTTAACACTCTGTGTCATGTTCTTTGGCTGTATGTGAGTAGAAATAGGGATAAAAGTGTTTTATATCCTTCTAGCGCCTTTAGCTGGAACCTCTCTCTCTCTCTCTCTCTCTCTCTCTCTCTCTCTCTCTCTCTCTCTCTCTCTCTCTCTCTCTCTCTGTGTGTGTGAAATGGGCTACATTAACACCATCAGCTAAATGGTTGAAATGTGAAATGAACTGACTAATTCCAGCACCGATGCAGCGTCGCTATGCAGATTCTGCGTGTTTTTCATTTACACGTGTGGCAGAAGGGAGGACCTCCGGTCATCCGCTGCCTCGGTTCTCCCGCTCAGCAGCCATTAGCATTAGCATCGACACCAGCGCTCTGAAGGGCTACTGTACGAGCCGCTCTCCTCGGGGCTTAATAGTGGCCACTTAGTCTCCAGAGAGTCCTCTCACAGAATAGGCCGTCCGTGTCATTACCAACTTAATGAGGGATTTACTTTCTCCCTGATCGGTATCTGTTGACTGTCACGACGGTCCCGTCCTGGGAATGGAGGACGTGTGTATTCGACCTGTCTGACTCTCCGTACAGCCACTGATATCTGCAGTAAAGTTTATGCACCAAGAAGAAACTAAAATAAATCATTTTTCACAGCATTTTAGTAACTCGATGACGACAGACCTCCGAAAACTAACAACCTTCCCATCAGCCTCAGCTGTATTTTGTGCTAATTAGCAAATGTTAGCATGCTGAACTGAGACGGTGAACAGGGTGGAAATGATACCGGCTGAACATCAGCATGTAAGCATGTTGTAGCAGCCTCACCACGCCGCTAGCGTGACCGTGGACTCTCAGTACTGATGCATTTTAAGGACAGAAGTTGTCCGATTCTTTACATTACATTACGGTGATGTAGCAGACGCTTTTATCCAAAGCGACTTACAATTCAGTATCTATCTACACACCGTAGACGCAGCTACGGGAGACAATTTTGGGGCTAAGTGTCTTGCTCAAGGACACATTGACATGAGACTAGTAGAGCAGGAGCCGGGGATCGAACCGCCGACCCTCTGATTGAAAGGCGGCCCTGCTCTCCACTTAGTCACGGTCACCTCAAAGACAAACATTCTTCTCACGCAGCTTTGTTTTCTGACGTCAGACTCAGTACTCGGAGAGGATTGGAAGATTAGATTCTGAATGGTTGTACATCTAATCCTATATTTAGGTCAGGTGCAGGGATGAAATAACAGTCAAGTGTCTACATGACTGAAAGGTCAAAAAGCCGTCAAAATGATTCCATTTAAAGGACTAGTTCAACATTTTGTGGAATATGAGTTCACTGAAAAGATCAATGTCGCTCTCATGCATCCAGTTAGCTTAACCACAACTTGTTGTTTTTACCTTTTGGTTTTTGCATGGATTGAACCTACATACACTTATTGTGTATGTTACTGAGCTTTAGGTGGATTCTGTTACTTTGAGACCGAGCCAGGTTGAGCAGAGAGCAAGGTGCACGGGTGAGAAGTTCTCCTTCTTCATAAAGAACCTTTTGCACTTGTAGCTCCATGTGTGTCTTATAGATAAAGTGGTTTCAATCTTTTCATTTAACTCTGAAGAAAGAAAGCCAGTGAGCGCATATTTCACAACATTTCAAAGTCCAAAATAATCTAAAAGCTTTAATTACCAAACGTTTTCTTACCAATTTATGGTTGTTTTTTTCTACATGTCTCTGCTATGCACATGTCTAAACATGTTTAGGAGACATCTAGCGGTTTGATTCCATGCAGGAGTTCATCATGCATTTTAAACTGAAGTGGTTTGTCAGAAAAAGTCAAAGGTCAGCTGGAGACTTCGGAGGGATTTCATGAATAGTTTTGCAGAAAGTTCAAACTTCCTCACATGGTAGCTCTTTCATTTTGAAACCAAACCTTTCGTCTTTTCTATTTCACATTCGTAGTCAAGTTAACGTGGCCGTCGGTTTCTTGAATGCATAAAATGTAAATGTCCCGTGGACATTTCACATGTGTGCTGATTTGTAGAGCTTCTTTATGAAACCAATCATTGTCGTGTTTTAAAGGGGCCCCTTCCCAGGTGCTTTGAGGGCTCTGTGGAGGACCCCCCCCACACACACACACTCAGCCCCCTTTAATGGAGGTGAGAATTGGCGGGTTGGACTTTAACACTTGACCTCTGTTTACACTTCCTGTGGGTGTCGGGGCTTGTCCATAAAGCGCTGCTCGCAGGACTCTGCTGCATTGAAAGGAGACAGAGAGCGGCCGAGCTCCCCGGCGCTGCGAGCTGAATGCACTGCTGCTCCTCGGCTGTGATTATTAGGACAGGCCATTTCCTCTCCTCACATTCTCTGTTTGCTTATATTACTGCCACACTTCCTCGACCCCCCTCCAACACACACACACACACACACACACACACACACACACACACACCTCCCCGGGCTTTTCATAAAGGAAAATGATGACAAACCTGCATATTCACCCTGACCGTTGTTCTCAGCGTCAGTCTGCTCTGTGGAGGGGATTTAATGGCTGCTGTCAGAGGTGGAGAGAGTCGTTTCTTTTAGATGACTTGGAGTCGTTAGCTGTACGGCTGCAGCTAGTGATGGTTCTCTCTGCAAAAGGTCTGAAATCTGAAATGACCACAGTTTCCAAAAGCCCAAGATGGCGTCTTCAAATTCCTTCAGATCGTTTCGTCAGACCAACAGTCCAAAAACCAAAGCAGCAAACTTTTGAGAATCTAGTTTATTGATCTGTAGAGTTATCGTTTCATCTCTATTTCTTTGTAATATTATCCAGACGAAACATCTCATGATTATGAAATCTGTCTAAAAGGGTTTTACTTTTTTGAGGAAGTGAGTTTGTATGGACACTGGTTGAACCCGAAAATAATGAAATACTCCTTTACAGGTTGCAACGTGTTTTTACTTCTTAGGCTAGTAAAAACCCATTGAATTATTTAAAAAATGCATTGGAACAAATGAAAATATTAAAAAAAAATGGCCATGCTGATAATACTACAACATATGTAACACAAGTCATATTTGAAGTGCTTGAAACTGGGAATGTTATTTTATATATATATATAAGTTGATGTGACTGTGATTTCACTCTCAGCTGCAGGTTGTGGATACTGAATCTGTCTAGTATAACTGTTTCTATTGTATAGAATGAGAGGGACAGAGATGTAACAAAGTACTCCTTCAGTATATTAAACACAACTGTTTATGATTCTTCTGGGGCCGACATGCACTGATCAATATTCCATGTATGCAAATCATTTAAAGGTTTCTCTCTGGTCACCTGGACTGACACCAGAGGCCTGAAGACGTTGTTCTAGTTGGAACACGTTCCCAGAAAGTGTTCCTCGTCAGTGTTCCTCGTCAGTGTTCCTCCTCAGTGTTCCTCCTCAGTGTTCCTCGTCTGTGTTTCTCGTCAGTGTTCCTCGTCAGTGTTCCTCCTCAGTGTTCCTCCTCAGTGTTCCTCGTCTGTGTTTCTCGTCTGTGTTCCTCGTCTGTGTTCCTCCTCAGTGTTCCTCGTCTGTGTTTCTCGTCAGTGTTCCTCCTCAGTGTTCCTCGTCTGTGTTTCTCGTCTGTGTTTCTCGTCTGTGTTCCTCCTCAGTGTTCCTCCTCAGTGTTCCTCCTCAGTGTTCCTCGTCTGTGTTCCTCCTCAGTGTTCCTCCTCAGTGTTCCTCCTCAGTGTTCCTCCTCAGTGTTCCTCGTCTGTGTTCCTCCTCAGTGTTCCTCCTCAGTGTTCCTCCTCAGTGTTCCTCGTCTGTGTTTCTAGTCTGTGTTCCTCCTCAGTGTTCCTCATCTGTGTTCCTCCTCAGTGTTCCTCATCTGTGTTCCTCCTCAGTGTTCCTCCTCAGTGTTCCTCGTCTGTGTTCCTCCTCAGTGTTCCTCCTCAGTGTTCCTCCTCAGTGTTCCTCGTCTGTGTTCCTCCTCAGTGTTCCTCCTCAGTGTTCCTCGTCTGTGTTCCTCGTCAGTGTTTCGTTGTGATGTAGAACCTCAGTTCAGGAATCAGACAAACTCTTGTCTGCACTGTATGATTCAAGTGTCAAAGGAACAAAGAGTAATCATTTTAAATCATATATGTATAGTATAAACGTTAGATACATAATCTTCATTTTTCTTTATTTTTGTTTCTGTCAACAAATACCATGAAAAGACCAAACGTAACAGTTCATCCCTGGTGTCTCCAGCCCTGAGCCTGTTAGTTCTTAAGTTAGGTCTTGAATCTTAAATCTTTAAAAAGTGGTGTCAAGTTTCATTTTTCAAAAAAGTTGAATAATACCCTTAAAAAGCTGGTCCGTAGTTTTTAGCACGTTACTCATTTATTGGGGACTATTTTTAGCGGCGGATGAATCCACATTTGGTGCTCTAGTGCAACACAGTCTCACGGCAGTTCTTGAAATGTCACAAAGCGTATTAGTTGTGTTTACAGGATTTCTTTTGTGCAGCTCGGCATGACTTCTTCTTCTGGACGACATTGTGTTCCAAAGTCTTTGCTAAAATCGTCATGGTTGGCCTTGAAATAAGCACAGCTAGGTTAATTCAACAACAGCACAACAGCACTGCAACACCGCTCTCGAGGTTAAAAGTCCGAAAGTCCTGTGTTAGTTGGACCCATCCACCTGCCGTCATAAGTGGTCTTTGTAAATATTTAATACTACCTCACTCTGACCTTTGCATAGTCACCGAGATGCATTTAATTGTGTGTCCACCGTGAAAAATGGACTTTCCATTGGCAGTGTTCTCTTGCTGAGTCACATGTACACAAAACCATTCTATCCCATTTCCTGTCATGATACTGGGCTGTCTAGTCAGAGTTTGGGGCGGTGGGACTGAGTCAAATGTTCATGGTGATGAAGGAACATGTCACCCAGTGACACAGTGAGGCTCATAGATGAGTTTTTAATGGAGCTCTATGGCTCAGAGACTTGTTAGTACACTCTGTGCTGGTTTTGGTCTTTTATTGAAATTTGTTAACATTAAGAAAACTATGAAATACCTCCGGCCTTAACCTTAAATGTTCCCTATATAGGGTAGATTGTTATAAAAGAAGATTTATCTTTCAAACAATAAGATATAAAGCAGCATTTAAAAGCATCAGAAAACCACAACTTAGTTTTAGTTTTCAAAATGTATGGGAATACATTGCTGCATCATTTTGTTTGCTTTGCATCGACAGCAGAAGGAGAGGCCTGCGGTTGAGCCTTCGCTCCTCTCTGCAGTGATGTAGGTTTACTGTCGTCGCACCTTAGGTCGTTGTCTATTGTTGTGCGTCTACGTCACTGTGAGCTGAACAGCAGATCAAAGCAGCGGTCTCCATAGAGAGACTCCAAACAAAGACAGATACGCTCACAATGCCGGGCCGTGATGGACTCTGAGTGTTGGGAGCAATAATGAGAGCAGACAGCCCACCTAAAGGCACATTACACCTCACTTCCTCGTCCTTTAACTTATGCAACAAGCCAGGGACACGGTGGCTAATTTAGTGTTTTTACAAGAGCTGACTGAACACTTCAAACAAGACCACACACACTCACACACACACACACACACACACACACACACACACACACACACACACACACACACACACACACACACACGGAGGCTGACAGGTAGACTGCAGGACTGATGAACATCTGGGGACATCTGGTGGACGAGAGAGGTAGAAGCACTTCAAGTGAGGAAAAACCCTGAACAAGCAATAAGTCTCATTGTTATGTCTTCATCCAGAGATGCACACATATTTTTTTTAGTCCACCAAAATTATGATAATAATAAAGTCGATTGATATAGAAGTTATCAACATGACCAATTGCAAAAATATTCACAAAAACTTTTTAAAAACAAGTAAACAGCTAAAATTGAATCAAAGTAAAAGGAACAACATGTGATAGAAAAAAGGACCAATATGCACAAACACACAGATTACACAATATTTTGGAATCAATATCAGATATCAGTAGATGTCTCTGCAGTGATAAAAAGATCTGAACAAACAGATGGTCATCATAAGTCACATCCGTGTTTTTCCTTCTTTGACAAGTCAAAAAATCTGCTGTCAAAAGGACAAATAAATGTTCAAAATGTAAAACACGTTTACGTGCCGATTATTAGATTCATCTGACGCACAACACATTTCAAGAACACATATTTTTGATTGCTTTTATGGATGTAGATCCCTTGTCATGTATGAATAAGAGGAGCTAAGGAGCGACCACATTCAGAACAGCATTAACACTGCCCCCATGTGTTCACTATACAGAACAACATGAAGCAGAATTTGTACTTACACACAGATAGAAAAAGAACCGCTATAGAGACACGTTTAACAGAGCTGGACATGTGAAGGTAAAGAATACACAGGACTGCTATGTACACAAGTAGTAAACAATAGGTGTTTACATAAATATTACATACATATACTTAAAACGCACCAGGGACCAACAAAAAATATGAATGAAACATGTATAGTCAGGTATTCTGAAAGTTGTGAACAATACATGAATACGGAATGGATACATGCTCTGATTGTGTACATGTAAAGACATGTTTGTTTTGTCTTGGGTGCTAAATCAAAGCTGTTCAATCTTTAATATATATATTTTTTCATATTTGATGCTGCATATTGCTGTATGTCTTTAATGCTTTATCACCTGTTATCACCAGCTGACTGTTTCCAAACTAATAACTAATTATTTCATTTATAGGCCGGTTCTAGTCAAGGAAACATGTCTTTGATTTTTGTTTTAAGTATATTTTAACTCATTATAATTCATAAGAATGATCTAATGGACCTATGAGCCTCTTGCTGTTTATTCATAAACACATAATCATCTCTAAATATCTGTGTAAGTCTTCAAGACTCCTCTGGATGGGGATCTTACCTCCTTTAGCGAAAAAAAAAGCACCACCATTGTTGTAGTCCAGGATTTGTTGTAGTCCTACTTTTGATCGTTCCCATCCTGCAGTTCTACAAATCACCAGCAGGCGGCACCACGCTACAAATAAACGGTTTATGAAGTCTCTCTGGCAGCTGCTGTCACACACAGTGTCAGGTGTTAGGACTGAACACAGTCTGTGAAATGGATGAGTTAGTGTGGAAGAAGATCAAATATCAAAAGGCAGTTTTTCAAACTTCCTAATACATTTTTCAACTTGCCAAAATAGGTTACAATATCTAGGAATTTGTGAATGAATTTGAAAGAAACTTTAAATCATGACTGTGATCAGAGCCGGCCCTGTTCACTATATCTTCACATATCTATTAGTTGTTTGCTGCTCAATCATATAACAACACTTTCATGTTTCATGGCGACATACTTACAGAGTTTCCACTTTGCCACAGACAACCTCTGAGATAAAAACAGACACTAAACATTTGGGATGTTTGACGACCTTTACATGTTTTTTATAAAAGTTGTTCATCTCATCTAAAGATGCTGAAAGGACAATGAGGTGGTGCCGTGTTTCAGGCGATGGGTGCGCTGTGAAATATGATGATGAGGTCATGTTTCATAATCAGTAACTGAACTAAATGAGTTCCATCTCATTGCCCTGAGGAAACATTCTCTGACCTTAAACGCTCCGCTGAGGGACTCTTCTACGAAGTGTCTGTAAAGCATGAAATGATGGCTGACTGTCCTCTGAACAGGATGTTTAACCCCTGCAGGGACAAATGACATAACACCCCCCCCCCCCCCCCCCCCCCCCCCCAATTAATCCAGCATTAATAAAGAATCAATCAGTCGGGACATTATATTCAAGGGCTGCTAATTGTTGAGTTTATGAACATTTAATAACGTTACCTTTGATACGTGTTGAACTTATTAACTTTTAATCCCTGACCTCATGCATGATTAATAACTCTCTGTCTGATCCTTTTTCTAAATGAGGCCCCAGCTCAGCCTCTGACAGATGGGCAGCCCAACCGCTGCCAACTGCTTTCCATGCAATATTCAAGATGTATGTAACACACACACACACACACACACACACACACACACACACACACTCACACACACGTGTGCCCATCACTCTTATTAGCAGTCAGACAAAGGGGAAGTGTTACTGCCTCAAGGGCGTACTTCTGGACGGGATATAACTCTTTTCTATGAGTTCATCAGTGAAATGGTGACACAAAAATCATTAACATACGAAGAGCAGGCGGATATAATAGAGTGACAATGAGTTGATGTCAGTTTATCACACGTCAAACTGCAAACTAAATATGAACTAAGTCTTAGTGGCCCACTTAACATTTTGTATAAAACATTCGATTTTCCTGAAAAGTTTCAAGTTTCTTTCAATTAAAACTTTGGACTAATCTCACTGGACGTTATTATTATTAGTTAATTAGTTATATGAAAATAAAGTGCATGTTTTCTACCCTATGTGTCAAAAAAGCTGTTCAACCAGGTCGTTTTTTTTTGTACATTTATCTGAAACAAAACATTTTCACTTTAACATCCTAAAGATTCCTAAAGTCATTATATACAAGTGAAGTACAACAAAACACAGATCGATATCCAACCATAAAAGATGTTGCAAAAAGTGTATAGATATATATAAAGATGGGATAGTGAAAGAAAGAGCGATGGTAACTGAGATATATACAAAATAAAGTAAATGTAAAGCAGTTAGGATATGTGAAAGCACAGTATACAACAGTACAGTGGTGTTAATGTTATTAACAGTATCAACAGTAAGACAACATGTATTATACACACCGTAAATGAGCAAACTCAAACCACTGCCTTGAGATTCTGCTGAAAGCCCTGGAAGAAACCCTCGTAAGAGAACTTTGAGTTAAGAATTCACCATTTTCAAAATCAGGATTAAAACAAATGACTTGACAGTTAAAACAATTTAAAACCCGAATCTGACTATTTGAAAACACACACTTTCTTCATGTTCATATGCCATTAAAGATACATCTATTCTGTGTTGATCATAAGACTGTGACTCGTGACGGTGATGGTGAAATGTCCCCCCCCCCCCTTCAGAGTTTGAGCCCCCGACACACAGAGCTGCATAGATTAAGATCAGCTAATTAAAGGCTCTAAACAGTCGAGTGTATTCACACACAAATTCTCACACTGAGCCTGTTTTTGTTTCTTTTTCAGGTTGCTGCAGCAGGAATCAACAGACGGACACACGGACACAAATGCACCGAACCGCTGTCTCACATATGAACAGAGAGGAGACAACGCAACGATCTGTCCAGCTTCAATCTCTGTGATTCAGCAAATGAAAGTCAAGTCAACTTTATTTACGGAGCCCAAAATCACAAACTTGCCTCAAAAGAGACTTGTCTTCAAAGAGATATATATGTTACGTTTCTATATTTTTATATATTTAATGTGGCATGTGTTTGCTTCAGTTATCTATTCTAGTTGTAGTCTAGAATTCAGCTTCTATGATGTCAGTATTAACAGTTATAAGAGCCCGTATTTGTTTATAATCATATTTATATCTTCATCGGTTTTTTTACTGCTCAACTTTACCCAGGACCAATGGGTTGGGTTATTGTCCCAAACTAAAACATGGTTATTTTGACCAAGTGCACTGGTGGAAGAAGTACTCAGGTCCTTACTGAAGTAAAAGTACTAGTACCACACTGTAAAAAATGTACAAAAGGAAAGTGTACTTACAAAATCAAAAGCAAAAGTACTCAATGCAGAAAAATGGCCCCTGTAAGTGGTATTTAAATGGAGTTAATGGTTAAGCAGCATTATATATGTAACAGCATCCTGTTGGAGTTGATTTTATTTATCTAAGGCTGCAACTATTTTCCATATGGATTAATATGTTTTTCTACCAACGTCTTTGTCCAAACTTAATGGTCTAAAATTGGTAAAATGGCAATTTAATTCAGATATTGTCTGATTTAAGAATAGGCAAAGAAAAATATGCATTTAAACCAGATTTAATGCTGTGTTTGATACCCAGCTGTAGTACGTTTAGATGCTTCTCAATCATCATCACATCACATGAAAATATACTCAAAGCCTTGTCAGAATGTGCCTCTGAACTCCTCCTCCTTCCTTTCTTTAACCCCCTTTAACCCCCACATACATCCAGCACAGCCTCCCGTCTTCGTCCCCTCCTCGTCTTTTGTCTGCCTTTCCCTCCAGAATTCCTGGCCAGAGGCTCGAGCCTCTTCTCCCTCAGTGCGGTTGTCCATCTGTCGGTGGCCGGGCCTCCTCCGCCGGCAGATGTCTGCTTCCTCGACCTGAGACTGGAGGTCTGTGTGTGTGTGTGTGTGTGTGTGTGTGTGTGTGTGTGTGTGTGTGTGTGGTGGGGTGGGGGGGGGAGTAAGTGGTTGACCGGTGGAGGGGTGACCTTTACCAGGGGAGAGTCTGCATTGACACTAGTGGGGACAATAAGAGGGAACAATGGTATGGATGAACACCAGGGAGGAGGTGTGTGTCGGGGGGAGCGGTGGCTGAATGACTCAGCGTCTCCATGCAAACATGCCTTCATTTCTCTTTGGAAGGAGTGTGGAGATGCAGAGCAAGAAACGTCGGTGTGGTTACATATTAAAACTGCTGAAGAATATGCAATATTTCACCCATGGGTCCTCAAGTCAAATGTCCTTAACAAAGCTCAGTTTAGATCTGGACAAGCATCCAAACTCACATACTTCACCCAAACCAGAATGCATCACTTGATATAATGGAACTGATAATGCTACATTGGGTGTTGTCAACTCTGCGCTGCTGACCCTCCTTTGGTTTACTGTACTGACAAGAAACACAATGTTTTGGCAACATATCTGCATCGGCTCAGCTTTGCTCGTGCTTATTTTGAAAAGCCTCTTATCAGAAAAGTCTGCCGGCGGGAAACTAGGAATCCTGTGACAAGGCAATGAAACGGCTGCAGTATTTTGGTTGGTGTTTATCATTGAACGGTATACGAAACAACGGTGTTCTCCTTCTTGCCGAGAGTTAGATGAGAAGATCGAAAACCACTCTCGTGTCTGTAAATGTAAAGCTACAGCCAGCAGGCGATTAGCTTAGCCTAGCTTAGCTTAGCTTAGCCGAAAGACCAGAAGCAAGGAGGAAACAGTGTGCATAATAATCAAAGCCTACCAGACGAATTACCACATTGAATGTACACAAACGTGAAATCAAGAACTGAAACTAACTCCCTCTATCTAACTGTATATTGAAACTTCTTAGTTTGGACTACATATTGATTTATGTTGGAGTACTCTTGATAGTGTTGCTGCTCTTCTTTATCATGGAGCTTTCATCAGGGCTTCCTCTGAGATTAGTATTTATTTACTCACTTGACCCTCGAGGGGTCAGAGGGCTTAAATTAATGCCTCTGTTGTGTGACAAACTTTGGTCGTTGAGTGAATCATCGGAGGGTTTGTTTGTGCTTTCATTTGGTGAAAACTGGTGGAACTACGGCTGGAAAATAGACGTATCTTTTTGGAAAGGATGCTGAAAGATTTAGTTGTTCATATTGTGAATCTGATAACAGATTTTGGTGTTGGTCTTGGATACAATGGGTACAGTAGCTTTGCTCTTGCGGTAGGAAAAAGATCAGAGAGAGCAAACACATGACACCAGACTGCTGGGGAATGACGTTGGGAGACATATTTCATGCGAGCGGCCCGCCATGTTAATTACCCAGAGCGTGGCGTGTCACCAGACAGCCCCGGTGCTCCGTAATGTAGCTGCCTCTGAGTCTGTGTCAACGGCCTGTTTGAACCAGCTTCAATGTTAATGCCGCTGCATTACATTTACAGATAAGACAAATGCAAACGCACAAGTAAGTGTCCACTCAGCTGCTCTTTAAGTACATTTCACTGATAATCTTTGCTTTCATTCAATCATGTGAATGTAGGACTTTGATTAGTATGTTTACATTCAGGTGTTGCTTCTTTTACAGAAAGTAAAGGATCTTATTACACATTCAGCGCTGCAGAAACTCCATGTGGCAAACTAAATCGTATTCTCTTTGCACTTTTAACGTGTTTTCAAAGCTGCTGTATTCTTTTATTACAGCAGCTTAATAATCGAGCTTAATAACAACAAGTTGTGAATACTTGTTTTTTTTTTCTGGCAAGAAAGTTGCCAAATTCAGTTTTAAATTTTCACAAAACATCTGCGGCTTCAGCGTTCGAAGAAAGGTCCCCTTGAGACTTCACACTAACAAAACTATAGTGGGCAGGGAGTGTGTCTGTCTGTGTGTGTGTGTGTGTGTGTGTGTGTGTGTGTGTCAGTGTAAATCCCTCCCTGCCTTGCAGCTACTCCCAGCTGTAAGTGGAGGGTTTGAAAGCGCCTCAGATTGTCGAGTATGAGGCCATCGGCGGGGAAGAATCCATTATGAGTGTCCTAATTACAGGTTACCTCAATCCAACGCAACAAACTGCCCGCAGATAGCCGCACACTGTGTGCCTATCTGTGAGATGCATACTGATAAGATTGGCTCTACCAATAATACACTGCGGCAATAAACTTTATCCACGGAGCACTTTTCACAAACGCTTATAAAGTTATATTGGTTCTACAAGCTTTCGGTTCAATGGTTGTTTGGGCCGGTGAGTCTCCCTTATTTTTAAGGAAGGAAATTCTAGCTCTTAAAAAAAACAAATCACAGTTTTGAGCACATGAGATGCAGGTTTAGGTTTTTAGTGTGTTTCTAGGAGACCAGGCCAAGCAAAGAGTTTACGACAAAAAGCAAAGTTTGCCCAGAATGCAATGAAGAAGAAATGCAAGATTTAGAATAATGTGATTCTTGAAATGCATGAAAGAGATATCACGTGATCAAATGCTGAGTAAACAGTCTTTGACTCTTGTTTTGTATTTCACGGTAGCTTCAGTAGCTTCGGTGCATCAGCGGATTGTGAATCCTGCCACCTTCGTTCTCCGTGTCCGTTGGAGTGAGCTCCTGTAAAGAGGAAATTGGTCGGCAGTGGGACGTCAGTGCAGGTTTGGTGGGAACAGAAGGTGTCGGGAGGTTTTTTGCGGAGGTTTTATCTGAGATGAGTCTGTGTGCCCAAACACACACACACACACACACACACACACACACACACACACACACACACACACACACACACACACACACACACCTCCTCTTGTCTCTTCTCTTCAGTCGTGGGGTGTGGAGCCCGGAGTCCCAGGCCTGTGCTCGTACCTCTCCAGGGGAAGTTCATTAAACTTCATTTACATCGGTGATGCAAATCACGCAGATACTTTATCCAAACAAAGACCGCTGCAGTTGAAAGGTGGTTCCTCCACAAGCCAAAGGTCAGCACACCCCCGTGCTTACAGCTCCAGGTTAGCTACAAACGATACTGAAAGTCCATTCCCGTTGGAATACTAAAGCACTGGTGTTGTCCTAAAATGGGTGCTGCCTGCATGATAAGGAATCAGATTCTCAATTACATATAACGGCACATCTAGCATTGTGAATACAAGCAGGACTGTGTATGAGAAACCTGGACTTCTGGTGGAAGAATTTGAATCAAACACAGAGTTGCAGAAGCACAAACTATGAACATCATAACCCTCTGAGGTGTTTTTACTGGTCGGACTGACTCAGCAGTCTGGTTGAACTAGTTACAGGCATGTGTGTGTCTGTTTGTCCGCAATGTTGTGTTCGACTTTATAAGCATGGGTTTTGGGCCCCCTGTTTGCAGGGTAACTAGTGCTTTAGCCTTTCAAAATGGAGTCCTGAAGAGGAAACCTGTAGTGACACAGCAAGACATCAGGGTCTTATCCAGAAGACAGACCAGCAGCAAGAAGCAAAGACAAAAAACACAAATACACTGAAACTAGACTGCTATGTTTGCTTCCTTTAATAAACACATGTCCCCTGCTTTGAATTAATGCAAACCAGAAGAAGCAGTGAGAATGGAATTGTTTTCTTCTTTGAATAAAAACACATTTGTGATTTTTTTTTTTTTTAAATTGATGCATCTTCTCTCTGTGTCCATTCTGTCTGTCAAAGTTAGAAACATTCATACATTTGGATTTAAGAGAGAAGAACATGTGCTCTGGTGCAGAAGACAGAAAGGGAGAGAAACAGCAAAAAGGAAACTAGTCATCAGTGGAAAACTTTTGTGTGAGTCACTTTGTGTGGGAGGTATCTATCTATCTATCTATCTATCTATCTATCTATCTATCTATCTATCTATCTATGTTTGTACTGTATGAATTATGCAATAATATCTGATTTCAGCTCGCATGTGTAAACCACAGTTTAGATGAATTAACATTATGTCATTATGTTTGACTTGCAATGCTGCCATTTTGTAACTTCAGAGCGATACCTTCACAGCTCTGTCCTGTATTACTCATCTTATTCCAAATGTTAGCAGCCAAGTGAACATTTACTCAATTAAAATTGACTTAATGTCCAAAAAGCAGGTATATTTATCAGTACTATATACATATGTATTCTATTTTGATGGATCCATTGATAAAAAAAAACATGGAGCCCACAGTTGAGAGTCGAGAACAAAAGATATCTGAGAAGAAAAATGAAAATTTTAAAGGATTGTGTCACGTCCTTCTTCCTCTCCCTTATCCGGTGAGAGGACAACAGCGGAGAGTCGTTCCGCGCTCTGATTGGTCCGCTGGATGTAACAACAGTGCTGATTGGCTGAGGGATTGCCGCTCCGGAGCTTCTATTTTGAACATAAAAACGGGGGTGCTGCGGTCTGTTTTTTCTCAGAAACCAGGCGGCTGTCAGAGAGGGAGTTCGCTGTGCTGCAGCTCTCTGACACGCACACACACACACACACACACATACACACACACATACACACACACACACACACACAAACAGCAGCGATGCGGCTTTAGTCGTTTACAGGACCGAATAAAGATTTCACCACCGAGTCACTTCCAGCCGGTGTTTCGGATCCTGTGTTTGGAAATGTTTTCTTAAATTGTTGCTAGCTAAATGGTTAGCTTCCGGGGTTAGCTTGACGTTTTGGACCGTCTTTGCTAATTTGTCCCTCTCCAGACCCGACATTCAACCTTAAATCTTCGGCGGAACAATACCGTCTGCAGGATTAAAACCAACTTGGACGGCTTGAGATGGAGTCGGATGATGTTTTTGGCTTCACCAGTCCTGTTAAGACTGTTTTGAAGAGCAGGCCCGACGGGATCCCCGGGCTTTCCTCGCTCTGTCTGCCCGAGTTGAGCACAAAGAACATGCACTGCAGGGACCTGTTCTCCCCTGGACCCGCCACCGTGCTGTCTCCTGTCACCAATTTGGCTCTGGACATGAACAACTTAGCTGGACTCGGAAGGTAATATTAATACATGTTTACATATTTCTTCTCGTGTATTTCATCTGATGTTTTTGTTTGTTTGTGTTCAAGCCATGGATGTATTCCTAGCAGTCACAGTCTGCTTTAATGTCCACACCACTGACGTTCATTCTTCTCCCCACACAGCTTATGCGATACCCCGAAAAGGAGAAAGCATGCACGCCTTGAGAAGGTTCCCTCCTTTGCTTCGGACGTGTCATCTGATGCTGGTGAGCCTCCTAAAAACCCATTGTCTCTGCTAATTGATGCTGTGAGAACTGATGCCCACGGGCCAAATGGAAATCTATTGCACCTCCTGTCATAGTCATAGTCCTGAAGATGTGGTCCTGTGACAACTCTCAATGCTTGTTGTAACTATTCAGTACATGATGCGCCATGATGATTTTTGCCTTTTCATGAAAGGTAGCTTAATAAATTAAAATAATTGCAGCACTGATGAAGTGCAGTTGCACCGGTCTTAAGTGTAAAATCAAATCCAAATTTGCGGTTTCGTTGCTTTTAAACTGGTTTTTGAGTATGCAGCTCTAGTCCATCGGTATTCTTCCGGCCGTTGGTGCCGCTTCACCTCCTGATGCTTCTGTTGACCTGTGACACGCATCTCTTCCTCCAGGCCTCGGCATGGACCCCCCCAGCCCCATGGATGCTGTTGAAATGGAGGACACGTAAGTTGCGACTGTCCTGGTCACGTCTGTTCTAATCAATCAGCCCGTGAGGCGGTGCCGCTCTGCTTACCCAGACACCACCACCCCCACCTCCACCACCCTGAGCTGAGCCAAGCACTATTTCTCATCCGTAGGATTATTGTTTCTACCGTTGGCTTTAAGAGGACGGCTTCACGCATTATTTTTTTTTTTTTAAGAAGATTAACTGATAAAGACATGTGATCTTAACTTTCCTTAAAGTGCCACTCCTTCAGATTTAAGTCCTGGTAATGGTAGAATTTCTATTTGAGTCTTTCTGTTGATACATGAGCTTCAAGTTTTCACAATCGTTCATTTAGTTTGCGTTTATACAATAAAGACAAACGGCAGTTTTTTCCTCCAGGAATGTCACCGCAGTCATTTTGAAAATGAATAAATATTGCGTCGCTTTCATCAGTGAACCATAGGCTCGACCGCCATTTGTGTTGCCGGGCAACAAGCTTTACATTAGCAGCTCCGCCGTGTTATCTTGACCAGTTTGTCAGCATGTCCCCGGTCTTTTAATCTTGGGTGGCCCACTTCTTCTAAATTCTGCTCTGGGTGAGTCCCTGCAGACATCTGCCGCTGTCTGATGTGAGACTTCCTTTACAGCAGCATTTGGTCCTCAAGACCTCATTCACCTCTGGTTGCTAGGAGGGTTTTTTTTCCAGGTTTTTGGGGGGGAGGACATGCCCAGCGCTTGGGTTTAATGATAGCGCACCCCCTCTGGGTTTTGGCACACTCTTCCTATGCACTGTTATATCAATATGAATAGGGGGGGGGCAGGAGTTTCTTCTGCGTCCTGGCCTTTAGAAATCAGGGCACCCCCCCAGAGAACAACTGCCCTCCCTCCTCCTGGTCCGCATTGAATGGGACACGCTCTCTCCTCCACAAACAAAAGGCTCTTGCAGAAAAAGGGGTTTGGCGGCGTTGGCTCCAGCAGGCATATGGTAGATTAGCCGCTCCCTGCATCCCTTCTCCCCCACTCGCACCGAGCCCTCCGCTCATTTAGCATACAGGTGGGCATTGCTCCAATGCAAAGGCCACCTCTTTGCCTCGACGCATTCAGCCAACTTCCTCAAGTCCAACCGCTCCTCTCGCTTCCCCGAAAGAGCTCCAGATTCTTTTATCTCTGAAGTTTAATGACACACGGTGTTCTTCCACCGCCAATGAAGGCCTCTCTGCCTCTGTCCTCCTTTTATTAGAAAGAAGTGTTTTTTTTGTCAGTGCTGAATCCGTGAAGCCATTTTCGCTCTTTTCCGTCGTTTTTAAAATGAATGATTAATCAATTCATCGTTAGCTGCGGCCTTATTTTGCTTTCTTGTACAATATTAGTTTTGATCGGTTTCATATTACCGACCTTTTTCCAACTAGTTCTTTGTCACGTTTTCTGTTGCAGATTTGAGAAGGCCGTTCAACAGTCGAGCAGAGTCATCAACGAGTAAGTTGCTTCATAGTCGATGACCTCGCATCATTAACGGGTGTTTTTATTGCCTCATTATTTGAACGGTATTGCTCTCTGAGGAGTGTTTGTATTCACCACACCGCTCCCTCTGTCCTCTACCAGTAATAGGAGGATGCCAATTAGAAGAATCAACTCATTGCCGGTAAGGAGATTTGCCATGTTTTTTTTCCTTAATTAGTCAAAACTTTGGCTGATGCTGTGTTAATTTGGCCGTTGATAAAGCACTAATATCCCAGTGTCAAAATATTCCCCGAGAGGAGTTTTCATAAATCACACAAGCGGGAGTTTTCAAAGGATCACAGCTTGACGTTTGTGTTATTGTGAGGCTTTAAAGCCGGTTGGGAATGAGCAACAGGAATATGTCTTGAGGGCAGATTTACATATTTAATGAGTCCAGTGTAAAGCTGCTACAGGACAGCTCCTTTACAGTTGCTGAGCGTCTGCTGACTTGGATCCCCCCCCCCCCCTTCAGCTCCAGCTCCAGAGTTACAGTCCGTCTCTGAAAGGACAGGAAACGGATTCCCACCGCTATGGAATATTCGGACACCAACCCTCCCTTACGACGGCCTCCTCTTCCTCTCAACGCGGCAACAAGGAAAACGTGCCGAAGGTCCGTGATGCAGACGCTTCATAGACGCGATGGATTGATGTGAACATGCACCTTAAAAGTTGAGCATGAATTCCCTCTTTTTAAAACCCTTTTTTTCTTTCTTTTTTCCTCAGGAGGGCTTTGAATTCAAGAAACCAACCAAGCCGGTGTCGCGGTCTCGCGTGCGCTCCTTCAACAGCAGTCTGGCCAAGGACGCGTTCGCCCGCCGCCCCAGCTCCGCTCCGGCCCTCATGGTACTTCATCATGTGACGAACGAGCGTTCGAACGCCTGCTTCTGGAAAGATGCTGACGCGCCTCATCTTTTCTGTCCTTACCAGTTTTCGTCGCCCCCGCCGATCCAGCAGCTGGACTTCTTTGACTCCAGCCCCATGTTCCCGAGGCGGTCCTCCCCCACGTCGTCTCCCAACGACGACGAGGACGACGGCTTCCTGGACGTTCTGGATGACAACATGGAGGTGAGGCCCGGGCGCTCGCGCTGGTCGTCTGAATCGCCGCTTTCCTCTGGAGAACTCGGAACGTCACACTTTTATTTCGCTGCTCACTAACTCTCTTGTTTTCTCGTCGCCTGCAGAACAACTGTGGGATGCCGATGGGAATGGCCAGCTTGCTCACTGCTCCGCTGGTGACTGACAGTTCAGGAGAAGACTCTGTGAGTTTGTCTATATGCCGATTCACATCGCATAAATCTAGAAGCTGAAATGTTTACTTCTGCCCTTAAACACTGTTTACTAAGGATGTGTGGATTATTTTGTTTGTTTTTTTTGTCTCCCTCAGCCCGTGATTCGCTGCCGGCCTCGCAGCCTGTTTCGCTCCCCCTCCATGCCCAGTCCGCTTCCGCCGCGTCTCTGCGCCAAGCGTCCCGACTGCTCCGGGGACGAAAGCACGCCGGTCCGGGTGAAGCGGCGACGCAGCGTGGCGGGAACGCAGGTCACCACCGTGGAGCAGAACCCTGAATCCCCAAGACTGGTGAGTCCTCCTCACTGCCTGGCGTAGTGAGGGATCAGAGTTTACACCACGTGGTGTAATTTAGTTTAATGAATGAGTCTAGTGTTGACTTAGTGGCAACATTAGTGTTGGTTACTGGAGCCCAGCCTTCTTAGAATGCAGAGACTAAAGCCTGGATCAGCAGGGTAGAGACCGGGTCTCTGTTCCCTCCTTATTGGAGGTGGAGAAATAACTTCTGAAACATCCTCCGAGGTCGACTGGCTGACGATCTGAAATTTCCTAATTTTTCCTCCTCGGCTCTCCTCCTGAACTCGTTCCCTCGCCTTTTCCTTCCAGGGCTACTCTCTGCTCCAGAGGTCCAGGTCCTTCTGCCAGACGGACATCGAGAAGCTAATGGACGGCGAGGACGGCTCTAACGAGCTGATAGGAGATTTCACCAAGGTGAGGAAGTCACTGCTGTGCTTCTCGCACTAGTAACTCAACTGTGTGAAATTACTCGTCTCATCCAATTTTTTGTGTGTCTTTCAGCCTTTTGTGCTTCCCACAGTGGATGGCAAACATCAAGACCTCAAGTACATCACCCCGGAAACGGTGAGTAGAGGCACTCGGAGCTACCGTAACACATATCTAGTGTTTGGTCGGCTTGCATTCTTCATATTTAAAAATGTATATTGTGTTTTTCAGATGGTGTCAGCTCTGTCCAACCAGTTTAATCATCTAGTGGAGCAGGTTATTGTCATGGACTGCCGCTACCCCTACGAGTTTGACGGGGGACACATCAAGGTGAGAATCTCCAACATATATATTTTTTTTTTAAAGCATTTACACAACGTCAATAGAATCCTTCAGTTTGAAAGTATGTTTGGTTTTTTTTATAATGGAGGCTTGTACTTCTATGAGTTAAGTGGTTGCGTTCGTCTCTGTGGTCTCAGGGCGCCCTGAACCTGCACCAGGAGGACCAGGTGGAGGACTTCCTCCTCAAAGCGCCCATCGTCCCGTCCTGCCCGGACAAACGCGTCGTCATCATCTTCCACTGCGAGTTCTCGTCGGAGCGCGGCCCTCGGATGTGCCGGTTCGTCAGGGAGCGAGACCGCGCCGCCAACGAGTATCCCGTCCTCCACTACCCCGAGCTCTACATCCTCAAGGGCGGATACAAAGACTTCTTCCCTCACTTCCAGGTCAGTTTACTTCTATGTCGTGGCCTCGAGGCCCCGCCCCCCCCGTTCCTCATCAAACACTTACAGAGCGATTCTCCCGCGTAGTGTTGGTTTGAGTGAAACCCTCTTCAGTGCTCTGAACTCTGTCTCCTTCTCTTCCACAGTCCCAATGTGAACCTCAGTCCTACCGGCCCATGCACCACGAGGACTTCAAGGAGGACCTGAGGAAGTTTCGCCTCAGGAGTCGCACCTGGGCCGGGGAGCGCAGCAAGAGAGACATGTACAGCCGACTGAAGAAGCTCTGAGCGCCTCCTCCTCCTCCCTAACCGCCTCTAAAAACACACTGCCCCCCCCTCCCTCCTTCCCTCCCTCCCCGAACTCCTCTCAGAGCCCAATGCCTCGCCCCACCAACGAGGAAGTACCTTTTGGGACTGCGCCATCAGAAGGGGATTTTATAAAGTCCCTAAAAGTTTCATTTAACTCTAGCAAAGTTAGTTATTTATGCAAAATTTAAAAAGAGGGGAAAAGAATGAACGCTTGACTTGAAGTGGTTGCCGAGGTGCAGTGACCAGATTTAAATTGAGAAACAATGTGATCGTTTTTTAAAAACCACTTGGACCTACCGCCTGTTTTACCTTCGTCGTCTTCTGCTGGCGTTAGCAGCACCAATCACTGCCAGGTTGCAATAACACAAACGAACCACACTGCCAGTCTGACGCTCGTCTTTCAGTCTCCTCACTGGATATTTTTATTTTTTTTTATTATTTTGCATGTGTCTATTCCCACCTTTTTATCGAAGCACTTAATTTAAATACCTTGAAATGATGAGGTGCTTTTTTTTTCTTTTCTTTTTTGATACTGCTTTTATATATATATATTTTTTTTTTTATGAATTGTTGACCCCAAACTGTTGAAAGTATGCCTTTCTCTAGGCGTCCCAAAATGCAAATTAGCTATTTTAATGACAATTTGTACAGTCTAAAAGTGATGCAGAGCTTTTTTTGTTTTTTCCTGATTAGATGCAATACACGGTAACTTTCTTTTAAATTTTTTTTTATTCTCACTCAGAAGAGGCCAAAGTGAAACCGTGCTACCTGTTAACTTTGCAGTGAGATGTTTCTGATGCTGCCGGTCAGCTAGTGTGAGAGGAGTTTTGATCTTTCTTTTGAGTCTTTTTCTATTTTATTTTCAGAGACGACACGTCTTCCCCTCTGCAGAGCTGATGATGTCAGTTTATAACGACTGGGGTGGTTTTGAATATTTTTGGTACAGGCTCGTGGGGGAGCTGCTGAAATAAAAAGCCAATGTGTGTTCAAATGTGATGTGCAGGATCTTTATTTTCTAAATTGGTTTTTCGTGCTGTGACTGTATCATTTAACACGAAGATGCAAAGTTTGATATCTGCGCTACAGACGCATCTCTCCATATATCAGGGGTAAGACATGAGCTTATAAAACCACGGCTGTGTTTTTAAATTACTCTGTTTGCTGCATGGTGAGCTACAGTTACTGTCACAAGTACAGAACTCGATCTCCGTACAGCACTCCACAATTTCCCACGATGAAACAAAAATGGTCTGTAGCTTGTCGGCTTCTTGCTAAAATGCTGCAAAGCAAGTCTTAACGATTGCTGTAAATTTACATTATGCAACAACTGATTAATCACTGACCTCTTAATGTACCGCTCACCTGAATAAACTGTAGTGAAGCAGGCCTTTTTAAAAATGATCATATCGGTCCACGATTCACATTTAATGCACCTCTGGGTTTGATTCAAGGTTGTAAACCTGCTAAAAGGATTGTCAATGTGTGTGTGCGCGCGCGCGCACACACACACACACACACACACACACACACACACACACACACACACACACACACACACACACACACACACACACACACACACACACACACACACACACACACACACACACACACACACACACACACACTCCTGTTTTTCAAATTCTCCCTCTCTAGCCGACCTTGGGAGTGGCCTCTCGGCTGCAGCACGTGCCCATGCATACATATCCACATTCCTGTATGCAGAGGGAGGGAGGCCTTGTGAGGACGGCGCCTGGCAGCCAGCCGCCCCCCCCCCCCCCCCCCCCCCCCCCCCGACGTGTCCCAACAAGAGGGAGGAAGACAAAAGTCAGAGCCTCCACCTCCTGCTGTAAACACGTGACCGATCGGACGGAGAGTTGTAAAAGCACAACTCCCTCCCTTCTGGCACTTCACCAAAGTTTGAAATCAGGCAGTTTCCTATCGGCCATGTGGGTTTGGGAGAGGGAGGGCCAGCTTTTATTTGCATTTCACAGTTCTAAAGACGTAATTTATAGCAAACAGTTTGTAGCTGACACGAGTGTCTGTCGGTTGTGTTGCGCAATTAAACTGAAAATGCTTTAACTCTTTCCTAAACCCTGGAAATAAGTGTTGGCAGGATAGTAAGATGGGAGGGATCTCCGTGATCTTAACATGTTTGTCAATGAGCCTTTTTTCCATTCAAATCAAGCAGCCACCTTTTGTCTGAGCAAGACAACTAATCGTCCAGTTGCTGATGTTGAAGGGCCTCGCACCTTCGCACGACGCATACATAATGCAACACTCGCAGGGGGCCTCACGGGACGAGCTTCATTTTCCACAAAATAGGTGGTTTTAAAATGTAGATGAGTCCTTGGCAGGTCTGTGGAAGGAGAAACAAGCCAGCTTTTACAGCTGGACCCGTCCAATTAGGAGCTGGAGGCTCCACAAAGAAATACAAAAGACTGTTAATGTGTGCTGTTTCTGACTTGGACGAGAAGCTTGATGCTAATTATGCCAATTAGCAGCACTTAGCTTAGCTTCAAGACAGGAAACATGGGGACACTTGATTTTCTTAGGATTAAACAAACGAGATAGAACGTGTTAATTAGAGATGCTGATGTTGTTGCCTTTGGACAGAGCCAGGCTAACTGTTTACCTGTTTCCACTCCCTATGCTAAGCTAAGCTAACTGACCGCTGGTTCATGGCTACCATGCAGGAATGAGAATGGTTTCTACCTGTTGATCTAAACTTTATGTTCCTCAAATGTTGAGCCATTCCTGCACTTGATGTCTTGACTCGTA
Source organism: Cebidichthys violaceus (assembly GCF_023349555.1). NCBI lineage: Eukaryota > Metazoa > Chordata > Actinopteri > Perciformes > Stichaeidae > Cebidichthys > Cebidichthys violaceus. Next base: position 2,061,896 of record NW_027176395.1, on the reverse strand, counting down.
GCTTTTTACCTCGACGTACGACCTGTGATGAGTCTCTAGTATAAAGGGTTGGTGTCTGGGGTAGATGGTGCTTAGCATCATGTTTAGCATTGGGGGCCTGTTCTCCCTGTAGAGAAATACAAATCTATCCGTCATTACAGCAACAACCCCCGGCAGAGTTGCCCTAAAAAACGACCACCTCTCTTCCCCCGGGCCTGTCCTGTTTCGTACCCCCACCCCGGTGTCCCTGCAGGCAGCTGCAGGGCTCAATCAAAGGTGTCCTCACACAAAGCTCCAGCCTGGGTGTCACCTTTAAACCCCCGTTTGCTTTGACCCGTCGATACTGACGGTAAACCGACACACCGGCCTGTAAAACAAGGTCCAAACAAGCTGGCGAGGGCGGCGAAACACGGAGCCTAACACTGTGGTTTCAAAAGGAAGGGCGGGGGGGGGTTGTTTTTTAGAAGTGAACTTTCTTTTTGAATGTTATCGAGGATTAAAAGCCTTTTTCTTCTGCTCTCTGCACATCCTCTGCAGGCTGGGAGGATTTCACCATAAGCTCAGGATGTTTTCATTTCCCCTGCTGAGAATGCACAAAGATATTGCAGTCGTACGTTGTTGTCTTTAACTTCCTTTATTTCAAACTCGCGGGCCTCGCTGTCATTAGTCACATTCGGCCACATCCTGTTGTTGTTCTTATTCAGCTGGTTTGTTTCATCAAAAGGGAACTGTGACTCAGAGTTAAAAAAACCTGAAACTTTTCTTTGTGTGGTTCTCATGACGCCGGGGCGGTGGCACACCATGCTCCCTGCTTTTTGAAAATCAGATCCCCTACATGCCATCGCTGCAGTGAAAATCTAACGTTCTGGGAATCTGGCTTCACTTTCACACTGATTGTGGCTGATCATTACCTGCAGAGATCCCGCTCACTTACTCACCTGCAAAGTGCTCTGGGCTAATTATTACACACACGTGTGGGTGTTTCAGAAATACTTCTCGTCCACACCTTTTCAGATGAAGAGCTTCACACACCTAGACTGAACATTGAGTGGAGGCTTGTACGTCAAACCCGACCTTATTCTATAAGCAATGCTAGCTTTCTTGCAGAGAGTCTCATGTTTATATGGTTAATATGAAGCTACGGTCAGCAGGTAGTTAGCTTAGCTTAGCATGAAGACTGGAATCAGGGGGGGAAACAGCTAGCTTGACCTTGTCTGAAGGTAGAATCTGAACAGAGCCAGGCTAGCAGTTTCCCCCTGTTTGCAGTCTTTATGCTAAGCTAAGCTACCTGTCTGGAGCTTCATATTAAATGTACAGTCATGAGAAAATGTCAAACTACTCTTTTAAAATGAGTCTTTTTGAAACTTAAATTAGCATCATTCATCAATTCATGCAAATCCATCTAGATTTGGAGGTCCAGTATTTCACTGCGAAATTGAAATCTTCTAATCAGACAACATTCATTTCAAGTTAAACTTGACTCCTTGGAGGTTAAATGTAAGCATCCATTAGCCTTGAAGAAGCTTTAATGGCCCTCCAGGAAATCAGTTAATCAGTTAATTCAAGGCAATGCTGAGGACTCTGCTCGAGGCACTACATGAAAAGTCAGAGGAACAAAGTCATTCAGGTTCATCTGCTGGGGACCATGAATGTCTGTAATTTGATGGCAGTTTACCCATTAATCTCTGAGATATTCAGTGACCAAAGTTACACTTTATGCACTTATGTGCTGCTGCTCTCTTCTTACAGCTGTAAAAAAAAATGGCACAATCAGAGCAGAATGTCAGATAAAGAAAGATTTTAATCCCTAAAAATATGAAGTCCCACAAACAAGAACAACCATCCATCCTCAGGTCTTGTTACAGTGTGTCTCAGTCTCAGCAGCAGATCTGTGCAGGGCAGAGGGTGAGGAGGTTAACAGGACGGTAGAGTGAATGTCTTCTTTCTTTTCTCCCCCCCTACACACACACACACACACACACACACACACACACACACACACACACACACACACTGAACAGGGCCTCTCAGAGTAAAGAAGCGTGACCAGCAGCAGCTGTTGGATTAACAGCTGCCTCTGTTTGTCTTCTGAGACCCCTGAAACAAACTCTGGTCTGATCTCTCACTCCACCTCTCTGCAGCCTCCTCCTCCTGTTTTAATCCACAGCTACACAACGCCACGCTTTCTCAAATTCTTCGGTTCTTTCAAGTCAATTGAGGTCGACCTGATCTGATCAGATTAATTTATCCTTGTCGTACATTTTTCAAGAAATAAATTATAAAAGAATTCACTGGTTCCAGCTTCAGAAATGCATTTTTTTTCTGGTATTCTATGATAATATATTGAATATCTTTATGTTTTGTGCCCTATATCCTGTCTTCACCTTCCTAAACATCTTGTAGAGGTCTTATTTTCCTTAATATTACTTAAGATGTTGCTTCTCCCTACATTTTTTTGTCTAGGTTTGAATATAATATAATATAATAAAATATAACATAACATAATAATATAACATAACATAACATAACATAACATAATATAACATAACATAATATAATAAAATATAACATAACATAACATAATATAATATAATAAAATATAACATACCATAACATAACATAACATAACATAACAAAACATAATATAATATAATATAATATAATATAATATAATATAATATAATATAATATATAATGTGAGCGCCATCTGGTGGTTCAAACAACGCGTAGCAACTATTACCAAGAGCGGTCAGCTGACCAACGCGGAAGTGAGGAATCAGTACAACGTTCGTAAACACTGTTCGTGAGACGTAATTGTCCCCTCGTGACAACAACATGGTTCGTTGTTTCCTGATCCATACCGTCTGTCCGGTCGGTGCTCTTGGTGCCGGAGACAGTCGGGTGCTTTACTCCCGGGTCTTCGGTCCAGATGAGGGCATCCTGTCCGACCAGAACCGAGACCTCAGCCCGGAGGAGAGACGCGTTCTGCAGAAGGAGAAGGTCTCTGTGGTGGCTCGGTGAGTCGACTGATAGATTACACGTATTCATACTTTTCCTGTCAATTGATAAACTTCTATCTCCAAATGTATTGACTTTTGACCATTTTGAGGAACCTTAAGAACAGCACTCTAGTAACTGATACATAGTAACGTTCTGCCAGAATCAATAAAAGAAGTGACGTAGGACACAAGCCGTAGTCCAACGCCTCCAGCACCCTCTACCGGTTTCCCCCTTGTATTGCATCCACTTCCTCTCTGCTTCCTGCTGATTCCCTGATTGCACACGGTGTCAAAAGCGTCAAAGAAAGCCGGTGGAGGCTGTCAATCTCTTTTAGCATTCGCCTAATTGTGTTTTCAGCAAAAGAGGATTTATTTCACAGTGTGAGTGTGTGAGTGTAGTTCTCTCCTCTCCCACATGACAGCCTGTAACTACTGATTACCGCTGTCAAAATAAAGCGCTCCCTCTCTGTGCACTGGGAAGGAATGACTGTAAAAGACCTCAGTTGTACTAAGTTATTCATGTATACTCATTATTATACATGAATACTTGTTATTAATGATACATTTCTGCGCTGCGTGAGATCAAAAGGAGGCAGCTGGGCAGGGAATCTGTATCCAGTGTGGCTGACAAGTTCTCAAATATAGCATTTTCTAGTTTTGCTTCGTTTCATATCATTCTGAATTAAATACCTCTGGTTTAAAAAATGATTTGATGTCACATACGGTTCTAATAGATGGGAATTTGTCTTTATTTTTAACTCTAAATCCACAGAAAATGATACAAACAAGCCACAAAAACCGGATGCATTCTAATCTTAATTATGATTTAAGATGATTCATAATTCTGGTTAACCGCCTGTTTCTATATTTCCGATTCTCTGCGACTCAGGCAGGTCCGGAGCGCCGTCTCTCTGTCCCGGGAGGCTTCGGGCCGACTGCTGGTGGAGACGGAGCCCGGCGATGAGGCGCTCGCCCTGCAGGAGGCCGACGGCGGCGTGGCGCGCCTGAGAGCCGGAGACCCCTTCGCCGAGGAGATGAGCGCTCTGTGGCTGGGCGTCCAAAGTCTGGGCTTCACGCTGGTCTGCGAGCCCCACGAGAACCTCCTGCTGGCCGAGGGGACCCTGCACAACCTGACCCGACACTGCCTGGAGACGCTGCACATGCTGGGGCAGGGCAGCGAGGTGAGCGCCGCACAGACACGGGAAACCAGTGTGTGTGTGTGTGTGTGTGTGTGTGTGTGTGTGTGTGTGTAGACTCAGCACCAAACTGGTAGAGGAGCACAGGTCGAGTTTATGCAGCGGCAGCTCCAAAAAGGCACCAAGAAGTCAATATTTGAGTCATTTTAATACCTCAAAATCATGTAATGAGGAGGTGAGACTGTACTCAGACCACTGTCTCAAATAGGTTTCTGAAATCCAGCTGGGGTTGTTGTTGTACCTTGAAGCAGTGTGGCTGAGAAATATCATCTCAGACGTTACCCGTAACTTCCTGTAAATACTTTTGCTGTAAATACTCCATAAATATGTATTAATCCGCTGTTGAAAGTAGTCCCAGACTAGAATAAACCATTTACTCCCGTTTGAATAACATTTGCTGGACTGGATGTATTTTTACCGGTGCAGCTTTATTGATATTCTATTCAAATGAAACCCTTTTTTTCTAGCAGAGCGTTATCTCCACACAACTGCCTCCGTGTGGAGCGTTGCTCACCGAGACGCTCATTATACGCTCAGGAAACAGCAGTTACAAAAAAAAAAACACAGGCAACAGTAATGTTTCCTTTTTTTTATCATATGCAACTAAATCCGATCGTTTAAAAAAAGAGTCTGCGACGCTTTTCCCCTGCAGGTCCTGCTGAGGAGCAACCGCGTGGATGCTCTGCTCAGCCGCCTGCTTCCTCACGGGCAGCTCCTCTTCCTCAACCACCGCTTCGCCCAGAGTCTGGAGAAGGAGGTGGCGGCTTACGTGGCCAAGTGACGCACGCGGTTGAGCCGTTCGAGCTCAGCTACTGCTCGCCCTGACTTGCATGTCTGTTACCGGAGAAACTGTCTGGCTGTTGTTTTACCGCTCGGTGACATTGTTCTGCGGCGCGGCAGAAGAAGCTGCTGGTTCCCGATTGCGCGAGGCGGGCAAACACATCGAGCGGTAAACATGTCCCTCGGCCGCTCTGCTGTTGACTGTTTGCTGTGTGGGAGGCCTCGGTTCAAATCCTGTTTGTCAAATTGAAGAGGGGAAAGGAAAAATGTGGCAGATTAAAGAGCGCAGCTGAAGAGGCCAGTTCAGACCTACTCGTCAACGTCAGAGACGGAGACTCATCTGATTCACCATACTTTAAATGTCAGAGCGTGGCCTTCAGGAACCAGACTTCACCTGTGTGTTTTTTTTGGTGAAAGTGCTTTATTGCCTCACTTTGACCTCTAAATGCACCTTTTTTGTTCCCGAGGAGTGGGAGGAATCCGCCGTTTTGTTTTTGTGCAACGCTAAGTATGATTCACTGCTTAGCAACAAAGTCAGACCTTTTTAATGTCACTGTGAACCGAGAATGTCATCGCTGTTGAGACGTTGGGGACAGTGAAGGCAGGGACATGAAATATTCTAAAACTCAAAATGAGTGATATGTAGAAGATGTTGGCGTGCAAAATACCGAATAAAACAGGATATGAGGAACTACCACACAAGCATCCAGACACAACAAACAACAGCTGTAGTCCCGTACCTTGTGAACATCTGTTGTGCCTCCGACTGTGGCCCCCTGTGAAGACAGACTCTACTGCTCCTCCTCCAGGCCTCATAAAAACTACCAGTTGTTGTGTTTTTTTTTTCTGCTGGCAGCCAAAATCCAAACCCAGAGCGGTGAGAAAGAAAAAAAAAAATCTGTCTGGATGCCAACATCAATTGCTTTGATCTTCTCCTTTTTTTTTCTGTATTAAAAAAAAAATAATCCAAAAACTCATTTTTAGCACCACCCAAGGCGTATTCTTTGAAACTTGTGTACTCTGCAATCAAGGACACGCGGTGCGTTTTCCAAAAAAGACGAGGCCCCGGGGATCACACATTAAAAATGATAGAACACACAAGAGAAGGATTTAGAGGTTGTGCGCCTCTCACGGGGGAATAAAAGGGAAAAACACGAGCTCAGCGTCAGATGGATACGACGACACCTGCAAACTGAACGACGCCAGTTCTAATGTGAGACCAGCAGAGGGCGACGGCGACGCCGTCGGTTTGAATGTGTGGTGAATCTCGTTAAAGGTTCTCTGTTCGACAGGCAGAGCGTTTACAGAGCATCAAACAACTGTCGAGATGAGGACGACGATAAGTGAAGTCTCTCTTCTCCGTTGTTGTTGTTGTTGTTGTTGACGGACCGGCCGGCTAGTGCATGCTAGTGCATGTTTGTGCATGCTAGTGCACGTTAGTGCATGTTAGGTAGCATTTTTTTTGAAGGCAGGTCACCCAAAGAGTTTCCTATATAAATGAGATCTCTACTTCCCCATCTCTCTACTTCATTTAGTCAGATTGGGTCCACTGTGAGATCCAGTGCATTGCTCTTATTGGGGGGTCGGGGTGGGGGGGGGTACTTAAACTGTCAGTGCTCCGCACACCTGAGAGTTAAGATATGACTTGCTGCTGCTCTTCATACAGCATTTCATCATCCTCACTTCCACCTGTAGACTCCGAGTCCACCTGCGCCTTCGGGAGAGAGTTGTTGTTATGGCAACAGATTAATGCTTTGGAATCAGTCACTCTCATGTGGATGTCGGGTTCAGTGTTTAAAGTACACACGCACACATTTATTTCTTGTTTATTAGTCCAAAGAGGACTATTTTTTTGACCCTCAAAGTCGCCCACCAGCAGGAACACACACCTGCTGAAGGTGGACAGGTTTCTCACCTCAAACACGAGTTTAACTTGTGTTAAGAGGGGTCGCCCCATGTACAAGTGGCCGGGGTTGCCAGATCATACTCAATTTCCAGCCCAAACCCACAAATAAAAAAAAAATCATCCCCCTGCCAGAAATCTGTAAACTGTAAAACCATTACATACGCAATAGGAAACATGAGCATACATAGCTTCACATCTGCATCAAATAAACAAAGATAAAATGTTCATTGCCATAATCTCAATGACGATGACGTCGAGGTAAGCAGGTCTTCGCTTAATCCTACCTGAGACTGAATACAACTCCTGTCAATCAAATATTTCTCAAATTAAACGAGTCGATATGAGTGTTGATTGGTTTTACTGTTTTCACAATCGTTTCAAAAACCCGCCAAATGTTGACAAAAGCAGCCCAAAATTCATCTAATTTTTTTCCCGGCCCAACTTAATCGAAAGCATCCCAATTAATCTGGCAGTGTGTGTGTGTGTGTGTGTGTGTGTGTGTGTGTGTGTGTGTGTGTGTGTGTGTGTGTGGTGTGTATATATATATATATATATATATATATATATATATATATATCTGACACTAATTATTATTCAAAGTAGAGATGTTTTATTTGTCTGGAAGGGATTTTAGATTTTTAGAACATCTGACTCAAAGTAGCTCTTTAACTCTTTGACGACTTGTCGACTGGAAGCAGTTCATCAGTACTTATTAACTCTTTAAATATCATATTTGTTTTTCTAAAATTGGCCCCTTTTTTTTTTTTTTAGCTCAGCACATCCAGTTATTTGGTTTCATTAGCATCACTTTATCAAACCTTCACAACAGACTGCAGATCAGGACTGACAGGCCGGGACGCCCCCACTAGGGGGCAGTGTGTAGCCGGACACGATGAGAGCTGCGGTCTGATGACGAGAGACAAAAAGTGACACCAGAGCACAAATCCACCAGGCGACACAATCGGGAATGCTGCGGCTGCTTGGAAACAATTTAAAAAAACGAGCTGCGAGACATCAAACAAACGGCGCTGAGATTGTTTTCATGTGTGCAAATTACCACTAATTAGCGATGCACAGACATAGGAAGCTGATCTCTGCCTACAACCAGCTGTTTGATAAAATGCACAAGTAAATGTCAAGTGGAGATTAAAATGACGGCCTCCGCTGCAGATTGTGTGTCTGCTTGTGTGTCTGTTTTCTCTTTCATCCCCTGTGATTGTGAGGTCTGGTCACGTTTACACACCTGGTTCACACAAAGAGAAAGATAACAGTGCCATCTGGATCCCAGAACCCTTCTGTAGAGTGATGCCATGGAGGAACCGATTCTGGTTCCACAAAGAACCTTTCAGACGAAAGGTTCTTTAAGAAAAAAAACGGTCAAGGAACTTCAAAGAGAACTTCAAAGGACCACAAAAGGTGCCTCAAAGAGCCATCAGAAATGGTTCTTTGAGGCACCAGTTCTGGTTCTTTGAACAACTTGAAGAAAAATAAGGTTCTCTAAAGAACCTTTTCCAATTTTTTTCGCAAATGTATACCATCCCATAACTCAAACATGACTTAAGAACCCTTTAATATCCCAAAGAACCATATGACAAACATGTAGAACCATCCAATAGATAGAAATGGTTCTTCAGTGGGTTATGGTTCTTCGTGGAACCTCACAGCCTTTTAAAGAACCAGTTAAGAGCCATTATTTTTCATTATGTACGTGTCCACAAAACAGTGGCTCAGTTTAATTGCTGGAAGAAGTAACAGGGCAGCATTGATGATGAGAACACAATGAGCATGTTTAGTTCTCTTAGTCTTTGAGAAGAGGCCGCTCTGAGGTTAAAGGTAACAGATTAAGTGAATTAAGATTATGAGGAGGTTCTTCTGAAGCCCCCCCCCCCCCCAAAAAAAAAAAAAAAATCTGCACGTTTTTTGTTCCGGAGCTAAACTGTGCAGGTAATTACTCCCTGATTAGCACCAGGCACAAGCTCATCGGCCAAATCAGCTGCCTTAATGTGTAGTCGAAATGAAAACACTCTCGGGCTTCAATAGCACTTACAGAGGGAATAAATTGAAGGCCATTAAGTGAAGTACATAAAATTCTCATAGCAAAAAAAACCCCAACAATCTTGTAGCATTCACCGACTTTGCAAAATGTTTTTTTTTTTTTTTTAGCAGAAAACCAGATGGAGAGTTGGGCCAGTTTCTCGGGGGGGGGGGGACACGACCCAAAGGTCAAACTGCAGATCAGAGGCAGAGTGTGGGAAGCTGCTCTGTACACGAGCAGGGGAGAACACCTGACACCGAACAACGGAAGGAGAGCGGAGAGGTTTGTTCCAGATCAAGACGTGAACCTGCGACTTTCAGGGACCGTCTGTCTCCTCCGACCCCCCCGACCCCATGCTCCGACCCTCCAGCCGCCCTCATATTCACTCGTCATCTGTGCAGGCCGACCAGACCAGAGCTGACATTGTCACGGCATCATCTCATGTCACTCGCTCGATCTCTCCTTCCTTCCTTGCGTTTTGTTCTCTCCCTCCCCGCCGGGCCCCGAAGCTCCAACAAAGACTTCCTACTCATTGAATTTAGAGACCGGCCATTGAATATGCCAACTCCTCGAGTTTAAGGATTTTCCTCTTAATATTTTCCTCTCCTGCCTCATTAGATGTCTCCCTGACTATTGTACGGCTCATGGCGAGCGCACTGTGGAGAAAATGGGCTCAGCTCCAGCCGGGGATACAATATGAATTTCAATGCCGGCTGACGACTCATTCACTTCAGCCTCTGTCAGGGCACACGGCGTGAAATACCTGAACGTCACGGCTCCCCATTCATATACATTAGCCTTCATTTCTATTCCCTTTCATGCGTACAACTCTAGAATTTCAAATATTCCTCCTCGCAGGCGGAAGCTAAGTGGTGATTTCCATTGGAGTGGAGGTTGAGGAATGCTCGGCAGCTAAACACCACTCATACGAGGTGTCACAACAGATCTGTCAGTATGGGTTTCTGCGATCTTCCCTGTATGTGTAGGACGGAGATGTTTGAGGTACAGGATGTAGGCGTTGACACGCTAAACTTGGATTAATGGCTCGGATCATCATTTCCATCATCATCTCATGTTTGGTTCTTTTGCTGTAATTCTGCAAATTATACCTGAAATTTGCTTAAAACATCCCCCGGACACACACACACACACACACACACACACACACACACACACACACACACACACACACACACACACACACATTTGCACAGAGAGAATTGAATTGCCATTTCTCTCCCAGGCTCATCCAGTCTATCAAGCATCAGAAGAGAGATGTTCTCTCTTAGCATCTCAAATCGCGTTAGATTTCCAATTTCAAGCCATTTATTTCATGTGTCCCCCCCCCCCCCCCCCCCCTCACAGCCCCTAAACATTGTTTTCCCCACATTTCCACAACAGATCTTGAGGCGCCTGCTGTCTTAAGGTATAGCTTGTCAGCGTGAGACTATCCCACCACTTCAAACAACTCCATTCATTTAAAATGCGAGTCAATTATTTCCTAATTAAGCTCCCTCCGCGGTGCCATTCCTCGCTACGTTTCGCCGCTCATTATGAAGGAAAAGGCAACGCTGTCTGTGGGGAAACAGTCGACTAAACAACAACTTCACAAGAAAAGAAATGAAAACTTTCATATCTTAGGTTTTCTTTCTTAGTTCTTTTTTTTGCCCCCCCCCCTACACACAAATTGATTTGTTGATCAGTAAATAAGCTAAGTGATGAAGTAACCCAGACTGAAAAGAAAGGCCACATGCTCCTCGTGCTCTGATAGCGACTCAGAGGGGATTATATCGCAAACAGGATGCCATCTGCCTCTGTGAGCAAGGCGGTCTGATTATTCTTCACCATTATTTAAAATCGAAGATAGACAGACGGATACTTTCCCCACTCTGCGACTTCTAACGCAGCGCCATCTTTAACTACACGCTCATTAGTAAAAACACACTCCGATCTTTATCCAGCAGGAAACCTTCTGCTTCTTTATTGCGCGCAATTGGTCATTAATTGCAATTTTTTAGAGTAATTAAAGTAACTGTACGGAGGTTATGGCTTGTTTGCGGTGTGACACATCAACGGGGATCATAATCTTAACAGCTCCGAGCAAATGTGATCATATCCAGTACAGAGCAGCGGCTGTAAAATGTTACGACCTTCTCGATAAATTTACATCCGAGGAATGGCTGACTCTTTTATGGTAATGTTACAGGGAGACTGTATTTTACTCAGGCCTGGAGGGTTTAATGGGTCGTACCCCTTTATCACACAAACACTCCCTTACATCTCCTCCCGGCTCCTCGCGGCGTCAGGCGGAACGGTGCAGGAGGACGAGTCCAAACTGCACGGTGGCTTCAAAGTATTCAATAGTATGTTTTAGAAATAAAGCAGTGCACAGTTCATCATGACGCTAAACATATAAGAATGTAGAGAAGAGCAAGAGATTCAAAAGTTTCGCATAGTCGTTTTGCTAATAATGATGAATTTGCACAATAATTTATGCAGCATTAAGAACTCCGCTGTTGTCAACCAGATTTAAGGCAATGTTGACTTTTTATGGCCACAGAAAAACTGACAGACACAAACCACTGACAAGCTTTTTGAAGCTTTTATGCTAACACGTTAGCAAAAGATTGCGTATTGACACATTCAGCAGACGTTGGCATTCATTAAGAGTCGTGTTTGTCCCTGTTTTTAGCTCTGCTTTGGTCTCCACCCACTCCTGAGAGAGAAATCTCTGGCTCCTATTGCTATATGTTTAGATTGTATGTTTGAATTGCTGTTTTGTTTCACTTTATTCATTTAGCCTGACTTTGTGTTTGTGTTAACGTACTTGTTTGGCTCTAATCGGTAGCATTTTTTTCAGTCAACATGGAGGCAGTGACAGAGTTTGCTAGAAGCAGTTTTAAAGCTTTTCATAAAGATCAAAGAAATCCATTTTTTCCCCGTAATTCGAAACAAAAGAACCTGCGCTGTTGTGTTGAACTTATCCACGTTTGGTACCATTTGTGAACATTATCTTCTCGATATGTAGCTAGCTAGCTAGCTAGCTACAGAGCTACATGGGGAGCTAGCTAGCCATGAAGAAATCCCCGTTCTCAAAGCTCTGATTGGTCGATTGTTTCACTAAGATGCAGAAGCTGCATTGAGACAGCAGGTCTAGTTGAATCCCTGGACTGAGATCTGGGTGGTGATTCAGTCACTAACTGTGTCTTTCTGTTGTTTGGTTTCCGGCAGGTTGTGAAGAATCGCTGTGAGTTCATCATTATCATACAACACGTGGCCGTTTGACTCGCCGTTAATATTAAAACATGATTAATGGACCTTTTAAAGATGCTAAAGCACGGTACTTTTAAAAGAACACTTTCTTAATGTTTTGATGTCTTGTGTGTTTGTCTGGAAGTCAGCCGTACTTTCTGAGTGCCAAACCGAGATGTGCCTGTAGCACCACGAGTGTTGTTCAGTCACATCTTCTCTGCCATCATTTCTTGAAGTCTCGCTGGCTAGTCTTTGAAGTCACGGGATAATTTTTTTTCTCCCCTCTTCGGGCTGCTGCCACTCTCAGTTACTTTGCGTAAATAAACCAGTCAATTTGCACGCCCTTAAAATGTGAATAGTATGAACGTCTTTAGCTTTTTGCCCTCGCGCCAGTTTACCATAGTCCATTAACGGCTTCAAATTCAACCACACTGGTGCTTACGGCACGTGGGAGAGCCCAGACCGGGGGAAAACGCTGTGCAAAAGTGCCTCATTAAGGCTGCTTTCCAAATTAAATGGAGAAGATGTATTATTCATTTGTGGAGAATCCCCTGTGAGTGAAGCCCAGCAGGAAAACAGGAAGTGTGTGAGCTTTTCTCTCTGCCAAGCCACTTAACAATTGGTTGATGCGCACAGAAACAATGCAGCATTCGCTCTCATTGAGAGGCATGTCCAGGAGGCCTGTTCAAAATAGACGCGTCTCTTCATACCCGATAATAACGTATTTCCTGTGTCCACACGCAGCGATGCAATGCAGCCTTCCCTTTTTCTCAATTCCAAGCAAGGATGTAATTCTGACATATACCAACGCCCGAAATAACCATCAGCAAAGGTAATCATTATCATAAATAAACGTAACAAACTGCCATTACTATTTGAAGTGGTGTTGTCGTACAATGGCAGACGCTATTGCTCGAATTGACTATATTCTTCTATAAATATTATGACTTTGTTCTCATTAAATTACTACTTTCTTCTCGTAATACTATTTTTTTTTTTTCACTCAAAATATTCTAACTTCTCGGAGAACAAAGATACGCGGTAAATGTTTTGAAAGTTGTGAACATGAGCAGAATTCTTTCTGAAACACATCTGAAGTGAGTGAAGTTGAGAGGTGTGTGTGTGTGTGTGTGTGTGTGTGTGTGTGTGTGTGTGTGTGTGAATGAATTCAAATGAATTAATGTATCATTGAGGTGGAGGTGCACATTTAAAGAGGCGACTTCCCCAAACAAAAGAGGAGGAAAGTGTGAATAATGCCTTTATGAGAGTCGACTCAGCAGAGATAACGTGAAATGAGAAACAGGAGAATATATATTTGAAAGCAAGACAGCCTCACTGCATTATGTTCCATTATATTTTTACATTTTGAATGGTCACCTGGCATCTGGATTTTGGGGTTTTCCTTGACATGAATAAATAAATACCCACCATAAATTGGTTCATGAAGATGGACCAAAATGCAGGAAATGAAGCGTCTGACGCCAGACTTCCTGTCTCCCAGAGTCCCCCGGTGTTGAAAACGAAGCCTCGGCCCTTGACTTGGACGACATACCTGGAGTGCATTTCGCAGTCCCCCAAACGTCCCACAATCCATTGTGCACTGATACGCTGCTTAATGGAGCATCCTGGAGATCCTGATCATATCGTAAAGTCAAGATATATCACAAGATCGCGTGTGTACCAGGACGTTGGGATGCATGTGGCGACTCGTAAATCACCCGAACAAGACCAGTGAAAAAGCCACGGCGGGCTGTAAATAATAGAATCCAAACAGATGAGTCGCCGTTTGTTCTTTGTTAGCAGCCTGAGCATGTTGTTAATAACCGATTATCATGCAGGATACGTGGATATTTGATGTATTTTAACACCTATTTAATGACACGATATATTTGAAATATATACTGTAAACTGATATGTATACATGCATATATATATATATATATATATATATATATATATATATATATATATATATATATATATATATACTGTACACAACCACCTACATCATGTACTGTATATAAAGTAACCTGTTATATTGGTCTATAATAATTCCATATTTATGCCTTTTTCTTGTTTTCCTTTTAAACTGACTCAGTGAGCATTGCTCCAATATATATACTGTGTATATATATATATATATATATATATATATAAAATATATATATTTGCACTCTGCACCGTTATACTATGCATTATTATTGGTTACAATTCAGACAGTCTGACTTATAAACATTGCATGTTCTTCCTTGTTGTGTTGTTTATATATTGTTTATATATATTTATCTTCTTTCAGCTACTTTATTTACGTTTGTCTTTGTTTTTATTTGTTTATATTTCCGTATATATGTGATATGAGAGCAAAATAAAGCCATATTCCTGTTTGTTTTTTCCCCCATTCCTGACCAATAAAATGGAGACTGATATCTTTACCATTACAGTTGCTCTTAAAATGTTTCATGGGACATCACCACTCTGTTGCAAAAAAAAAAGCAAAGAAAAAAAAAGCAATTCACCTTCAAAACCTAGTAACTGTATCAATAAATCGGCACCAGAATGAAAAGTTGTTCTGTCATCAGCCCTGCTGGTCAGAATAATGTATTTGTGTCACCCTGCTCACCGGCTCATACTGTAAACCTGGGAATTATGGAAATGTTGACTGTTGACAGGATGTACCTGAATGCATTAGTTTAAATCTCTGGGGTCAGATGGTCTCATTTGAGGAGGGAGGGGGGGGGGGGGGGGTGGAGAGCAGGTTCTTCGGTGTCCTCAGGTCCCCTCGAGGGCCACTTAATTCAGAGCATCTAGCCCCAGAATTTGCCGACAGCCACAGATATGTGAGCAAAACAAGTCGTGTCCATGCATGGAATAGCGTTGTAAATATGTATTTGTTTTGTGTTTTACGCAATAAACACACTCCACTGCTCTCGCATTAAAGACTAATTCCCCTTCGCGTTGCTTCTGAGCCGCTGCAGACAGTAGCTGCACGTCGAATCCCCCTTTGTGCGTAGTAATACAGTTTTAAAGAGGGAATTGCAATTAGAGGAGGGAAAGTGGGTCATGGATGACACCGGGGATGTGCGGCAGAAAGCACTATGCGCTTGTCACGTCATCTCTCGCTAAGCTGCAGTCACTCAGGACGGAAGCGGCCCCCTCGGTGTCAGTGGCGTCAGCTTATGCAGGTTGAATCCATTCTAAAAGGCAAGCCGGTCCAAATGTTCTCCTTACTGGCCGTTACCGTTCACGGCGAGAGCCTCCAATGCGTTGCATGACAGCCGTCGTTGTCTCGCGGCGCCCGATGACTTGCGTGCATTTAACGAGACCAGAGCTCTGTCCGAGCTTCACTTCCGACAGGAATGCTCACGAGAGCGAAGCTTCTCTGTATGTCGTGACTGTGATGTCTGGTTATTTGAGGAGACACAGTAGGAGCCTCATTCATTTGTAATGGCAGGTTGATAATTACCTACGTGTGTGTGTGTGTGTGTGTGGGTGGCTGCATTTGTGTTAATTTGCTTTGAAAGTGTCTTAATAATAGCTGCAACCTTATGTAAAACATAGTGTTGACTGATTTATTTATTTTTGAAAGAGGGCCGCCGTCCAGGCCTCTGTGATTCAGAGTACAAGTTGTTACAAGTCAACGAGGTGAAAGGAGGCAAGGGTGAATCCGTAGGAGTTAGGGAGCCCATGAGTTCTTCCAGGGAGAATCTCTGCAAAAAACTCAAACAGATGTTTGTGTTATTTACTGAGGACTCATTGGCCTCATCTTTCATAGGACATGTGGAAATTGGACTGTTTTGATCCTGCTAACCATACTCGTTCAACATCTGGCCCCATCTTTGCCAAATGTGACTCCTGCTTCTTCCAGTTTTAGTCAACACAACAGCAGCTGCAGTTTTTAGGATATATATACAGAAAAATGAATTTCAAATTTACATCTAGTGACCACAAACGGGACCTGAGGGCTCGTCCGTCTATCAGTGTGAGTCGGTAGGTATTTAGAGCTTGCTAGTTTAAGCTCTCTTTTCCCGTCCCATCCCAGTGTTTTTGACTTTTGTCCCGATCTTCTCCTTTTAGTCTCGATCCTGTTTCAGGTTCTAAGTTCCTGTTATCACAGGTGAAGCCCCTGCTCCTGGCCCGAAAAGAGGGGCGAAGCCGGATCTGGGTCTGCCTTGCGACCAAGCTGGTCTCTGCTGCAGTCTGAGCTGAAGAAGTTTCTGGTGAACCTGCATGATTTCTTCTGATATTGAAAGAATCAAACCCGGAAGCGCTGATGACAAGCATTAAGAATAACTATGTAGAAATAGCCGATACTCTCTCTGAATAATGTAACACCGCTCCCCCAAACAGTCCTGCAGCACCCTTGGGGACCCTCAGTACTCCTGACCGATAATTCTTCTCCACAGAATAATAGCCAGGTAAGTTGTTGTTTTTCCCCCTCACATGATGCTTCAATTTCGTCGTGACAGTGAGGATGGATTTACAATTTGTGCTAACAATGTGGGCGTCATCCATCAACCCAAAATCACCTTTTTCTGGCTATCGTGGACGGCGATATTTGATAGCTCATTTACTCTCAGTCACGATGAGAAATATTTCGGTCCACAAGCTTTCCAACCGTCCCAGCTCATTATAGCAGCTTTCAAAGCTTTGCACCTGAAGTTTGATGTCATTTCAAACCGGAGCTTTGCTGACTCGCTCTCAGAGAGGTAGTCAGGTGATGCACACTAAATATAATTTCCTGAGAGTTCCAACTGTTTCAAGTACTTTTAATGATATCAATTTAGCATTTTTTTTTTTTGTTGTTGCACTTTTTGCCTTCATCTGACAGAGGACAGTGTAGAGGCTAATGACATACAACAAAGGTCTAAAGGTCAGAATCGAACCCTGGACATTGCGGTTCCTAAAGGGCTCAAAACGTCTGAGAGAGAGCCCTCAGTGGGACAGAACCAAACCCTCACAGACGTTTGCAGGGGGAACGTGCCTCAAAGTCCACGAGTGTGACGATTGGGGCCCAATCCAAATCTCCTTTATGAACACTTTCTGTTACTCTTGCATTTCTGCAGACTTTGCCTGAGGGCGTTTCATACAGTTCATAGCAATGTGACGTTAAACACGGGAGTACCAGGGGATGCCGGAGGCGTAAAAAGTACGGTAAATTAATTGGCCGGCATGTGGCATATTAAATTAAGACAGAAACTTTAAGGTATTGAGATGGTACAAAAAAAACACATTTATTTAGAATAATCTATTCACTCTGGTTTGTTTTTTTGACAAAAAATAATAGATTATATATATTATTTAAAAAACCTTTGCAGCCTCCCAAACTCATCCATTTACCAGGTGACGTCCGTTAAGTCCCCGGAGGGTTCACGGTTTACCGGTGTCGTTCACCACCAGGCGTTAACGTGTCCTTCCGGTAGAGGGCGCTGATGATTGGCTGCGGCCCCGGAGCGTGCGGAATCGCGTTGACGTCACGGCCGGCGTTCTCGAACGTGGCGGTTGAACTCCGCCGACGCTAGCGCGTGAGGCTCGTCTGATGTCAACGGTCGCCGCTCACGCGGGTGTAGAAGTTGGGCCGTGGATGAAGTAGCCAAAGTAACGTTGAAGTGAACCGTCTTAAATGGTGGCGGCTGGTCGGAAGAAACGCATTTCCGTGTCTTTAATGTGAGGAAGTCGTTTTGGATTTGAAAGACCGTCGCTGTGAGGAGGACCGAGCGGCTAATTAGCAGCGTGCCGGCACACCTGCGGCGCCGCTGGATTCTGAACGTGGAGTCCTTACAGGGTGGAGAACATGGACTCTGCAGAGACCGGACTGTGGTGACCCGCACGGAGGAACCTTAAACGGCTGTCGTCGCCTAAAGTCTACACTTCAGGCCCGAGAAGGTAAATTGATTTTGTTTGGCGTATTGCATTAATATTGAGGTGCATACCGCCGCCTACCGTACCACAGTATGTAGCGCAGGACGTTATTTACATTAGTCTGTAAAATGGGTCAAACGGACACTGTGTCTACTGGTAGGATTAGTGGGCTGTTGTACAAATTAATATCTCATGCATTGTTATCCAGAGTATTAAGCCTTGTGCCCTACATTTAACTAATCAACTCCACAGTAAGATGCATGACGTCATACGAACTATAAGACACGTCGCAACACCAATTGTGTTTATTGTATCAACCATATCCTATTTGTACGGAGCAATAAACCCAAACATCCATCTATCAGTCTGTGATCGGCTCTATGATTATGTGTGTTAATTAAGAAATGTTCCAGAGGTTAATCTAAGATGTCATTTTAAAAACAACCTTTACGTTTTTGGCTGACAAAAGTTAACAGACGCGTAAGTTGACCAATGGCGGATCAGATCTTTGCAGCTGTTAAAACAGGAGCTTTGGCCTAAATACGTGTGTGTGTGTGTGTGTGTGTGTGTGTGTGTGTGTGTGTGTGTGTGTGTGTGTGTGTGTGTGTGTGTGTGTGTGTGTGTGTGTGTGTGTGTGCGCGCGCCGTTAGCCTTTTGCTGCAGACAAGCAGCCTGAGCTTCGGAGTGTATCGTTGTGGTTTGGGCCTCGTGTCTGAGCCTGAATGGAGCCATGCGACGTCCATTAGGTGTCGTTTTTTTTCTCCCCCCCCCTGTGTGGCTTCAGAATGAAAGCTTTCCTTCAGTTGTCATATATTCCACAGCAGTCACACCGCCTCACTGCTATCACACTGATTCCTGATAACGGCTCACATGCCATTAATCGACCCCCCCCCCACCCGCCCGAGGAGCCACAATTAGCCAACAAAACGTAATCTCAATCAATTTCAATTTCACCTTTTTGTAGAGACAATTGAGAACACAAGGGGTTAATTACCCCCCCCCCCTCCCGCGCAGTATTGATTGGTGTTTCTCGCTGGCCTGTTAATTAGGGTGAGTGATTTGGCACCAGGGTTGGAGCGAGAGATAAATGATAAGTGGGAGTGGAGTGGAGGGGACCATGGAGTTATTCCTTTCCCGCTACTCAACGACTTGAAGCCTCCTCTGTCTGCTGTCTGTCCTCCCCCTGTTTCTTCCTATTATCTGTGCTTTTAGCTGAATAATGTGAGTGCAGCTCAATCCCCCCCCCCCCCCCCCCTCTCCGTTATGTTTGACGAATCGGGCTTGATGGAGGCATTTGCTGTCACTCCTACGCCAGAGACTCTGCATTCCGCATGCTATTTACCTGTGACAGGAAGATGCGCGGCAACACATAGTTTGCTCCTAATGTATTTTTCATGATGTGCCGCTTGCAGCAGATGGCATAAAAAAGGTTATCATTCTCTTGACTGAAAGAAGATACCTCTTCCAGCTGTCTCGTTGCTTTGTCTCGTTGATGGCCGCACGCTACGGAATGAATAAAAGCCGGCCGGTAGGAACACTCCTGTCCCTGTCCCTGTGTGTGTGTGTGTGTGTGTGTGTGTGTGTGTGTGTGTGTGTGTGTGTGTGAGCTTTCCATGAGTGCCGGGGCGGCCCGCCGCTTCGGCTGCGCTTGGCTACACGGGTGACAGCGTGGCTTAGCTGTGAAAGTGAGGCGGGCAGAGCTGCGAGGCAATCCTAATTGAAATGCCCTCCTATGTGAGACAGAGGAGATGGAGCTGTAAAAAAAAAAAAAAAAAAAAAGGCCTGTAATTACTGAGGCTACTAATGAGAGATAATTAGGTCATATGGCAATGTCTCTACCGGGGCTCTGCTGCCAGAGATGTGGTGAGGAAATGGTGGGGGTGGGGGGGGTTAAAAAAAAAGAAAAAAAGGTGAGCAAACTATGAGCTCCTGTTGCTCATCAGCATTATGCACCACCATTACAAATGAACAGTTCATTTGTAGTAATTAGTTATCGCTTTGAAAAAAGGCCCTTTTTGTTCGCCACCAACAGAGCCAATACTACGCCAATAATACTAAGTGAGTTGTTCAGCGTTCAGGTGCCACACGGCTGCTGGCTTCCCGAAACAAGTCCTCGCTTTTCATCACACATTTTTTTTTTTTTATGCCATCCGCATCCATTGGGTGTGAACGCATTAGGGTTCTGATCATATTGTGCTCTTAGAGTAGGATGTGTGCTTTGTGTCTTTGTGGCGCTTCACACTGCTGCTTCAATAATCGCATTTGAAGAATCCCGTTCTTGGGTAAAGGCTCTGGTTTCGCCGTCCATTTTTCTCGTTTTTGGAACACTTGTGAAATGACTTCTCCGACGACTCGCGTACTTTCACTCTTCTTTCCCTCATCAGTCAGCTCTTTGGGTTTTGTAGTCTTTTACTAGACGTCCATGATGGTTTGTAGCCCTTGTTGCATCCATTTGGGAACCTTGTTTTTCTGAACTCCGATTCAAGCTAATCTCAGATTAAGTGAATCCTTGCTGGTGCAACCCGGCCTAGGAGGAGCCAGCAGTCAAACTGAATATCCCATAACCATGAGAGGTCCTTGAGCATAAAGTCTGAAATGAGCACAGAGACTATCAGGCTGGTGGGTCCAGCAGAACTCAAGATTAGCTGTGGAGAGAGTGTCTTTATGTTTGAAATGATAAAAACAAATATGATAAATTACCAGGACCAGAAGTAAGAGAATGATTCACTGCAGCAGGCGCCAACAAAATAACTATATCTACGAACTGTCCTCTGGTTCTGGTCAATAAAGAGCACCCAGGAAACACAACGGACCGATGGGACGAACCACCGGCGGGACAGAAGTCTGGTGACTAAACGTCTCAAAGCGTGCAGACAATGAACGGCAGCGTTCATCGTCTGCACGCTTTGTCGATGGCCCATGGTTTTGTTTTGGAAAGAAAAAAAAGCCCTCATGAGTACATTTAGATGCATCAGATGTTGGTGAAGTTGATTGTGGGGATTCAGAGGGAGGCGGAGGCGGAGACGGAGACGGACGGCTTCGTGTCGGTGGGACGGCGTGTCTGATGCAGGAGAAGCTGCGCCGATGTTCACGGTCAGAGGAGCGTGATTACGAAGAGATGCTGCGCATGAACGACTGATCCCCGCACACCGAGGACTTTGCACACCCGCTCCCTTTATAGCGGTGTGTGTGTGTGTATTGATGTTGCAATTTGTGTTTCTCTGGCTGTTCAGGGGAACATTTGTACATTGTTTAGTTTACCATCTCTTTTGCAGGGATAACGTGGAAGTCGATATTTCTTGGATTTGTTTTGTGAGCAGTGCTCAGTTTGTGGAAAACATTGATTTTTGTTCTTTGGTATTTTCTCTCTCGTGGCTGAGCTCAGTGTTGGGGGATAAAGTGTCTCCACCGTGTGCACTAGCTTAGTGAATGTATGATAGTGCGTACGGATGATCGAGCCCACGGACGCACACATGGATGGCTGCGCGCGGTTCTTCAGATTCAGTGAAGGTAAAAAAACGTTTATTAAACAGGCCGGCAGAATCGGCCATGTGTCTGTCTTTTTTTTATCGGAGAACCAGAAAACCAAAGTGGAGGAGTCATGGGTCCGGCTCTGGAAAGCCCTAATGGGCTTCTTCAGAGCTCTTCAACATAATGACCTCTCCAACTCGCCAGCCGTTTTAAGTGATCTCCAGTTAATTGGGCTGGAACTTCAATCATGTCGACGTTTTCCCCCCCCATCTAACCCCGCTCTCTTTTTATCCATTAGTGGGATTTCTTTTTTTTTTTTTTCCCACACTGTTCTGTGCACCTTCAGAGAAAATCATCTGCAGCGTTGAACTAGACTATCTTGTCAAAGTGTACAATGTGAGCCACTGTGAAAGGAACATTTCAGGGAGGCTTTTTCACAACCTACGTCTTTTTTTCTTCTTCTTTTTTTTTTTTTGGTCCACCAACGCAAGAAACGCTCACCATCAATTACGATCACAAAGGTTTTAAACAAACTCTCTAGTTCAACGATAATATCAGAGCTGTGGTTCCCGTCGAAGGGTTTGTGGAACCACGGCGTTCAACCCAGATACATGTGTACGGTGGCAGAATCAACATGACGACTTATGATAGAAGTTAGTCACACAAAAAGACTTGGTGATTGTTTGTTAGGCAAAGCGCTATGAAACATAACGCACCATTCCCCCGTCCTGCAGGTGTGCGTTTGATTACTGCATGTTCTCTGCACTCGGTACTATGTTCTTTACATCATATTGATGAGTTTTGGGGGCGTGGCTTTGAATTTTGGAACTATAGTGCTGCTTTCACTTGAGTTGGCGACACTGGGCTGGGCTTCTTGGTTGGATGCTTCTTAAAATCTCACATAGTCTCGCTAACCAAGCTGCCCAACGCTAGCTTTAAGTGACCACGTTCTCAGTGATCAACCTCTTATACGGTACAAAGTACGCTCAGCGATGGCAGCCGTGGTTGAAAACAGCCGCACTGTTGTTGTTTTTTTTGCGACCGTCATTAAAATTCAGTAAATATGGAAGATGTTCGTTTCATTGCTTTGTATTCATATAGACGTTAATTAGATGGTAATCTGAATGAGAATCAAAGAAAAAGCGGTTCTAATAACCTCCAGTTATCACTGTAACCCGGACAGACCAGAGGTCTGCTTAACTGGTGTTTGACTTACCGCTTGTGTTGCTTCCCTGTTGGATTGTCGCTCAGTCTCCTGCCATCTGGAATGAACCGGATGAGCTTAATGTTTTCACAGCTGATCAGGACGGTGGCCAAAGGAGACGAACGTGTCACACCTTGTTGAAGAAGAAGTCAGACTTCCCCCTATAAAGCAGGCTTTTATCAAATGTTTTGCCAATTCTGCGCCGTTTGAGTCGCTCTCATAATCTGTGATGGGCAGCAGGGAAAACGTCCGGGGACAGTGCCGTCACTGTGTGGGTCTCAACCCTTGTTTGATGTGGCTCAGATGTACAAGTTTGGTTCAGACTGAGTTGGGGGGGGGGGGGGGGGCTCACTCAGTCGCTCCCTGGCACAAGAAACCTTCCTGTGGGTCCCGCCTCGCCTGTGACAAATAGATGGTGGCATCTGTGGGCTGGAGGCCTCTGCGACACCGCGACTTGAGACACGGCTAGCGGTGTACCGGCATGAATATTCATCACAGGCCGCTATTCCCCCCCCACCACACACACACACACACACACACACACACACACACACACACACACACACACACACACACACACACACACACACACACACACACACACACACACACACACCCCCCGTCGGCTCCACGCCGGCTGTTCGCTGTCCTCCGATAGAACCAGTAAGTGGCAGAGGAAATGTGACGATGATGTGCGGTGAGATGTAGGGGTCGAGGAGGAAGTGGAGCAGATTGAGGGGTTGGCTTTGAAAGATATTTTGACCGGATGAAGCGGACAAGTCGGGGAGGGAGGACTGTGAGAAAAGAGGGAGGCCGAGGTAGGGGAAAGAATCGCTTCGGGAAGATAACTAGACAGCGAGTGCGACCTGGAAAGGAGACGGTGTAGGAGGTTCGAGAGAGAAAAATGGCAAACGGTGTGAAAAGGTGGGGGAATCGGAGAGGAGGTGAGAGGGATTGCTTTGGAAAGATGAGTGAATTAAATCGGAGTGAGAAAGTGGAGAGGGGATAAAGATGACTTCAGAGGGACGAGTAGACGGCGTGAGAGGAGAGAAAGGTGTGGAAGTTTGGCGTCGGCGTAAAGAATGATTTATCCCCTGATGAAGACAGAAGCCCCCCCCCTCCTCGTCCTCCTGCTCCTCCCAGCTCGTCCTGCTCGCGTACCTGTGGACAGGCTGCTGCTGCTCTCTGGTCGAGGGATAAGTAAACAAGGCTGTTGCTCGCAGATGGCACTGTCTGAGATGGATGGCCTTGTCTCAGATACGAGCATGCGTACGCGCACACACGGGAATCCACACATGCTCACATTGTGCCAAAGTATGGCAGCATGGGAAAGGAGGAGGGGGGGGGGAGACAAATACTCGCACATGGACAAATCTCATTGGAAAAATCACTTTGGGCAAAACAAGTCTTTCTGTTTTTGGTGGCCACAGAGGAGGAGATGAGTCAGTGTTCATTTCAGCAGAGGTGAAGCTGGGACAAAAGCTGGTAACGAAGCAGCGTCACTATGCCTGCTGTGATTGACTGTGTGTGTGTGTGTGTGTGTGTGTGTGTGTGTGTGTGTGTGTGTGTGTGTGTGTGTGTGTGTGTGTGTGTGTGTGTGTGTGTGTGTCAGAACAGGAACAAATGAGATGGTGAACTTGGTGACAGTGTGTTCCTCTCTTACATTCAAAGTTTTCTTTCGTTACAGCGAGACCCATTACTGCTGCGCTTTCCTTTTAGCGCGACTGTCTGCCTGCGTCGTGTCAGCGTCGTGTTTGCATGAGAAACCTGTAATCTTCCAGCAATGTGGGAGGCAAGAGTAATGAGCAGGTACCAAACACACGGGGCCCCGGATAGACGTCTCTGAATCACGGGGAGGCAGCGCGCAGAAACAAATAAAAAAAAAAAAAAAAAAGTAGTCATCGACCTTACATTTTTCATTTGTCAGCGAGGCACGAGCGTGACGCCGTGAAAAAGGTAAAATATGAATGCAGAGAACTGTAAGCTTTGTCACTCCGCCACCTTGTGCGTAGGACAGCCCTGCTCTACGGGGGGGGGGGGGGGGGGGGGGGAGATTCATTGTCTCTAATGTATTCTAACGCACCCAAGTGCCAGATTTCATCTCAGCAGAAGAGCATAATAGTCCCGCTCTGTTAGCACGAGTATGTATGGAGCTTTCTATACAGCCTGAGCTCGACTGCCGTAGACGTTCCTGTGTGCAGCAGCAGCTCCGTCTTCAACCGGCACACTTCTGTCTGAACGCGTGAGTTCATCGGTTCAGTCGTTTCTAGTGAAATAATCACACGCGTGCCTCTTCAACAGGGGGAACTATGGGACGTGTGTGAACGTGACGAGTGCATCGCTTTGAGTTAAGCTCAAAGGGTTCATGGCCTTTAGTAGTTCTGTTCAGTCAGAAGGGAGGTTAATGTAGAGTTAACATCTGGCATTTTTCAACCGGCTTCTGTCACATTTGTGTTTCAGCTTTCATGTTAAAGGGATAATTCAAAGGTATTACAATCACTATTTTAGGAACTGTGGTTGAAGAAAAAATAGTTCCTACATTATTGTCTTTAGTAACCGGGTTATGATTTCAGGAAAGAGACATTTTTTTCACATTTCAGCACTACAAGCTAAGCTCCATATAGTCCCATTATACTGGAGAGAAGCTAGATATCTCCAGCACTCGCATCAAAACATTCTAGATTGATGAAGAGAGAGCGGTGTTCTTATTTTAGAAGCTAGAACCGATACATTTTGGTTGACTAATTGATTAATTAATCATTTCAGCTTGAGCCGAAACTGTAAAAATACACAAGTTGTAATAAACCACAATCTTCCTTTTAAAATACCCCTTAATTAAACCAGTACAACGTCTCTGTAGTAGTGTAAGTATCTACTGCTTAAGTACACTGTTTTATTCACACCTCCTCAGTAAACGACCCCGTTTGGTGGTTTTCAGGTCAGTATTCAGTCCTCCAGAGTAATAGAACCTTCTAAAGGTAAACATTTGAGGAAAAGGACAGATGTCACGTTGATAACCCTGCCGGTATTTAAGAACTATTGTTTCTGACTCCTGTTTACAGCCAGCGTGCATCGGTCTTCTACTAATCATCTGATTCCAATGAAAGCAACGAGTCACAGACGAATCTCGAAGGCTGTCGCAAAATGGGAAAACCGAGGGGAGAGAATCTATACGTTCGATGTTGGGAACTGCGGCACAGTTTACTGATTTTCGTCTTGAATCCCTCCTGACAGTCAGGATGAGATGGTCCCCCAGTCTCCCTCATGTCGGGGGGAGATTGGTATGATTTGAGCAGACATACGCCACGATAGAAGTCCCGTCGTCTAATCCACAGCGAGTCAATGTAGCGCCAAAGATTCCAGCGTGTTACCCGGGTATCTTTCTGCATTACATCACATTACTGGTGAGATGAATGCTATGAGGTAAGATCCCAGCAACAACCGTCACATGATCTCAAAAGAGTCTGACTCGCTGAGCCTGATCATTAATTCCTATAGAATGGTTCCATCTCTCATTTACTAGCTCCACGTCACACAGAGGAGAGGCAGAATGTCTTTGGACGGAGATGTTTATGTAATATATATCGCTGATCACTGCAGGATTCATCATCACAGCTGGTGGTTTCATTTTTCATTGGTTTCGTCTCTCCTGCGTCTGTATTTTCCTCCCGATCTAACGGGGAAAGATGCAGACGGCGTTCACGCTGCACCCAAATGTGTCATAATTTAAAGTTGTTTTTTTTTTTGTTTTTTTCCCATCAAGTGACCTGAATTGGTGTTTTCTTACCAGTGTGACTGGAGCGGTGCACTTTATTTAAAGAAAAAGTTCTGACGTTTTGGGGAAACATGTACTTGTTTTGTCAGTTTGTGTCTTGAATACTGAGCTGCAGTGAGGATGTGGCTAGCCTAGCTTAGCCTTAACGGGGCACATCAAAGTCTGTTTACAGATATCGGGGAGTACTTCTGCATAATGTGACAGAAAAGTTGAATTCAGCGCAAAGTCTGAAAATGTGGCCTCAAGTGGAGTCGGCATGGGCTGAGTAGGAGGACTACAGGGTTGAAAAAGAATCATTTTTGGGGGGTTGTGGATCTGAAAACAGCAAAAGTACCAGACCCTTGTAGCCCAGTCCTCATCTCTGCTCAGACCCACAACGTAGCTTACACTAAATCCACAAAGTGTTGTTCTTACATTGATGTTTCTGAACAGGTTATAGCAGAATTAGATTATCCTATCAGCTAATTTAAACTCTGATCTAAATCGTGTGACGGCTGTGGCTCAGTGGAGTAGAGCGGTTCGTCCTTTTAATCACAATCACAAACACGACTGTTCCGCACAACGTGATTGGTTGATGCCTTTATTCACGGTGAGAAACCTAAAAAAAATAAATAAAAAAATCGTTCCCAAATTAATATTGTCGCTTTGCGTGAAAGTTCTCATGGAAAAAACAAACAGAAAACCTAAAAAATATATTGAGGTGCAAATTAATCCCCCCCGCGTATGAAGGCCTCATATTGGAACATATTGGAATCAATGAAAGCAGATGTTGCCTCGTCAGCTAACAGATGTGGGTTACATCCCAGAAGAGAGATGAAGAGGAAATCCCACAAATCAGGTCCGGTAGCAGCAGCGAGTCAGAGTGGAGCCTGAACTCGCCGTCGGTTAAAGGAAACAAACGGCAGCGAGGGGTTGAAGACGAGGGTTTGAAGACGAGGGGTTGAAGACGAGGGTTTGAAGACGAGGGGTTGAAGACGAGGGGTTGAAGACGAGGCTCCCGCCGGGATGGTTTCCCGCTCCCTTCCTGTCAGGCCTCACACGCTCAGACGCCTCGTCTTGCTGTTGGTTTTTAATTTGGGGAGCAAGGTGACGCCCATCGGGTGCCGTGAAAATGGCCAAGCTGTGAAGTGAGTGAGCAGTTAGTGGAAACTTATTCTAATTCAGATTCTTTGGTCCAGCCGGGTCGGCGGTTGCGAGCCCGTCACCATTTCTGCACGTTTACGTTGATATTTTCGCGCGCAACGTCTGCAAATGACCTCCAACATCAAGTGGCCCAAGTGGCCAATAATCAATGACAAATGACAAACATCGATAGTCCGGCTGCAGCTATGGGTTCATTTCATTACCTCTGCCACGAAGATTATGTGTTAGGTTTGTTGGTTTCTTTGTTTTTCTGCTCGTCAGCAGGATCACAGAAAAATGACTTGTTGGAAAGGTGAGGCGTGGTCCAAAGAAGAACCTGGTGTAGGTCTGCCTGGTTATTTATGTTGATAGAAAATAGACTATTTCTCAAAGCTCAAAGTTATACAATCAAGTTGCTTGTTCTTTATAGACCAACATCCAAAAAGCCAAAAGATATTAATGTATAATGACATAAAGAAAATGGTCACATGTTAGACGCTCTAACCAGCCAATGCTTGACAAATGACTGTAAATGATGAATAGATGTTCAAACATATTGCCCGTTAATTATCTGTCCGGCGACTTATTGATAATCAATAGTCCCCTCTTTTATTTCCAGGAAAGCCATTAAGGATTAATGCACCAGATCCCATCATGACCAAACTGTACCAGACCTGGAACACTATTACACTCCAGGCTTTCCCCCTGTAAGCTACAGCTCACCACAGCCAATCCGTCTGAAATGAAATGCCCCGGAAACATGAAACATGGGCGCATCGGAGCCCTGGTGCAGAGGGCTTCTGATCCCGATCCGTCCTTTTACGGTGGCTGCTATTTACTGTACGGGTTCTCCTCTGTCAGGGTTCTCCGGGTCTCCGCCGTTCTCCGCTTCCTCTGCGCTACAAACTGGGCTCTTTAGGCGATAAAGGAATTCTTCCCTCTGGGGACAATAAGGCATTATCAGTCATGCTTATTATGTTTCCCTACTGCGTGTGTATATATATATATATATGTATATATATATATATATATATATATATATATATATATATATATATATATATATATATATATATATATATATATATATATATATATGTATGTATATATATGTATATATATATATATATATATATATATATGTATATATATATATATATATATATATATATATATATATATATATATATATATATATATATATACATATATATATATATATATATATGTATATATATATATATATATATGTATATATATATATATATATATATATATATATATATATATATATATATATATATATATATATATATATATATGTATATATATATATATATATATATATATGTATATATATATATATATATATATATGTATATATATACGTGTATATATATATATATATACATGTATATGTATATATACATATATATATATATATATATATATATATATATATATATATATATATATATATATATGTATATCTATATATGTATATCTATATATATATATCTATATATATATATATATAGATATATATATATATATATATTCTTATTCATATGTATTTTCACTTCATACACATTTGATGTACTGTGGGGTTATTTGCACTCTATGAATCATTCTCTTCTTTTCATTAATAATACCGATGTTACTATTAATCTAACACTATTAGTATGAGGACTACTGCTTCTCCAGTTGCTAGTGTTGTATCCTAAGTCAGATAAGCTCCCAAGGTGTTTGATGTAACTCTAACTGGGTGTAATGTATCACTATTAAGTACAGAACAGTTGATATTGTTGCAATTATTTTTCTTACAGCACATGGTGATGCTAGGAGAAGCAGAAGCTGGATGTTTCAACCTTTTATTTTTTATTTTTTTAATCACTTTTGATTAAATATTTTTGATTTCTCCGCTTGTGTGCAAACGAGTTTACATAAACTCTCAATCGCGGCACAGTTAAGATAAGAAAATATTGTCCTTTTATTAGTGTCACGTGGGGGAAATTTACAATATTCTAGCAGCAAAGGGAATAGTGCAACAAGAGGCATCAGCAAAATAAAATATAATTGGACAGAATGGTTGAGTTCACATTATTGCATACATGGAGTAGGAAATATGAAAAGTTGATACGGAACAGTAGTACACGTGTAATTTATGGTAGATTTGAAAGATTCTCATCCACTCCTGCCCTGCTGCCCCAGTCCTACAACACTGGAGGGTGGAGATGCTCATCACTAAAACAGTGAAAAAGAACAACATTATCTTCTTTGTGTCTTTGTTTAAGTGAGACACTGTTTGCATATTCAAGCTGATGGTGAGGTCTGAGACTCTGGTGCTTTTTAAGTTTGATAACATCATCATTTCTGTTTGTGTTTTGTGATGGGAGCTGGTAGAATCATATGGGAATATCCTCTAATGGAAATCTTTCACTATTAAATAAATAGTGTGGAGTATCATGCAAAATTACAGAATCCATTATGCAGGGACACTGCAGGGACGTTGAGAGCCTTTGGAAGGACATACTTTAAATATTACAAGATCAAATGATTGCTATAATTAAGCCTTATTAATCCAAAGTTTTGGGATCGCCTCCATGAAGCGTCCCTCTTGGAATCGCTGACACCTGTCCGTTGGCAACGCAACAATTTGGCGGTGAACATCATGAACAGTGGAGAATATGTAGAATCCTTTGAAGCGGATTCTTACTGCGTTCAGGAACCCCCAGCTGAGTACACGTTTCCTTGTTTGTTAAAGACTCTCTTAGAGGTAAATGCTTCTTGATAATGTGCCACTGAAATCAAATCGTGTGTTTATAGAAGTAGACTCTGGTACGGGAAGCAGCGGCACCTTAGAGCCCATTTGACTCTTATCAAGTCATGGCATTTTGTAGCAAACCGTACAGTTTACACACGTCGTCATACCCTTTAATGCATTATGTTTTCCATAACTATAATGTAATGAAACCCCTAACCAGGGTTGCATGGACTTATGCTCATCTTTTGCTTGTTCTTTGTTTACTTCTAGTTTATAATTAGAGCTCAATATTTGAACTTTTTAAATAATATCAATCTGATAGAAAAAAAACAAATTCAGGTGAAAATTGGATTAGACAACGAATGTATGCAGCATTTGAAATTTGAAGTACATTGAGGAACCCTTGCTGATCTCATCTGTGTGGGAAAATAAATGAATGAGTTCAAACCAAGTGTTTTTCTCAGAGAGACGAGACGCCTTGTTGCTGCTCATATCGGTTGTAAAAGCTCCGACCTTCACAGCTGCAGCGCTGCTGTTACTGGAGTCGATGAACTGAACTCTTGAGTGAATGCCAGATGCATTGAAAGATAACCGACCTGATGGAGGTCTCGTTGTTCCTGACGTTGTAGTTCAGCAGACGGTTTGCAGCAGCGTCTCCTGTCTCTGCAGTCTTCTCCTACGCACATGTCACCATGTCCTCGGATGTGCTTAAGCTCTGTTGCTTAGGGGACAAAATGGCAGAAGCTGTAGGCTGTTGTATTTTAAGGACAGAGGCTTCCTGACTTCCTCATAATTCTGTTCTTCACACACATTATACGACGTGTGCACACATGTAAAATTGTAAAAATTGTACATGTGTGCAAAATTTGTGTTTCTTTGTGGTTGTTTTGTGTTTCTTTGTGGTCGTTTTGTGTTTATTTGTAGTCGTTTTGTGTTCCTTTGTGGTTGTTTTGTGTTTCTTTGTGGTTGTTTTGTGTTTCTTTGTGGTCGTTTTGTGTTTCTTTGTGGTCATTTTGTGTTCCTTTGTGGTTGTTTTGTGTTTCTTTGTAGTAGTTTTGTGTTTCTTTGTGGTTGTTTTGTGTTTCTTTGTGGTCGTTTTGTGTTTCTTTGTGGTTGTTTTGTGTTCCTTTGTGGTCGTTTTGTGTTTTCTTTGTAGTAGTTTTGTGTTTCTTTGTGGTCGTTTTGTGTTTCTTTGTGGTCGTTTTGTGTTCCTTTGTGGTTGTTTTGTGTTCCTTTGTGGTTGTTTTGTGTTTCTTTGTAGTCGTTTTGCTATTCTTTGTGGTTGTTTTTGTTTTGTGTTTGTCATTTTGTATGTCTTTTGGGCGTTTTGTGTTTCCATCTAGTCATTCAACCGTCTCTTTTGTTGTTTTGTGTGTCTTTGTGGCCTTGTTATATATTTTTGTTTTGTTTTTTGTGTTTTTTTGTTGTTGTCGTGTATCTCTTGGTGGTCATTTTTGTCTCTTTGTGGTCTTGTATCTTTCTGTTTTTTTTATCTCTTTGTGATCATTGTTTAAAGTGACTGTTCTACATTTCTAGTTCTATAGTTAATCCAGAGACTCGGTACCATGGGCCCAGTGAAGCCTTGGCCAGTATTCAGTAGTCCTTCTATGATCACACAGCGAGACGTAATCATGTCATTGCTCATTCTCTGTGATGTTTCTGCACGTAGAAACATGTCCGTAAAGAATTAACAACATTAAATGGCTTGTATGTTCACTGCTTTGGTCTTTAAAGAATTCTAAAAATACTTCCATGTACATCATTTACATGCAGCTCTGGCTGTCAACGCTTGAGTCATTAGCTCCCAGCCTCCTCAATTATGCACAGTTATCATTATTAAAAGATTTGTTCAAACGTCTTTTGTGGCTTCTAATGGAGGAAAGTACCCCTAATTCATTGTAGCACATCTCGCCATCAGCTGTCTCATTTTCTTAGGTGGCTCTCATTCTCTAGCTGGCCTTTAATGCGAGAACATAAATACTAATTTCGTGAAGTTTCTAAGGCGAGTCCAATATGGCAGATTGTATTATGAAAGTTGGTGCTGTCACAGTTTTGTGCATTTGTACTAAAAGGCCTTTTATGCCTCTAGTAACTCTTTTTTTTTTTTTTTTTTAAATGATACATGAAATCCATTATATAACTAGAAAAGTGCTCTCAGTGCAGATCTTGGCAGGTGCGTCTGCAGCGACCACTGCTGTAATGTCTGATTGAATAAATGCAAACTACTGTCGAGACCACATGTGTATCAGACGCGTTTTTCATTTGTCTGCACCAGCTCTGTGTAACCCCAGCAACGAAGCAATAAGTGAGGTCACGGTGACTACGTCCACTTCCTCTATACGGTCTATGCTCACTGACAGAGACCGCTCCTAGAGGCCACTAGTGGACCTTTTCCGTCTCATAACTTTATTCAACGGAGCAAAATGTATTCATATCCATCATCTCACCCCCTCCCTGGAACTTGGCATATCTTTCTAGTGTGGCTTCTCACACGTTTTTACCAAAGACTCAGAGGGTTCAGCGAGCCTTCAGTAAAAACAGCTGGACTTCCGCAACTGGTTCATAAAAGCACCCCGAAAATGATGACATATCTGGGTTTGGTTGCTAATTTTCTCCTCTTCTTTGAGCGAGGGGTTTCTGACCTTTTAATGACGTCGGCGTGCCCCTAGCTCCACACGTGATTACCGACAGCCAGCTATCCTTGGATCTTGGGTGTTAAATCTCTTTTCTCCAGTGCCCCATGTTGTTGTTTTCCAGCAACGGATTTTATCGGAGGAGAGCGGGATGATGGATAAGTTCTATTCCCAGGATCCCCCCCCCCGCGCGCCGCCGCCGCCGCCCAGGGAACGTATCGTCAGTGTCACACTTTGATAGCAACTCAAGGTGACGGGTGTCAAGGGCTAAAGCAGCAGCAGCAGCAGTGGGAGGAAGAGGAGAGGTGTGGGATCAGAGCAGTAATGGTATCCTCATCATGACCGTGTGCCTGTGGCTCATCACGGACACGATAAAAGAGGACCTGTCATTTATTATACTCCTTTTGCGTCGGCTACAATTAAACCAATAATTTGCCATTTTCATCAAAGTGACCTAAAAGCAGGAAGGTAAATGTCTTGACCAAGGACACGTTGACGGGGCACATGGCCGGTGATGGATGTAACAGACTGAACTGACCTATCATGGGACAGGCCCTCTGGAAACTGGACCACACGCTTCATTGTTTAGTAATTGTTCAACACCTACAGTATATTATTGTCCTCCATGCAGACATGCTGTTGCCTGGTTCAGACCTTTTTGAATCCGCCCAATCCACCGAGTTTTGAAGTGACTCATTTGTCATTTGAAACATCGGTTCTTGATTTAAAAGATAATTGATGAACAAGCACAGCTGGGGGACTAATGATTTGCCAATCAGTGCCAGGGATTAGGGACTAACGCTGTGGTCAACTGTGTGCCGGAGATCGACGAGTAAAGCTTTGTTTCTACTCTACGCTTGATGTCACGCCCTACGTGTGAACCATCATCTTCACTACCGACTGCCACCTCTTCACATTGTGACTCTTCAACCCTTACAAGGAAAACATGTTCACAGATCCTCCCAGAATAGATGGGAAAACAAGCCCTTTCACTCAATGGACTCTCTTTTGGTCTGACCGTCTGGATTAACAAATGAACGTCTCAATTCTCAATATCGGCCCACATTGTAGGGTAGCTTCTTTGGAAACGCACCGCCGTTCGTCTTAAAATGTTAGATTCAGGCGGAAACGTTAATATGTATTTTGACAGAAAAACAAAATTGGAATCGGGTGAAATTTAACAACGGTCAGCACCAACCCCAGTCTCACTCGACGAAACTATAAAAACTTAACCTAAGTCTGTTAGTTCAGCTTCAGAGCTCAGGGATTCATTCACTTTGAATATAATCTTGTTCACCTAAAGGAAAGGTGTTTTCAAGTCCGTCTGAAAACAATCCTCACATGGATGAACATTGAAATGGTGTTTGGTGACTTCCTGTCCAACCTGGGTGTACGTGCAAGCGATGAGGGACACAATCTGTCCACATTCTGCAAAAACAATCATTCATAAGTCAAAGCTAATATGAGGCTTCAGCAGTCCAATTCAGCCAAATCAATCATTTTCAACAGACTTCTTTTAAACTTCATTTCCTCTTTATGCGACGATTCCTCCGTCGGCTCAGCGAGGAAACACCGTCTGGGGAAACAAAGAAGTTCAGTACTAAAAGGACTAACTTTGTAAGAGACTCACTTGATTTGAATGACTCGGACTGCTGAAGCCTTACATGAACTCCAGCTTTACTTAATAATACATTTTTTTTGCACAGAGCGAGGGCGGAGGACTCTGTCTCCTATCACTTAAATTGGAATTGTTTCAAGAAGAAATACCTTTTGCGGCCAGTGTGGACAGGAAGAATGATTACAGCCGCTGACAACCTTCTCAACACGTACCGGCATGAGAGCCAGAGAAAAATAGGTCCTTTAATTATTAACGGACAAACCACTTTGTCTCCTGATCATTTCAGTGGTTTTCCTTTCGAAAATTCCAGCCCTGATGTTGACCCACTTATAAGATGTATAGTTGGTGTTCAAAGTTTATCGTTGAATGTGGAAACGGCAGTTGAGAAACCAATCTCACAGAGAGTCCATTTAAAGGAAGTAAACCGCAGTTCCAAGGTCAGGAGGGAACTCTGAATCTCCATTTTTAAACCCACAAGTTTGAGGAAGAGGTCGGAAAACGGAAAATTTACAATTCAACGGATGATGAAGACCCTTTTCTATGATAGAAAGCTTGCGATTGGCTACTTAATGGACCTGTTTCCAACCATATGTTTTGTTTTTGCATTGGATTCATAGTTTTTCTAATACTGGTTGATACTTTCGGTCAACGTTGACGATTCCGTTCTGAAGTTTTGTTTCTGAAATGAGTTCATCTGAAAATGAGTGTTTATTTGAATACAGGCCGATACCTAAACATAGAGAGGTCAACAGGTGGTCCGATGCTACGTATGACATCCAGCGAATAAACTAATCGCCTCTTATTTCATTTGCAATTAAGTCCCAAGATGGGCTTTTATTAAACACAGATGTTGCAGAATGTTGGTTCATGTAGGTCACCAGTAACAACGTGACTCATTACCCTTCAAAACGTGTTTCACTCTCTTTCAACGGGTCCCAACAATCATTCATCTTCCATGTGGGATAGAAACAGTTTGTCCAAAGACTGCTTTGAAAAATGACCAAAAGCCCAAACAGGTGGTACCATGCAGCCCGTCATCGTGCAATGCTGTTATTGAAACATAAAGGCTGGGCTGCACTCATTATTAATCCTGATTAAATCAGCGTTTAACCATAAATCAAACATTAAAACTAGCTTAGAAATAAGAGTTATCTAATTAAAACCTTCAGTTTCTACTCTAAACTTGGATTCAATTTAATTATGTTGTACCAAAGGCCAAAAGTCAACCCCCCCCCTCTTGTATAGCCTGGTCCTTGGGTAAGAAGGCATGTCCATATTGATTTAAGCTCATGAGTTCTGTTGGTTTACTCATTTTAACCCTAGTTTTGCTAAACTCTGATTAGAACAAAGCTAAGATGAAGTGAATCCCTGTTGGTGCCAACATGTTAGCTCTTTTTTTTTGATGTAGCAGTGATTTTATTGAAACCTTCTTCTGGAGCTACAGTGTTTTGCTCACGGATTTTGTTTTCTCAAGCCAGAAGAAATCCGTAGAAGCTGCTGAACGTGACTTTAAAGGCCGACGATCACTGATATTGAAGGCGTTCGGTTTGATGTCTTGGACACGTTTCAGAAAGCCAACGATAAACAGCCTTTCTTAATCTAGCCAGAATTCTAGAGTTGTATGGGTTTCAGCTGACAAAAGCAGTATTCAAATGCGTTGTCTGCCGACGTGATTGGGAGGGGATGTGCTACTTCTGTGAGAGATTTGTAAAAATCACTGTCCATTGTGATGCAGCCTTGTTTCGATCAATCTTTATCAGGCTTACGGCTCCTATAAACACTGCTCGCCTTTAAATAGCAATTTGCCAGTTTGATCAGTTAAGAGCTTTTGACAGCAGTGTCATTGAGCAACTTTTCCCGAGATGCGGCGGGGATCACTCCGTTGCCCTCATTGATACTGTACTCTGTTGGTGGGATTAGCTTCAAATCCTCTCCTCTCTCAAATCCTCTGCAGGGAGCTCAGCCACTGAACCTGCTGTAACGGAGCCCTCTTCTATTTTTATTCCTTTTGCTCTTAGTCAGCCTGGGTGCGAAACATCAAAGCACATTTGTAGTTGAGCAAAAAAGGAAAAGCGAACCTCTCATTTATAACTGGTTCACAGCTGAATTAATTATTCATTCAGATTACCGTTCACCAGCACAAACAACAGGAAGATAGGATGAGGCGTACACAAATTCTCTCCGAGTGCGTCGGTGAAGTGAAGGGCAGATAATGAGAGCGTGTTTTCAGTCTGCTTAAAAAGCTCTCACCTTCCCAAAAAAAAAATAAAAAATTGCCCGAAAGAGCACAATGTAGAGGTTTACCGCACGGTCCGACTCCAAGGTGTTTTTAAGCAGATTAGTTGGTGTTTGGAAGCAGATAAGCGTACAGATTAGCAGACTTCCTCTGCAGTGTGAGTGTAAGAGTTCAAACCGGTTGTGTCTCCGACGCGTAATTGGGCTTCTGGCAAGAACAAACGGCATCGTACGTAATCACAGTCGCTAGTGTACGGATATGCGAAGCACATTTAAATGAAACAATGCAAAAGTGCCACAGATAGTGGGGGAGTCTATCAGGGACACTTAAACGGGATTAAAGCACGTAATGTGGATGAGTCATGCGGGTCATAATTGGGCATGGTCACGAATTTCAGTCAGACGATGAAAATATATATATTTTTTTTTTTACACAGCGAATGTTAAATGTTGCTTTTGCCCCGACGAGCAATTCAATTAAGTTTTTTTTGTTTCATGTATGGAGTTGCAGCAGACTGGATGCTGCTCCCGCTACCTGTGGCGTTGGCGTGACGCCGGCCCTGTTTCTATGGCAGAGGAACGGCACAATGAAACACTCCGCCTAAGCGGTTCAGATTTGAATACATTTCTTAGCTTGTCCCCCGTTTCTTTCCTGCTATATTTAAAAGTGATGCATAGAACGGAGGCAGAGAAAAAGATCCAGCGTTGCGACTGACTGGGGAGGGAAAACCGGCTAAATTTAGAATTCTGATATGTTGTTTCCGCGGCCTCGCAAAGTTCTGTTGTAGATTCCTCAGTTGTGAAATAGAAAATGGACTCATGTGCTCTCAATTTATCTACGAAGTAGTTCCACATGTTACACTCTGACATCACAAGTTTCAGTTGTAGACCATGGGTTTTGGGATTTAGGAGAGACTTGTTCTTGTCTAGTAATGTCTTCGACTATAAGAACATGTATGAATTAAGTACAGTATCTTAAGTACAGATCCCACACCAGTGTTTAATCACTTTCACTCACTTTAATCGCTGTATGGCTCACTGTGTGTAAGGAAACATAACGTGACACATGTAAAAAAAAATACATTCATAGATATAAATTTACTGAATTCTTATTTTTTTTATTAAAATGATAAGTCGTACACCAGCTACTTGGTAAAAAAATCTACAAAATGATAAAATAAATGAAAAGAATAGATTCAAATGTTCTTTAAGGCCGTACTAATTGATTTATTCTGGCCACTTGGGGGTAGCAGAACAAGCTGTAGACGCTGCTCTGGCATAGCATCAAATTTTTATGAAGTGTATATAATAAAGTCCATATGGCTGATGTGTTGGCAAACAGCTGCTTCTTTCAGACATGCGGCAACATTAGCCTTCATCTGGTGTCATATTTCTGGCCAGTCCAGCAATAGAAGTTCTTCTGTTTTGCTCCTCAGCATTCCCCACCTCGTTACCAGAGCTCCGATTCATCTTTCATCCTTCATTATTCTGTAAACCTCCCTCCTTTTTGGATAAAAGCACTCGCCGCTTCTCGCCGGCCTCACACGATGTGCGGAGTAGAACGAGAGCTCAATGTAATTGCTGGAAGACGCCGGCTGAATCCACCTTTCGGGTGCAGGAGTTTCTCAGCAGGAGGTCTCTCTGATGCGCCGCGTGTTCTCGCTGCGTTTTTTTTTTTCTTCGAGTAAACCAGCTGAAGGCCTCGCACGGGGCGCCTGGCATCGACCCGACCGCCTCGTGCGACGTACCTGTAAAACGTTCACCTGCTCCCCGCGTGGAGAGAGGCGCCTGCTGCCGCTGAGAAACAGATAAACATGTTGTGGTTATCATTCTGCCTCTTGGCAACCCGCTGGCCGCGTTACACAACACCACATACCCGCACCAACGGATCACAGGCGTGCCCAGATGTGCGGCACATGCCTTCTGTTTTCAAATATGGCAGAGCAGGTGTTCCCGCGCTGGCCCCGAAGACGTCATCGCGTACGAATAAATGCACCTCGACCCCGCTGGAGTTTGCATCTCATCGGCTGTCGGCCCGATAATTTGTCCGCCTGACAGACAGGCGTCTAATGTGAGAACTGGGCTCCATCCATCTCCGGCTCACCGCGTCCTCCGCTGTCTGTCCGTCTCAGTCTGTCCCGGCTTTGATCATGTTCAGCTTTGGAGTGAGTCAGACAACCCACACAGATCCTGCACGCACACACACACACACACGCACACACACACACACACACACACACACACACACACACACACACACACACACACACACACACATGTATGAAGCTTAGAGTCAGAGCAATGCTTTCCAACATGTGTCTTTCCACACTTGTCACCTGAATCCAGGTGGGCAGGGATGTACATTTATATTCTCCACCGTAACAAACTTTTTTCCTTTTTTTTCCTAAATCCTGTAATCCCTGGAGCATACGTGTCGTGCACCGCGCCGCTCATTTGCAGCCAGAAATCTGAAATGATGTAACCGTCAACAGGACACGTTTCTATATGCAGATGAGATATTACACTCAAAAGCCCTTCTCCAGCACTTGATTCTCAGTTCAGTTTGCGAAATGGCTCGGGGCTCCGTGTCGCCTAGGTTTCATTGAAATATATGGGACGCTGTCTGCTTTTTGACATTATCACAGGAGCTCCTGTGAATTGTGTTCTTGGGCTCGGAGGAGGAGGAGGAGGTCCGTACCTCACTGGGAATGAAAGTCCCCAAAGCTCAGATGTGTGGCTCAACACTTTCAATTAAAGGAGATAATTGCGTTCATTTTCCGACCAAAGTCACCTTTCCCTAACATTATTAATTTAATTAACATCCAATACAAGCGCAGGTTTAAAGTCACGCTTTGATTTCTTTCTGAACAACCACTGATGCTGCAGATAACAGGAAGCTGGATGTGATTTAGGGGTTAACGTTGAACTAAAACCTACATTTGAGCTTGTTAATGATCATATGGAGTATATCAGGCGTCGAGGCTTAGTAGTTACTCAGTTGTCATCTGCAGTCACGTTTTTACATTGGTAGATCCCTGTTGCAGTTACCTAATTTGCAGATTTGGGCTGCACAGATGATCCAAATTTGATCCAAATCGCAATACGGCCCGCTGGACTTTTCAAATGGCAGGAGGTGCAGTGTTTGTTAAAAGCAAACTTGGTGTCAAAACACCATTTTAAATGGAATGTTGTCGAGCTGCAGAGGCGTCCTGGCCTTCAAACTTAAGGAAACATCTTTTCATGGTACTTTGGTTGATTTGGTCATTAGATATTACGGTTCTCTGGTAAAAAATATCAGTGTTTCTGTGAGTTTTACATCATCACTTAGCAAACTAATGCCCCCGAAAACTTGGTTTCAAGTCCCAAGTGTTTCCCTATTATCTTTGAATAACAAGATAAGACCCTTATCTAGACCCTAGATTTGTATTTATGTATAAAATAAGTAATCTGCCTCATCTTTGTGGCTGTGATGTTGTCTTTTTCAGTAGACCTGGGCCTGTCGACATAGTCTAAAAACCCACCGATGGTCATTGCATTCTGATGTGGACTTTGCTAAATTCTGATTGGTTCTGGGAAGTATGTGACATCACTTTTTTTTCCCCCCCAAGTGTGACCCGTCCACTTTAAACCAGTTAGACGAACCCAAAGCAACTGAAAAAAACCCAAAGGTGTTAACTTCAGCAGATAATTGTGTTCATGCAGAACCACACCGCTCATGAGAAGAACCCCCCCCCAGAGAACCGCAATATCAAACCGTGAAATGATTTTCTAAATTAATTTTGGGTATTTTGAATAAGAAATAGGCCTGTTTTGTTTAATAAAAAAAACAAAAAACAAATGGACATGTTGTGGAAGAAAAAAGAAACTCTCCCGTTTCAAGCGTCTTCCCATTAAGACGGACACTTTTCTGCAGTTTGAGGCTCTTCTGTAAAGGAGACGTCCTCCACCGTGAAAAGTGGCCGTGCAAACCCACGGGGAAGTCCCCCTCCGTGCATCAGTGGAGCAGGAAAAATCCCCCTTTTGAAAAGGGCTTCTTGGCAGCAGGTGATGGGCCGCCGTGGCGAAGCAGCAGCGCGAGATTGGCTCTCTGTGAAGTGGTTCAGGCCGGCTCGCTGCTTCTATCTAAAAGGAGGCGTCCTCCATGCTAATGAGACGCGGCCTGCGGTGAGACGGCGTTCAGAGTGTGACGGCCGCCCGGGAGTCCGTGACTCACCCCAAACAAAATCGAGGAATAAAAAGCTGATAACTGCTCGACGTGTTCTCCACTATTGCACCGTAAGGCATAAATAAACCTCGGTAACGGCTGCTTAGTACTCATTCTACATATATTCTTTACACCGCGGAGCATACCAGCTCACGTATGTGGTTAAAGAGAACACTTGGACACATGTTGCTGTTGTAAAAGGTCAATAATTATAATTAAACAGGATGCCTGAGGTGGTTGGAGTTCTCAGATCGGCGTGCACGTTCAGTCTTTAGGGTTATTTTTCATTATTAGGGTTTTAAACAGAACTGAATTACATGAATGTTGCTTCCTTCCTGCCGAGTGAAATATGTAAGAAACCGCTGAATCCTTTTCATCATTTTTGGATGTGGTCAATAAAGAGTAATGATATATAATATAAATGACAGGCTGTTGGTGGTGTTGGACAGATGGGGGGGGGGAAACCCATATTTGTGTAACTCAAATTAAATGGATTTATTTAGATTTGTTTTCCGTCTGTCATTCATTAGAGCTGCAGGATTTCAGCCAGACTGCAGGTGCAGAAAAAGAAACAGAAGTTAAATCTTGTTCTAGGAGAATTGAGTTCTCTTTGTGACTAAATTGAGTCTGAAGTCCCTATTTATATCTGTTTATACTGTCCACCATTTTATCTGATCATCTCACTGTGAAATGTATTCATCACTATATAGTGATGAATTTCCTGTTTATCGGACCACAGATGAGACGAGAATTAGCTTACCTCGCGCTCTCTCCTTCGCTGGAAGGAGAGGAAAAGACAAACCCCGGTGTCACGGCGGTGAACGTCTGTATCCATGTCCAAAGACTGCTCCCAAAAGCTGCATATCATCACCATGTCCCTCCTGTTTCAACCTGGAACGGGCTCCGTTTGGAATCAGATCTTATTTGTAATG
Organism: Cebidichthys violaceus; assembly: GCF_023349555.1. Lineage (NCBI taxonomy): Eukaryota > Metazoa > Chordata > Actinopteri > Perciformes > Stichaeidae > Cebidichthys > Cebidichthys violaceus. The sequence goes on along the minus strand of NW_027176395.1, from coordinate 2,019,932 downwards.
TCCAAACAGAATCAGCCGTTTACGTGACCGAATATCGTCACATTTGGAATATTAATGTGCACGTAAATGTAGTCGGTGAATCCCTTTTTATAGACGGTAAAATTACAGTCGTGAGACCAAACACCTGTCAGTGATGATGCGAAAGGAGGATGATTAATAATTATCCTAAATCTCACGCCGCTGTCGCACTGTGGAGTAAATCTACAGAGTGTGCGTGTGATATAGGGCGTAATGAATGCGTAATCACTTTGGGGCCCATTCAATTGGGTTCTATTGTGTTTCAAATATGGAAGGTGTGAGTGTCGTGTGCTTGTAACATGAAGGCGTCGATCTGCAGACTGTGTGGCTGTCAGAGTGACGGAGCTGAGACTCTCCAGCTAGACGCTTACTGCATTAACAATGAAACGAGCCCGTGTTTGACAGAGAGGTGTGTGTGTGTGTGTGTGTGTGTGTGTGTGTGTGTGTGTGTGTGTGTGTGTGTGTGTGTGTGTGTGTGTGTGTGTGTGTGTGTGTGTGTGTGTGTGTGTGTGTGTGTGTGTGTGTGTGTGTGTGTGTGAGAGAGATGCAGTAAACAGGCACGTCATTAGCACACCCATCACTGTAGTGTTCCTCTCGGTGCTCTTCTTGTGAGATTTTCAACTGTTGCTCCACACTGGAAACTGTCACACGCTGCGACAAATCGTCAAGTTAAAAGTCAGACAGCCGCCGTGGGAGTGGACTCTGGGCACTAAACAACTTTATTTTATCCTTCTGAACGGGGACGTACCTGACAGCAGCTCTTTAGTTTTTGGCTGTTGGAGCTCTCTCGCTCTCTCTCTCTCTCTCTCTCTCTCCATTATATGGTAAAACGCAGATTGTACAAGGCAGAGCTCTGTTCTTAGAAAAACAGTTTGTTTTCAACGATTTAGCTGATTTTCTGGCTTTTGGTCTCAAACTAAAACGGCGCAACGTCATCCAGCAAGGTGCCAATCGCACACATGCACGTTCACGTCAGGGTACCTTGTATCTACCTTTTAACGCAGCGCTGTTTGACGGTTTGAATCCCTGTTTGCCAAGGACAGCAATTTTCATTGAAATGAACACGTGCCATCTTGGGAGTCCAGTTCTGAAGGAAGCCCCATTGAGCCCATGTGACATCAGCCCCATCCCATCTCATGGTGAACTGACAAAACGCTTGTCCCTCCGGCCAGACCTCCAGATGAATCGGGCACATTCAGGATATAACGACGCTGAACTCTGCTTCCAAACTAACCGCCGCCCCGCTACACTACGCCCTATAAGTTAAGGACACAACACTACAAAGAGAATAGGGACTAATCCAATACCCTCAGCTGAACTTTCTCATCTCCAGGCTGTTGGAAGCCACGATGCACTCACTATCAGCTACTGAACAGGGACTCGCGGTAGGGGTTCTTTATGCCAAGAAAATTGGCTGAGGCAGAGTGGGTAAGTGGGAAATAGTTTGTATGAAAGAGGGTGTTGGGATTGTGTTTCTGTGCGCACACTCACAACACGCGTGTGTTGTTTTGTGGTTATCTGTGCTTGTTTGTTCCACCGCGCCATCACGTATAAATGTATCCGTGCGCTTGCGGCTGAGGCATAATGAGAAAGTGTGAAATTGTTAGTACAGTATGAATCACGCACCGGCCGCGTTTGAGTCTGCATCGCGGCCGTCTGTAGGTGTGTGTCTGCGTGATTATGTGTGCTTATCTGTAAGTAAAAGCTTTCTAGACGACCACCTCTTTCACTCTTCACTTACACGGGACCGTGTGTTTTTGCGCCGCACGTGTGCGTCGGCCAATTTATCCCTCCCATGTAGCTTCCTGCTTTGATTTGTGTGTTGCTCGATCCTCTTCTGATAACAAACTACAGCCTCTCAGAAAGCCGAGCCTGCAGCTGCTCCGTCTCTCACCCCCGTCCTCCATCTTCCACCCTTCTCCCCTTTCGCACTCACCAGCTTTTATGGAGGCAATAAATAACCTCACACTGTCTCCATGTTTAACTTGGTTTAGAGGCCAGTGGAGCAGGCGGCGTCTGGCAACATCACACTTTACAAAAACCGGGGTTCATCGGGGGGTCGACAAAGACCCGCAGAGTGCTGTAGAGGACCCAAAAAGACCACTTCAACATTTTGAGAAATTCGCTTTTTTGATATCATATGAGAAGATTGATGCAAAATTGATCTCTGTGCATCCAGTCCAGGCACATGTCTGGAATGTGCTTAGAGGAGAAAAAACCTTCTAAAACCGGTCTTATTTAAACATTGCATTCTTGTTTTTGTATCAATTAGCATAATGATTGAAAGCAGAGAAACTGCTGGACTGGTACCAGACCTTCTGAAGCTCACTGGTCCGGTGTTGGGCTTGTTGACGACTGCCTTGGTTGGAGAAACAAACTAAAGTAGTACTTTTTAGGCTGAATCAAGAAATAAGACGCCATCGTCCTTCATTGCTAGCTATTGAATTAGCTACGTTCATGAGAAAAGGCTGCAGAAACGGCAACAAACGTGGGTGAGATTGACTCAGCTGTCCAGGATGTTCAGTCCTGGTTCCGGCACCACAAAAAGGATATTTTCCAAATGTGAGCTTGAGAAGCTATTCCAATGTCCAAGCCTGACACAAAATATGTGCTTCTTTAGACCCCTCCACAGGTTGGAGGATTGGCAAGGTCCCCTCAGATTCCATAAAACATTCATGAATTCTATTCAGGAACTTTCTGAAGTTCCCATGCGGTTGCCCTACAAAGAACCCCTAAAGGTTCCTCGAAGGCCTTTAACTTGTAAGAGACTGGATTAAGCCAGGCTAAAACAAACCCAGAGTGTTTCTGAGAGGGACAGGGTCTTGTGGAGTCACCGCGGCTAAGTGGATGAAAAGGGATTCGGAGGGATCGGAGGCGACTCCCATTAATTGCGATCTGTGTGTGTTTTAGTCGAGGATTAACCAGGGAGATGAAGGAAGCGGCGTTTACCTGCGCGACCGTTTTAAAGCCCTCGTGGATCTGAAAGGCAAATACTGTGAGCACACTGAAGGGCCACGGCCAGGAAGCTGAGAAGGGAAGCAATGCTTTCCAGCGTCCTAATGTTCTGTTCAAGGGTTGACACGCGTCTCCTCACTTAAACATCTGTTTAATAGGTCATCTATACATGGACGAAGATAAATAAGACATTCTGTTAGCAGGAAATGGATATCAAAGCCTACATATTACAGCGTGTCACATTTTAAGCATAATGTGCCTTTATTACAACAATTAATTGGAATAGCTTTTTGACTTTTAGCCTACATCTCACCTTGTTTTACAATAACACGATGAGATTGAAGGTTGAAGCTGCTGTTATGTAAAGCACCACCATGTGTTCCAGCCTCCCGTATCATTAGCTCGACGTTAGACGGACACATCATTTCTAAATGTTTCTGTTATTGCTGCGCGTGTTTAAATTCATGTTCAGCCCTCTCCACTTTTCTGTCCACACACACACACGACACACACACACACACACACACACACACACACACACACACACTGATAATTTGCATGTATCGTGCTGTCCTGTTATGTAAATATAATAAAGTACACAGACTGCAAGATAAGCAAGCGCTACCCCACAAGGTGAAAGAAGTACTCGGATCATTTACTTTAGTAAAAATACTACTAATACTCTGTTACAAGCAATAGGCATTCAAAATCCTACTTAAAATATTAGCATGAAAATATACTTAAGGTACTAAAAGTAAATACTCATTTAGCTGAATGGCCCATTTGAGAATATTACATTTGATATATATTTACATTATATGACTGAAGTGTTTCCGCTGTCTGAATCTCCAGAGTAACTAATGTAAAGTACAATATTTCCCTCTGAGGTGTAGTGAAGGAGAACGTTGCAGAAAAAATGGTTAAGTACAAGTACGCTTGAAAATTGCACTTAAAGTTCTCACGTAAAGACTTTCCACCGCAGCTCATAATGGTCCTAAAACCTTTTCTTCTGACACAGATATGTCACCAGTTCTTTTTTTTTTCTTCCTTTCTTTCCTTTCATTCCGGCTTTATTTGGGTATCCAGATTTAGCTTTGATGTTGAAGAAACAACATCTAGGATGCCAGCAGTCGGCACAATTAGCCACGTTGGGTTCTGATCAAACCGCAGTGCAGGTGCAGACTGAACCATTTGTGCCTTCATGAGGGGGAGCACTGGGGGGGGGGCAGAGGGCCTCACGAGCTATGGACCATATCTTCCATATGGAAGATATATGGACTTTTTTTACACTTTTTTTCTATCAAAGGAACGTTTTTAGAAGGAGTGTGTGGTTTGCTAGTAGATGTGATCGGCTCTGGATCCTTTGTGTTTGAGACGTGTGGGACGATGAACGTCTGGGTCGCAACATCTCTCAGAAACGTACGCAGCTCTTCAATAATCATCCCCATGAGTCATTATGACACATGGCTTCTGACCGGTTTTGTTTACTTCCTGCAACTTTCACACCAGGTACCCGTCTCACCCCCACACACACACACACACACACACACACACACACACACACACACACACACACACACACACACACACACACACGCGCATGGACGGGGCGCGGGACAATCCTCTCCTACGATGTGAAATACGTTTAAAATACAGCGCCGTCCAACCTCCTCGTCGTCGTCTTCACATTGGCGGCAGCAACGTAGGCGGCTAATTATTTTTTCTCTCTCCCTCTTCAGAATCAATTGATTGCACGTCTTTTGAGCTGCGAAAGCAGCCGAAAAGGGGCCGCGCTGTCACATTCACATCATAAACGTTATTATTCCGCACACATAGCACGCGCAGACACAAGGTTGACATTTTCTAATTAAACGTTTCCTTAAGCTGTGTACGTCTCCCTGGGAAGTCTGAAAGACGCGGACGCCCTCACTGCCGAGATGAAAGAAGTCATTATTTTCCCTGGCCCGCTATCGTCCTCATGTTTCTCCTCTTTTTATCCAGATAACAGAACTATTCCATTTAATCAATGCTGCCTGTTAAGAGTACAGCAGAGCAGCCGCGGTCAAGAAAAATGCACCTCAACAACTAAGCATGAAATTCAATTCCCCCACCCCCTCCAAAACAAACAAGCACACGGAGCAGCGGGGCATTCATCATTGCCGTTTCTGGTATGACAACTCGCTCTGTTTTAGTATTACAATCATAAGCCCTGAATTGGATAAGGGCAGCAGGAGAGGCTGAAAAATGGAAACGCAATGGATTTGGCCCGCCACCAACAGGAAGAAAAAAAAAAAAGGAAGAAAGCCCTTTTTCCTGTGCAAGTTGGAAATGATAGCAACAGAAGTTGCGAAAAGTCTTGAGATTATATTCTAATCCTCAACTCGCACTATAGTGGCTCTGTTTGAATGGAACCCTCTGGCTTTGGGAAATAAAAAAAAAGCCTTAATATGGAACTCATTTCACGAGGCAGAAAAGACACAACTTTTTTATTTTAAGGGTTTAGAGATTAAAAAATAACTGCAGAGGAAAAACTGACAGATGTTTAAAAAATAAATAAATAACTGGCTTAACTGTCATCAGTGACAAACAAAGGGAGGATTGGGAGCTGCATCTCTGCAGCGTATCAAAAGACTACAGATGAACCTGCTCCACGCAGAACGCACATAATGCGATGCGTGTTTCAGAACCGGCGCTGCTCGTAGGCTTCAGAGTGAAACTCTTTTCACGTATCCCACTGAGCGTGTGCATTAGTCTGCGTTATCTGTCGCTGCAAACTGTGCACTTTCTTTAGTTCAAAGAGAAAACTTCCATTGTTTCCTGGACCCAAAACATGTCCATAGTTGTTGTTTTTTTTTTTTGCAGACAGCAACTAGCGTCGAGTTCCCAGATAAGTTGCATTTCAAATCAACGCAGCAGAAAAACAGCAGGGTGTTTGAGGTTTGCTTTGGAACAGATCGCTGCTATTGCAAACAAAACTGCTTATCATAGTCAAATATTATCTTAAAGAGCCGTGGAAGGGACGCTTGGTGAGCGAATTCTTGGAGAAAAGGCTTTAATGGGAACATCACTGAAGATGTGTCCAGACTAGACATCAGTAGACGTACGTACACAGCTCCTAGGCAAACGCTGTGTAACGGCTTTTCACACGGTTCATTTCAGTCCAAAGCATTGCACTGCAGCGTCTTATGTTTTCTACCTCCCCAGTGCAGAAGTGCCTTTAACTTGCATTCTCTCTAATGGCCATCAGGGGGCGACTCCTCTGGTTGTATAGACGTCTATGAGGAAAATGACTCTACTTCTCTCTTGATTTATTCCCTCGGCAAACATTGTAAACATGAGTTTGTTGTCTCAACCGTTCTGGAGCTGTACGGAGAACATTCATGCCCATTTATTCACATACATAATGCTACCTCGGTACAAAGCAAGTCGCACTGAATCAAGAAATGCGTGCGTGTTCAGCGAGTCATAACTACAAGGAGCATGATTTTTTTTTTTTGCCGCAAATTGCTCTAATCAGGCACTAAAGTACCTTAATTGCCTCCATGAGCCCCTGCTGCAGCTCCAACTTCTGACTGCTATAAGTGGATCAAATCAGTGGGCCAGAGTACAATAACTGAATTGCTGTTGCACTTGTTCCTTTCACCTCTGACAGCTTCTTTGCTTTACGTCTCCTTTTTCTGCCTCACTCTGTCCTACCCCTCTCAGTCTGAACACCTACATTGCACATCAGCTGAAGTGACAGAATGACGCAGTCGCATCGTGAGGGTAGGATGACTTGTACCACAGCAGAATGCCTCTTACTAACACTTCAGGATGAACTTTGAGCATTTTATTTTATCATATTATCCCATTTTTCCTGTAACATTTTGGCAGGATTTAGAAATGTACTCTTGAGTCACTGTTCAGCTAATATTTTAGCACGGGAGTCGGTGCGCGAGGCAAAACGGAAACAACCAAAAATACTGTTTAATGCAAGCTTGCAAAAATGTCTGATCTCCCATCAGGACCAGCGTACGCCGCGCCGAGCTTCTGCCGTTATCGGCGCTTTGCACATCCAACAACTGTGGTTCCTTTTTATGGTGCTCTCCGGGGAATGGATGCCACAAATGTTCAGCATGAGCCTGAGAGTCAGTGCGTGACATGACACTTATACGCGCACATGCACCAAATGGAAGATGTAGTTTGGGTACAATAACTTGCTAAACGCGCCGCATTTAGCTTCAACACCGTGTTCGTTTGCAGCTCGATTCACTTTGCACCGTGTTCCCATAATCTGTAGGAACTCTCTATAGTACTGGTGCCATTAAATATCTCAAAAGCTCATATTCAGCGTTTAATATATGGCAACCCATTTAATGCAGAAAGGATACAGTACGCACCATATAGTTTCCTCCTCATTGAATTGGTTCAGTGTAATCTCGGTGTGGATTCAGCTTAAAAGAAGTCTACACGGTCTACACTGTCTACACGGACTTGTGCAGACGCTGCCCCGCCTGCATCCAGCAGGCCTCTGCTGGGGCTGTGAGTTCAAGCAGCATGGCAGCAAAACACCATCCGAACGGTTCATGGAGGCAGCAATTTAATTGCTTGAATTAAAGCTCAAGGCAAAGTCTAAATGAAAATATCAATGAACCGTGGACCTCCAATCAGATCTCTGCACCTTTTTTACAGGCGGCAGGCAGAGGGTTGCGTGTTTTGCTCGAGGGCACTTGAACAGAGATACGCTCGCTGTGGTGAACTATGCTTTCACATATGTTTTGAATTTAACACTGAATCGACTGACTGCTTGCGATATTTAAAGGGGAAGTCCACCAATTTGCAGATGGAGTTTGTTTTATTTGTAAGGAGCAGTACACGGAGAATCGCACGTCGTCCATCCCTGCCTCCTACAGAATCACCGTCTCATACAACTAAACATTCTCAGGCACTTTTTTGAGGGAAACACATTTTCCCAGGGATTACGCTCGTAGTTGAAAAAACAAATGTTCAGGCGACTAAAGCGCTTCCCAAAATAAGCTGTGGAGGAACAACCTTCAAACATTTAGAATAAGTAATTTAATCAGACGCTTAGTCACAATGAGCACAGCACGGAGCTAAACGGCTAACGTTACAGAGGCTGCACTGACTTTATGATGTGTTCAAGCTCCACTCAGTAAAACTGAGTACTGGACGAAGGTACATTATAATGCTATCATGATGTGTTTAAATACAGTCTTGTTTAAATATAATCTTGTAAAATGTATTCTTTGGCGAGAAACTTATTTTGTTTATTATATAGAGATTTTATATATATATATATATGGTGTATTAAGACCTGTTTAATGCCCTAACACTAGCTCTAAGCAGCTTATAATAAATCATTAAAACTACTAATGCCAAGTTTTTCTTTTAATCAAAGCAAGTATTTAAATATGATGATTTGAACTGTGTGTTTTGTGAAAGTTGACAGTTATTTTTTGGGATGTTGGGCGGTATTAAAATAGTTAGAACCTGAACATTTAAATCTGCCAAAAACAAAATCGCCAGTTAAGATTTAAAGGGAAAAAAAATGAATATTGAAAATCTGAATCAGGCCAAATCTATTGGAGGGGTCGCCTTAAGTTTTCCACAATTATCCGATGTTTTATGAGAGAAAATGATTGAATGATGAAGTGGTTGTGGAGTTTATTTATGTGGAGTATCTCTGGTTAAAGAAGCGCTCAGCGGCGTGAAAGCAGCGCTTTCAGCTTCCTCTACGCTCGCTGCGGCGTTTCCATGACTGATCCGTTCAAAAGGCGGCAAATAAATACATCACCGCTCGCCGTGGTGACGGTGTGTAGCTTTGTAAGGGTGGTGCTCATTTCGTGGGTGTCTTTGGAGTGAGTGGATGTGCGCTCATGCATGTGCTGCCAGCTCTCACGGGCTGTGCACATACTGTGTGTGTGTGTGTGTGTGTGTGTGTGTGTGTGTGTGTGTGTGTGTGTGTGTGTGTGTGTGTGTGTGTGTGTGTGTGTGTGTGTGTGTGTGTGCGCTCTTCAGAGCCACATTCATGGAACAAAGTCCTGCTGGGCAGGGAAGGTGTCGGGGGGGGGGATCTGACTGAGGAGAAACTGCCCCACTGAGGTAATAAGTGTCTTCCTTGTTGGAATAATGCTCAAGACCAAAAATGACTGGAATGATTCAGACTTGCCAGCATGGTCCGCTGAGCTCCCGCTCAACACAGTGTGAAACTATAGGCTGCAGCGGCACGGTGGCAAATGTTATGGCTTCCCTCTGGTGTGTGTGTGTGTGTGTGTGTGTGTGTGTGTGTGTGTGTGTGTGTGTGTGTGTGTGTGTGTGTGTGTGTGTGTGTGTGTGTGTGTGTGTGTGTGTGTGTGTGTGTGTGTGTGTGTGTGTGTGTGTGTGTGTGTGTGTGTGTGTGTGTGTGTGTGTGTGGAGGCGATGCACTGAAAAAAAGGGCCTCACACAGAGCCTGGTTAGGGGAATCACCCCTGGAGAAATTAGCCCATAATGTTCTCAAATTATAATTCATAATGTTCTTTTTAAAGGCTTGTTAGCGCCGTGGCTGGCTGTTTTAAGAAGGAACGGCTCCACGGAGAGCGGCGAGCGCTATTAAAGGGATTACATGCAGGCCGTTTAGTGCAGACGCACCTCAAAAAAAAAACGATGTGGCGGATACGCCAACAAACCCCGACCTCCCAGGTAACTCACAGAAGTAGTGGGACTCCAGATGTGTGGACTGTTGACGGCAAAAAGAAATGCGGCGTAATTGAGGTCGAGTCATGTCAAATGTATCGGGAGTCTTTTTTTTTTTTTGCGTTAAAAAGAATAATCGCGCGTTCATCAGTGAGTCATAAATGTGTTAATGGACAAAAGAAGCGTGAAAAGTACGCGGACAAAGCTCACTCCCACTGCCTTTGAGTCCGTCTACAGTCGTGCATTTCTGCAGGGCTTTTCATATTTCAATTATAATATATAATGTGTTTTAATTTAAAGCAGAAATCGGGCCGTGAATAATGAATGGGCTTCTGTCGATCAAAAGCACACTTCTCAGAGTTGTGTCCCGGCGTTCCGTTTTTCACCCTCTGAAACTCTTGAACTCTTGCTCGGTGTGTTCCACGCTCACACAGCTGTACTGCTGATGTTTGTCTTTATGACTGCAGAGCTTTTGTAAAGGTGTCTTCAGCTGCACATACGTAGTCGTACTTGTGTGTGTGTGTGTGTGTGTGTGTGTGTGTGTGTGTGTGTGTGTGTGTGTGTGTGTGTGTGTGTGTGTGTGTGTGTGTGTGTGTGTGTGTGGAAGCTAACGAGGCTGATTTCAAATTCAAACTAACCTCACATCTGCTGTAGCTTTCTATGTGAGCCCACTGCCCTCCACCAACCTGAATACTAACGTACCGAGCCAAAATGCTTTTTTTTTAAATTCAGCCACTTCGGTTATGTCCGCCTCCCTGAAGTCTGTTGTGCATAACTGCACACTTCAGAAACTACAGTCGGCGACGTAATCGGCTCCTTTTACAAGCAAAACAGTTAAAGTGAAGTTCTCAAATAAATCCTCCGACATGAGCTAAACGAGGGACGCTTCTGTCTGCGTTCTGTTGTTTCTGTTGGCTCAACTGTCACATGACATAGATGGATTCATCCCCCTTCAGCCCCCCCCCCCTTCCCGAGTTGTTCATGACAAATGTAGTCTTTCGTTCCAAATACTACATGCCTCTGTAAACACATATTGCTTTGAGTAATGACATCAGTATTCAACAAACACAAATGACTCCCCAAGCAAATAATGTTGTTAGCAGTTAATTACCTTCAATAATGTGCTTCACCTTTTCTGAGCGAGCTGCAGCTTCACCGCACAACCCAGAAGGTTGTCGGCAAGGCTTCCGCATCACAAAGGATATCTTCACTTGAAATGAAAAAAAAGAACATACAGTAGACATGTGTTTCTATGTCTGTCTCCTGTGTGTATAAACACCTACTGTGAGTTTTGTTTCTTATGCTAATGCTTAAAGTCAGAAACTAATCTTTGCCAGGAGAGAAGAGTAGAAAATTCATGACCATCTGGCTCAGAAACTTTTTAATCTCCGGCCTTGCATTCGGGGGACGAGGACTTCTAGAGTCCTCTGTGTCTTTCACACCGAGGTCCGTGGATGTCCAGGGGTCTTTAAGGACTTCCCTGTGAACATTTAAAACGGTTCACATCCACGATCTAATACATTCAGACACTTTATAAGACTTCTTATTCTCAGTCTAAGCACACATCGGTGTTGACAGTCCAGCACTAAATGTGACGTGTGAATAGCTGTTTTAGAATTCCTTCAGTAGATTGAACACACACACACACACACACACACACACACACACACCACACACACACACACACACACACACACACACACAACATACCTGACTAAAGGTGTTTATTGAGGCTGATGAGGCCATGGTGTATTCATTCAGCAGCCCCCGTCATGCTGTCCACCCAAGTATAATCCAGGAGGGTGTGGGCCGTCCACTCGCTGCTGAGAAGTTCAAAGGATCCCAGTTTCACGGATTACGTTTGATATGAAATCACAACACACAACAGCCGAGCGGACCGGCCCGTCCAATGGAAACACCGAGATGAGTTCAGCGAGTTTAGCGTTGGTCCCACCAGCCCCCCCCCCCCCCCCCCCCCCCCCCCCACTGCTCACTTATAAAATCAATCATCTAATGACGACTCGTAAACCAACTGACGGGAGTCCTTCTGGGACACATTAGGAGTCCGAGACGCAGACGGTTCAGTCGCCTCCCCTTCAACCTCCTCCCGCTCCGAGGGTGAAAAGTGTGTTCCCGTCTCTGAGAAGGAGGAGACGGAGGAGGACGTCGTCATGCTTCAGCGGTCAAAACCTCTGGATCTCCGGGTTGCTTCTGCTCAGTGATGTGGTCAGACTTCAAGAATAAATAAATAACTGAAAAAACACAGTCTGGACCCCAAAAAATGTTATTCCGTCACCCGGCTTTCTGATCTTTTTTCAATTCCATCCCCGCTGACAGAATAATACACTGTTTTCACATTCAATTATGCAGCAGCTGAAACTGCTCAGGAGAGCAAGAGGAGGAACAACAATATTATGTATCAGGCCCGAGAGGACGGCGCCGTTATCTCCGCTGGTAATGGCAACACGAGACGCCACTGATACCGGTTCTTTTTAACATTCATTTTATCCCTCTGCGTCCCCGCCATGACCTGTTGCGCCACATATATTTCAATTTATTTATCGTTTTCCCTCTGCAAAGTGTGAAGCTCTTCCTTCAAATCCAATAAGCTGTATTATTTACTGTCTTCTGAAGGAGGGGGGGATCCTTGAAGGCCCTATGCTTCTATGCACCATGAGGTGTGTGTGCTTAGAATATCACTGCAGAGAGGAGTGTTTAATAGGCAATACTCGACAACCATTTGGATCCCTTATTAATGAGGGAATGTGCAAAACACACACGGCACCGCTGTTGCTGTAAGGCAGAGAAAGAAAATCTGATGATTCCTGAATAATAACAAATTAAAATCAATAAATTATAGTCCCTTATTTCCATTCATCCCTACATCAGTGTGGCGCCCCTTGCCTGCCATTGTAGATTCCAGTTGTCGTGAGTCCGAGTTCACTCGCCACGCTCCGACGCAATCAGAAATATCATTAAACATTTACTTCAGCCGAGACTCATCCTTCCCATAATAAGGACGCTTTTCAAGTGAGTTGTTCCTTGTCAACATGAAGTTTTGAAATTGTATTTGTGATCCGTCATCTACGCACAAAAAAAAAACATTAGGATGTGACTAACAGTGGGAGGAAATGTCCAACTTGCTGCATATCGCCCAAAAATCATCTGGATGGAACAAACACTAATAGCTAAACTGTCAGTCCTGAAGGCGCCACTGCTAAAAAAAAAAAAAATATTTTTTTTGGGTTGCTGTCATAATGTTTCAGGGAATTTCTTAAAAAAAATAATAAAAAAAAGCCCGGAATTTACTATGTGGCTCAATGTTTAATGCTTTTCCAATAGTCAATGGCAAGGATTTAATTAACTTGTCAAAATCTGGATCCCTGGAGCCACCTCACCAGAAGATCTAGGCGGGGAAAGATGTTGTTTTTTATTTGATGTATTTACATTTTTATGATGAATCAACCAGTCTTTTTTCTTCCCAGGCCACACAAAGTAAACACTGCTTCACTTTTTTTTTTTTGCCTTCTCTCTCCCCCTGTGCCTTTGACCATAGATGTATATAAGAAGTGGACGTAGTCATCGTTATGTCACTAATTGGTTTGTGGACTTCCTGTTTGCCGCCGTGTGATGTTGCAGCAGCTCTCCTAACACATTTCCCCCCGTGGGGATGAATAAAGTATCCGTCTATCTGTTATGAAGCCTCCTATCGGGTCTGATTGATGTTTCAAAGTGAGGTTTAGGAGCTCAAAAAAGTTGATAAAGGTAAGGGAAAGATAACCGTCTTCCTTAAAATATAATCAAGCTTAGGACGCGTTTACATTTTCAATATTTACCCAAAACCGTGATCTTTCCCTAAACTTAAAGGCTACTACAAGGAACTTTAAATGTGTTGATTTTGGCGGTCCCTGTGGACAAAAGCGGTAGTGTTTCCGAGCACCAGAGTCCCTTTTTAGAAAACCTCACTTTACTGCGGCAGGGTCTGACCCGCTCAGTCCTGGTTCTGGTTTCTTGTGCCTCCCTTACCTCCATTGGGCCCAGCAAACACGGTCTTTGTCCTCCAGCAGCGTGGCGTCGGTGTCGGCCCCCGGTGAAGCTCTGCTCCTCACCAAACGAGGAGCCGCTGCTGAACATTTTCAAGTAAAAGGAGATATCCCTCCCGCATGTAAAAGCTAACAAATGGTTAAGTTCGGATGGGTCGTTAGCACGTGGCAATTCAATGTGCTCACACAAGAAGTCGTTGGTGGAGAAAGCGTCATTGGCGCACACCAAGAGTCTGCTATGAGGGTGACCCCCCCCTATTCCCATGTTGCAGTCCAGGCATCGACTCCCTCCACCACCGCTCAGCAGATGCTGATGAACCAGGCTGGGAGTAACAAATTACATTTTCTCTCATTAGTAAATGACTTAATTCTTCCACCTGAATCCCAACCTTCAGGAAATCAGCCTTCCCCTCGAATAATTCACTGTTTCTGATCTCCTGGAAGGGGAGAATGTAATTAGTTAACACCCAAAGAAGATTGATTAACAAGTCTAAATCAAGAGACGTCCCTGGAAGATTAAAAGAGGGCCACATATAATCTCTACTTGCACTCGGTGAGAGAACGACTTTTAATTATCCATACCTATAGGGAGAGGAGAGTACGATGCACTGAACTGGATGTGCTCAGGTGCTGGTGTGATAAACAGTTGTTTGATTTGATAGCAGTACACTACAGCTCAGAGACTCGGGGTTTGGTCACAGCAATTTCTTTCCGGCTTGTGTATAAAGACAAAAAAAACAAACAAACACCGGACCTCTTAAAGAAAAAGAAAAAAGAAATCCACAAGCCCTTACGAGATGATCATCCACCCGGGAGACTTTTATCGCAGCGGCTAATTAAATATTTTTCGTAACAACACCTCGCATCCCCGCAGGCCTGCTGCAGCACCTCCTTGTTCTTTCTGCTAGAACGGACGGCGAGAGAGAGTTAGCTTAGCCGCGGCGGCTCGTCCGTATTGACCGTGGGTTGTGTTTGCCGTTGGTGTGCTAATGCACTCGCTGCTGTTCGAACACTTCCTGAGGGATATGTTGAAACCAAGTCAATATTTATGAGTATTGCTGCTGTGGGCTCTTCCCTAATGGCATATGGCGGCTGAGGTGTCCGTGCAGAGTGGTGAAGGCAAGGAACGCCCGGGGCTGAGAGAGAGAGAGAGAGAGAGAGAGAGAGAGAGAGAGGAGAGAGAGAGAGAGAGAGAGAGAGAGAGAGAGAGAGAGAGAGAGAGAGAGAGAGAGAGAGAGAGAGAGAGAGAGAGAGAGAGAGAGAGAGAGAGAGAGAGAGAGAGAGAGAGAGATGACGACCCGACCTTTGTGATGGTGCTCCTGCAGTCTTCTGACCTGGCTCCAGGTGTAGACATATACTGAGAGAACAACTGTTTATCTGTGTGGGTATGTACTCCGGTGACAACAGACCTTGTGTTCCACTTGCGTACGTTAATAATGTACAGTAACAGTGTTTTGGGTACACTGAATATTTACAATGGGGGGAAAATACAAATGTAATCTGCCAGCATGCATGCGTACTCACACATTTGTTTTTTCACCTTGATTTTCTTTGGTTTGTTCTGGGCAATGATGTTTACGTCATTCTCACCACATCTGTGCAATGGCTCGTGAACCCTCACGGGCTGCAACTAATGGTTATTGTCATGATCGATTAATCTGCCATTATTTGATCTCATTCAAATTGCTTCTTTTTTTTATCCGACCAACGGTCTAAAACTCAAAGATGCTCCAATAATGATCATAAAAAGCAAAATCTTGTTCACGTTTGAGAAGCTGGAACTAGAGAACGTTTGTTGCCTGAGAATATTAGTATACTCTCCTCCTCCTCCATGTTCTCTCTGTTGCTTCTGTACTGGACTTAGCTTGTGCGTCCTCTGTGATTCCACTAAAAGAGAACTGCAGCGACGCTTGAAGAAAAGCGTATTTATAAAGTACAGCAACAAGGCAATTCAAAGTGCTTTACATAAAAACGTCAGAAGTGCAGAAGGACATTCAAATGTAGTTAAAGAGGCACTGCACACTTAAACGTGCTGTAAACTAAATGATATGACTGAAGTGTGATGCAGCACATCAATGTTGGTGTTTTACTGTTTGATGGTGCCTCAACGCTCGGGTGAGGGGTGCGCTAGCTTGCTAATTGTCACATTTGTGGTCTGATGAACGATAAATTCATCAAATTCAGTGCCCCATATCGCAATTTTCCAAGCTACTATATTTGTAGATGCAGAACATCAGAAATGTATTTATGTAAATATATATGTGCTGACTGTTAATCATTCCTCCATGGCTCCACAAACAAATACCTCAGTTTTGTCTTTGTTTAATTCCAGTTGTTGAGTTGTGCAATGCACTTTACTCGCTCCTCGTACTGCACCATAGTCCCCTGGTGATATGGTTATGTAAATGTGTGTGTCGTCTGCGTAATTATGGTAACTTATTTTGTTGCTTTCCATAACCTGACCCAGTGGAAGCATGTAGATGTTAAACAAATGAAGCCCCAGAATAGAGCCTTGGGGAACTTTGCATGTCATTTTTGTCCAGTCAGATGTGTAGTTATCTATAGACTAGGGCTGCGTTAGTATCGCGTTACAGTGCATTATATTGATGAACAGTGGGAGCTGCATTCACATGCTCTGACTGTCATGAAAACAGAAGACAGCGCGCGGAACATTTTATTAATTTTGCACAGCAGTGTAACGTTTCAAATAAAGTCGGCACACTTAGCATAGATAGTGCTGAAATAGAACTGCGATTAATCACGACTAAAAATTTTAATCGTTGTCCAGCACTACTCTAGACACAAACTAGTCCCTGTCCCTTATTATTCAAACCAGTTTACCAGACATGTTGCTCTTGACAGTGTCGAATGGAGCACTGAGATGCAGTAATAAAAAGACTGTCTGTGTTTAAGCGGATGTCATTGCAGACCTTAACAAGAGCAGTCGGTGCTGAGGTGGCATCACGATCCTGACTGGAGGACATCAAAACAATTTAGTGCCAAGAAGTTGTTTCCCGGTTTGATATGGGCCTGTAACTGTAGTGAATGTCTCGATTGTTCTTTTTTAAGAATAGCAGTTTTCGGGGTTTTTATCAGTGTCCGCTGTTCCTGCACATGCTTCCTACAATACAATACACCAGGCATGATGCGCTCATAACGGTTATTCATGATCTGGTTGCACACTTTCCCTTGTGTCAAATAGGTATTCATTCCCTCCGTTCATATCTGTTTTTTGGTTGCGAATGTAACATAATTATAAAAGGCTGCTAATTTGAAACTTTGAATATACATTACTTTACTATAAAAACGCATTCTCCATCCATCTGTGATCTAAGCAGAGTTAGTTTTATAAAGTAACAGCGTTGGAGAGGATCTTGTAAGGAAAAGACACAACCTGTATATCTTGCGTAAGCAGCAGATAACTGATATTCTCATGCTAATCACCAACCCAGAAACTGACTTCACCTCTGTCCAGTAACTCCATCTCCAAAACAGTTTGTAGCTTTGGCTTTTATAAAGTCTTTGCTCTTATCATACTAGAAAACCGATTAAGAACCCCCAGTAGAAGCTCCATTTCTCATGTCGGGGAAGCTAATAATGTGAAGACCGCAGGAGAGAAGCTATCTCAGGCCGACGCCGCACACATGGCGGTCACATGGCTCAGATTTCATGCCGGGCGTGCGTGTTCTGCTTGCCGTGATGCTCATTTATTTCTCGATCTCGCAGCTGTTGTGTCATGAAAGCCTCTAAGTACGCCTTCTGATTGCCAACTTTTCCTGCGTGGCTCATTTATTAACCGCTCAAGCGCCGTTTTGTTGGGGCCAACACTCTTGGCTTTAATTGGAGGTGCATCTTGTCTTATTGCCTGATATTGATTGCAGCTATTTAGAGTTCGATTGAGTCTACAGCTCATTTTGCAAACCATTGTAGAAAAGTGCACTTTGTTGTCTTTTTTGTTTTTCTTCTTTTGACGGGGTCCAAGTGAACTCCGAAACCAAACTCGTATGGAGATTACAGCAGCAGTGGCAGGACGGTCTAATTTTATTCCACCCCCTGCAGCATGACGGACCATCAGTCCTGACTGCGGTTTTTACTTTTTATTGCATCTTTCCCAAGTTGCTGCTTGGAACTCCATTAAACTGCTGGTTGTTGTCCAGACATACAGGAGGCCTCCTGTTTAACTGTCACAGCTTTAGTTTTAATCACATTTTAGTCATTCCAGTAAGACTTTCCTAATGCGTTCTTTTGTCATTTTATAATATTATTTATAATGAATAGTGTCTTGTGATCACACAGCCAGGTAGTTCAAGTGTGTCTGAGGTTTTTCTGAGGAAACTGCAAAAGACAAACTAGATGCATATTTAATCCAGAGGGGTGTATTCATTAAAATGAGGCCCCCATGAAAACAGATCTGTTTTATGCTAGCAGCTCTGTGAGGTTGTACTTGGGGACATCAGTGCATGAATAGAGTTTTTTATTGACAATGCATTAAAAAGGAAATATATGACGTATGTAAATAAATAATACAGCTTCTTGTACAATATTTGTCAAAAGGATAAATCACAATAAAGTCCAGGGGCTTATTTATGTTTTGGTCCTTTGGGTGGAGGTTTATGTTTGAGAGCGTGTATGAGCACGAAAAGGTATAAATCAATGTGTGTATGTGCCTGTATGCGAATAAGAATTCAATAATGAATACATACAGTAAATCAATATTATCCTATACAGAGTAAAACCATAGCTTTGCACAAACAGCTCAATTTATACCTAAATTTGTCAAAATCAATCAGGCTTAAAACCACATTTCCCAAGCAATGCATGAACTGAAACAAATAGGATGGGTGTATTTACAGTAGACAACTTCCTGCAACTCAACCGATTCAATAGTTTAATATTTAGCATCAGCTGCTGCTCAGCCAGCTCTTCAGGGAGGACTTGGCGCTTCCAATCGAGCTAATCGGCCTACGGCTCGTAGATAGTAACCCATTCAACGTCAGATCAACTTCCCAAATGGCTTCTGATTCTTCATGGCGCAGAATCAGTGGAGCTCCATCTAGTGGCATAACTACGGACATTAATAAAGAGAAAAATAACTACTTTGAGCTAAATGCTAACCTCGGCGCGCTGACGATGCTAACGCGCCGACGATGCTAGCGCGCCGACGATGCTAACGCGCCGAGGTTTAGCTGGTTTACCGTGTTCACCGGCTTAGATTAGCGTGTTAGCGTGCTGACATTTGACACGCTGAGGTGTGTGTGTGTGTGTGTGTGTGTGTGTGTGTGTGTGTGTGTGTGTGTGTGTGTGTGTGTGTGTGTGTGTGTGTGTGTGTGTGTGTGTGTGTGTGTGTGTGTGTGTGTGTGCGCGCAAGTTTACACTTTAAAGACACACATACAAAGATAGAGTAGCTGTTGAACATTTGTCTAAGGTTGCACTTTTGCCATGTTTAATATTCGATGTTACTGTCGAGCGTCTGCTCCCACTTGTCTGTCACAAACTAACAGTGGCCACTTAGCGATGGTCAACACACCCATCACTTATACTTCATCATTTATGGAAAGAGGAACTTCCTTTCTTCTGCCTTTTGTTGTGAGCAAGGCAGACGTGACGATAATGTTTTCATGACGTCGTCATTTAGTCTCTTTTCTTTTTGTTTTGACGAGATTCAAATGAGAAGCTGTTGGATGTCTATTTCTTTGCTGGTCCAGTGAATTACATGTCTGACAAATCAAGTCGACAGCAGCATTGATTTCCCAACATTGCCTACAATGGACTAGTACAGTAGAACCAGCATTGTTACTGGGATCGCTCTCACAGTCTAAATGGTATAGAATGAGACCAAAAAGAATGATGGCGTCGTGGTTTACGTCGTCTTATCCTCTCTCTCTCATTAAGGCTTATGTGACGGGCTGACATAATAAATGAGCTCTGCCACAGTCAGTCATTCTCTTTCATTGAAGCGAGCGGTGATGAGCCAGCTTTGTTGGGCTTGAGTCACGGACCTCTTCTCTCCCTCATTAACACCCATGGAAAACTGGCTTCACGCTCCCGCTGCTGCCTCGCTAGGGAGGTGACAAAGAATGCATATTCCTAACCAGCGGGGTTGTGCATTTCACCTGCACTCATGCGTGTTTTTACGCAGTACTTCTGTGTGGAAGCGCTCGGTCTCGTCTGTGGGCCCGTGCTTACGTGGGTGTTCAGTCCTACGTATATATGTATGACGCCTGTAGTGAGTGAGTGTGTGTGTGTGTGTGTGTGTGTGTGTGTGTGTGTGTGTGTGTGTGTGTGTGTGTGTGTGTGTGTGTGTGTGTGTGTGTGTGTGTGTGTGTGTGTGTGTGTGTGTGATTTTGCAGCGAGAGATCATTAGCGGAAATGTGCGCTGGCCTGATTCTCTGCCCATCCTCGGCTTCTTTAGATGTATTATAATTTTGGAGGAGTCACCTGGTGAAGCTGAGAGCGTGAGACTGTTGTTCACCGGGCCTCATTATCAGGGCAGAGACGGGGAAATTTGCGCACGCAGTATTTTACTATATAGACGAGTTGAAACAAAAAAATGTATGTGTCGCCCTTTTGAGCAGAGGATTTGTCATACAGCGTTGTCCTTTTATTGTGCCCCTTGTTATTCATGAAACAGTTTTATGGTTTGGTCTGTAAAGCTGTAGTGTAAACAATTAAGAAATAACATCAAATACATCTATTAAATAAAATAGAATATTTAGTCTGTGACTCTGTGTGGTCATTATTTAATCCTACTCCTTACTGGAAATTATGGATGCATAATTATAATTAGTTTGAATTATGCCGGAAGACTATTGGAAATTAGACAGGAAGGTTGCAGAATGAACACAAATGGGATAGACCAGCACGTTTATATATATTAAGATAAATATACCTAACGGACCCATTCGAGCTAAAGAGCTGTGAAACGATCCTAAATAATACTTGCCAATAATAATTGCTGACTTTTTAAAAATGCAACTGCCTTGTAGCTTCAGCTTGTCACTTCAGTGAAGCAGCAGAGGCTCCATGAAGGATGAGATGTGTGCCGATACTGGTTCATCTGAACTTAACTGCTGACGGTGCGTTCGTTTGCTGGTTTTGAAAATACAAAAAATGGTCAGTACAAGAGTTGGCGGACGAAAAGAACTGCAAATCCAATCTGATATGGAAGGATATGAACAGGATTGCAAATATTAGGACCGAATTCCAGGTTATCCAATCACAAATCCAAATCTGTGAACACGCCCGATCTCCGTAACACTTTGACATGTGTCCAAGTGAGTCTCGACTACCTTGTCTCTTTTGTCTCTCTGATGAGCAGCCTCTTTTTTTTAGAAGTGGTCTCCAAGTCGACCGTAATCCTCAAAGGGACGCACAGAGGCGTCCACGTGACTCAGAGCCGGGATGTCCTTTGTTTGAATCTGGATCAAGACCATTGTCTTATGTCATCTATCTCAATTTTTCATCTTTCTACTGCAGGTTAGCATTAAACCCCCCCCCCCCCCCCCCCCCCAAGAGAGCACTGATCCAGATCCACGTATTGGTTTAAAACTCACTAAACAAATCTTTGCTCTGGCACTTTCCTTCATTTCTGAATATCTTCTGCATATTAAAAAATAAAGATCCATGTATACATTCACTATAATGATCCCCATAGGGAAGTAGTGGAATGGTGGCCTATATACAGTAGCTGTGATGCTGCATTAAAGCACAATTAGCATGAGAAATCCCAGCACCGGGGGGATACAGTATCCTGGTCTGTTGATGAGGCGCTTCCATGTTGCGTCACTGACTTGTGTGAGTCTGGATGTCCTCTTTGAACTGTGTGAGGCCTCCACTAAATGCGTCACTTCATGGTCTCTGTGGCAAAGATTTCACATCAATACTCCTCTAAAAGCCTACTTATAATAGTAGTGTAGCCTGATCTTTATCGGAACAAATTGACAAGATAAAAAGCTGCGCAGCATTCAAATGTTGATTTTTAGAGCTCGAACGGTAACGTTATGAACGAAGCTTCTATCTATTCGCCGCGGGCCTACCTGACCGATCTGTTAAGGTGCGTTCAAACTAAATAAGAGGACAATTTTAGAAGCGGCTCAATGGAAAGACATGAAAACGTATTTATTTCAGGCTTCAATGAGCATCAGAATTGCACTCGCCAAGATCTCTGAGTCCACATCGTGAACACATTTGGGCGGGGGAAAAAAAAAAGGACAAAGCAGAGCGATAACGAAGAACTAGAGTTCCTGTTGAGTTATGAAATCATTATGTGCCTATACACTCAAACACACACACACACACACACACACACACACACACAGATGTCTGTTCAATATGAATTTGCCTAAGTAATTTAATCTGGTCTGCTTCACGTTAATCTGCTCTCAGTATGTGAAAGGCCCAGAGAAGGAGAACTTGAGTGCTCACAGGCCTGAAAAAGCTACTGGCTGCAGCAGCTTACTGCTCAAAACTTTCCCTTACGGAGGCAATATGTGGACTAAGAGTCTCTCTCTTACCAGTAGAATGATGGAATGCCGAGGCATTTTGAGTGTTTTCCATTAGTCTGAGAAATACTCCAGAGACATAATGTACCAGTTGAACACCTCCCCTTGGAGCGTGCGAGACGGTGAGTGTATTGCAACGTAAGTGTTCTGGAGAGTCGGGAGGAATGAGAGCGAGGCGGGAAGAATGAGAGGGAAAAGTCACGGCGAGAGAAATACAAGAGAGACGAGAGTGGCGGAAAGATCAAGGGAGGAGAGGAAAGACATGGAAGTGAAGTGGGAGGCAGAGGAGGACAGAGAAGCAGCAGAGGGAGGAAGCTCGTCTCTCGGAGAGCATCGCGCTGCGAGTGTGTTGGTTCAACATCACGTCGGGCTCCGCGGGGCAGCGTGGAGAGAAGCTTCTAAGCTGACCGTGCCTCCTGCAAAAAAACAACCTTCAACGTTTGATACCGAACGCGGCTCTGCAGTCGTCTCTGGCCAGCAGGCCGAGGCTCTGGAGATGGAGGCTGCTCGCTCTCACCAAAGCCTTACGTAATGAACTGCTTTAGTTTCCAAGTTCAAAAGAAAGAGAGAAGGTGCAAATTACACGGTGTTATCCGGTGGGGGGGGGGGGGTGCGCTGACATTTTGGCAGCAGATCCGTAGAGCCGGGCGTTTAATCGGACGCGTCTGAGCAGGAGGCGCTGCAGAGACGGCTTGGCAACGACAAAGTCCCGACGGTGATTAGTGAAGTTGGACAGTTGCTGTTGGAGAACAGAGGCTCATCAAATGATGGCCGTCTTTGGTGGAGAGCTGCATGATCCGGTGCGAGGGTCCAATGTCAGAGGATGTCGTGCGTTATGAAGATTGAAGTAAATGTGTGACTACACAAATAAAATGTAAATGAACTGAGATTGAGGGGCTCATTTTTGGGGTAGCAAATATGCTTATACTTATTATTTTCAGGTGATTGTACACTAATGAAAACGGTTATGAATATTATATTCCATTTCTGCTGATAGATCCCTTTAAATCCTTCACACTGGCCCTTTAATACATCACTCAGAAGCCATACAACTATATGAAATAGTAACTGGCCACTGGCGGCAAAGTGATCCCTTCCTAGAAGAACTCCTGTCAGCCCACGACACGACTAAACCCGCCCGGTACCGCCGCATTTGAAACGCAAAGCTCACCGGTGTTTTTGTAATTTCTTCGTCAAAGAGAAAATAATAAGCCTCCTTTTTGGATACGCTTTCTCAGATATCATCAATAGACAGACACAGAATATTGCCCAGACGGCACAAAACACCCCCATAAAGTATCCGCCTCACCTTTCAGTAGATCAACTTCACCAACATGACCCGTCTGTCTTCCATACAGTATGCATTAGATTCTTTCTCATCAAATTGACATAAAACCCACAACAGTTCTGTAGATGAATATCGGGGCTAAATATGGAATCGCTCCAATTGCTGAAGTCTTGTCTTATTTGATCAAAGCGATGCTGTCCTTACTCTGCTTCCTGTCTTCACAGGGTTGCTGTAGAGTACCTACCTTATTGTGTCGATGATCTGTCCTATCTAAGCCTTTTAATATTTCTTTACTCCGGTGATGCGATTCATCGTCGATAAACCGTCTCTGGTGGTTTTTGCGCTGCGGGTTTTAGTCAATCGGTACAAGAGCCCGATTGATTTCTACAAATCGAGCCTGGGTGTTTTGGATCGGCGATGGTGGCGACTATAACAGATTTCAGAAAGTGTTTTCGTGAATTGATGAGTTGAAAGCTTGGATCTGTTGAATGGAAACTGCTGAATTGGATTCTCGGTGGTAGCACTGGTGCCCCGTGATCGATGGTGGGGCTACACTGCCGCCGCAGCTTCTCCTCCTGCTGACGGGATCTTAGCGGACCCATGGGAGGGGAGTTAATGGCCGTGCTGCGGAAGCAGTCCTGTACCGACTGCTGCTCCCGAGGTGTTCAGTCACGAAGGTCATTACGGTAATGGAAAAGGTTTGTTCGGCTCCACTTGCTTGTGTGCACTACATGACTGGTGGGCGGCCCTGGACTCCACAGAAGGGCCGCAGGAGGCCGGGTGAACTTTAGGATCCTCACTGCCTCAGAGGGCAACCTCATCTGCCCTCCTCCTCCTCCTCCTCTTCTCCTTTAACTTCTCTCTTGTTTGATTTCTTCCCAGCTGTTTGGCTGTGTTGTCTGCTTGCAGTTTACCGTAAAACATATTGAACTTTCAGTACCGTGTGTGTGCACCCTGTAGTGTTTTTCTGTTGGACAAATGTGGGTAATCTTTTCCTAAAACACTTCTAATACACCAAAAAAAAAAAAAAAGAAGGCTGCTCCTCAGTAGCTCTAAAAATAAGTCCCAGTGTGCTTTTCTAAGAGCTAAACTCATTCTGCCTCCTTAGGTTCAGTCTAATGGGGGAGCTGCAGCAATGCATTACTATTTGGAAACACTTGTACGCCCGCAAAGCAAAAAAAGCCCAAACAGTATTTAGCAGGCCTTAATGTGACAGTCAGGAGTCTTCAATCTTCACACGGCGTGCTCCGGCATCTGTACTCAGCAACTCGCTGAATCCTAATGAGTGCAATTCTACCGGTAAGTGCAGAAACAATGGCTGCCTGGCTTTCCATCTGTAGCTACAAACTGCAGCTCCGCTCCGCTCCTGCGATCACCTACACGGACGCATGAATATTCCGTATTGCAGATTAGCGTTTCTAATCAGCATTCCATCGGAGACGCGCGCCGGCGACCCCGATGCATCCGCACGCCCACCTTCAGGGAGGAAAAGAGACATTTCTCAAATTGATGTGGAACTACTTGGGGATGAAGCGAAATCTGTTCCTTCAATAATGAGAGCATATCCACGGGAGCAACCAGAGTCACAATTGTTATGTATATGTAGTGTGGGCGTTTGTGTTTTTGGCGGTGATTTGAGTGTGGTGGTGGGGGGGGGGGGTTATCCTCATGAATGTTGCTGAAAAGGACTCTATAGCACAGTGGTAAATAGTGAAACATTAATAAGCGCTCCAAGTGTTTTCATATTATTTAGCTTTTTGGGATTGTTTACATATTAATGTCAAGGCTCATGACTGCTCAAAACGGGCAAGAAGTGAAGCTAATGCAGCGCCGGCCTCCGGTACTTCACCATGTCAATACCTTTCTGGTCTTCTGAAACGTACTGGACACCACAGAGCCGTCCTTGACGACCCTCGGGGGGGGGTTGCTAGCGCGGGTCTCGATGCGGCTCCATTCCCACTAAGAGACCAAACTAGAGAAAATGAGAAAGTGGAAGCAGGCGTCGACAGAGCGTTCTCACAGCCACCTGTGACTTGCTACAGTACTTGCTTTTGGTTCTACTCACTCCTGGCAGTGTCGGTAGTGATGTTAGCCGGGCTGGCAGCCACAGGATGGGACCCGGTGCCAAATATTCCACAACCAGCGAATGAGCCTCATTCAGAGCAGAGTTTTGTGCAGGACTGGAGTGTCCTGTCGCTAGAGAGGCGACGTTTTGTTGGCGTTTGCTACGGTCCCCTGTCTGTCCGCCGTCTTTGTCCAGATGTAAGCTGCGTTGTGTCTCCAGGAACTGGGAAGAAGCTGAGGACATTTTGGGCTGAATAACAAAGTCTGCTGTTTACTGCTGTCTGTTGCAGACGGATGAAATTGTCGTGAACTTTGTGAAGTCAGAACTCACACGCCGTATGTCTTATTAATGTGAAGCTTGGTGCAGACATCCATCCCCATTCACTCTTCTAAAAGCCCAAACAATCACTGAAGTCCGCCTCAGTAGGTTATTCGCCTTTATGCATGATTTGAAAAACACATTTTCCACATCTTCTTGTAAACCGCAGGTTCCAAAACTTTCTATGGATCTTTACTGCAACTAAAGCTTGTTGATATATCATCGCATTTTGAACTGTGAACTGTGCTGGAGTACACCGCCGCATAAAAACAGCATATAGATGTGTGTGTGTGTGTGTGTGTGTGTGTGTGTGTGTGTGTGTGTGTGTGTGTGTGTGTGTGTGTGTGTGGATATAGATATAATCTGTCTCCAATGCAAACACTAATACTGCATATTTGATGCTGAGAGACTCGGTTTGCTCCTCAACCAAAGAGACAGATCTGTTCAGCGCCTCAAAGAAAACCGAGATCAAGGGATTTTCACCAGATCGGGGGAACTAACGCCGTTATTGGAGCGCGATGTATGTTTGTCTCTGTAGTCGGCACGCATGAGTGGCCCTCGCTGGTTCACTGCTCCTAATACCTCCGGTACCTGGGCTCCTCAGACCCCCCCCCCTCCCCAGGGAGACGATGGGAAATGACATGAACGGACAAAAAAACAAAAACGGACAGACAAAAACAGACACGCACAAACAGACACGCACTGTGCATGTACCTGTGTCTCACACACACACACACACACACACACACACACACACACACACACACAGAGAGAGATGCAGGCACGGACAGGCAAATGCAGATCATATCCACATGCATGGACAGAGACGGTCAAAGAGGGACAGACGGATGCGCTCACATATCAACCGTCACCCAGCAGGCACTTGACAGACAGCGAAGCACAGCAGGCGGTCGAGTTCAACACCAATACAAATCAGCACAGAAAGTTGGTAATACGACACTTTTATGAAAGATATTAATATCGCTCGGGGAAAGTAAATTAAATCAAAGTCAAGAAGATAATGAGGTCCCGTTTTTTTTGCAAAAACGATGCAGCGGATAAACGCAGATGTTATTGATGCAGATTGTTTTGTCATAATTCAGTTAACATCTCAATACATTTGACAAACATTTACAAAACATAGGACTTAATGAGACGCTGTTAGGATTTCATAAAAAGACAGGTTTTCTTTTTTTTATGTAGGACGCGCTGCAAAACTAACCCCAGAATGAGAGAGAGTGAATTCATTAATGCTTCCCAAAGAAGCCCCACACAACTTGTATTCAATAGAAACTCATGAAATTAATGGTAATTAATGGTATTTTAAATTCATAGATGTCTTAGAAATGGATTCGTAAAGCTACCTGCTTAAAATGCATCGGACCAGAAGTTATTACTGTCCTCAAACACGTCAACATTTGTGGAAGAGAAGTGTTGAAATACATTAAAAGTTAAAATAAGTTTTTCCATAATGACTTCCGCCTCACGCATCCAATCGCTGTGGAAGTGTCATTATTTGCGAGCGGGGTGTTATCTCATCCTCAAGAATTGTTTTATCTGCAGCCAGACAATAATAATGAAACTGACATTAAAGAGTGCTGAAGTCCCTTGCAGACAATAAAGCATTAATAAATGGAAAAAAAAAAGCAATAACATGCAAAATAAAATAAAATAAAAACAAAACCAAGCCAACACACGACACCTGGAAGGCAAAGCTATGCAAATATTTGTTTGGGGGGAAAAAGAGGCTGTAGGAGGTGATCTCCCCCGGGCAGTTAGAAGAGGCGGGGCTAATCCAGACTAACTGTCCCAGTAAATACTCAGTCAGATGATCATTTAACGGGTTAATAACTAAACAAAACAAGTAGAGCTACAAGGTTCTTCATGAAGACGCTAGGAAGAGGTGACTTCCAGAGCCCCACACTGTGATTGATATTGCCTGCAAATTTATGCGAGATTCATTATGCGGCCAGTTAATGGCGACCGGCGGTAGCGTTAACGTCTCACTCCTCCGCCGGGGCGGCGGCGGTCGCTGAAGGTGAAAGGTAACGTCTCCGCGGGGGAGGAAGGTGAGGGAAGAAGGTTATTAGATTAGTGTGAGAAGAAGTGTTTCACCAATGGTCCCCGCAGGGCGAAGTGATTGAGCTCTGAAGACAGATTGTGTGCAATTACAGTCCATTTGTTCCAGGCCGGCCTCCCCTCCCGCTGGAGACGGGCCCGGTAATGGAAGTGGCTCGCTGGCTTTCGTCTGGCTCCTATTGTCTTTGACTTTCCTCTTTCTGTCTTCTCTTTCCATCTGTGTCTCTATCTCCCTCCTCTCTCGCGATCAGATTCACTTTATCCTCCAGGTTTAGTGAATACACTAGATCTCTCCTTCCTAAATTTCTTCTTCTTCTTTCTCTCTTTATCTCCCCTCCTCCAGTCCTCCTTCCTGTCTTTTTCTCCTCCTTTCTGTCTGGCCGAGGCAATTATATGCCTCCCAGCCTCTACGTAAAGGCAAGGACCCCCTTCCTCCTCTTATCCCACTTGGCCTCCTCCAAAGGACCCAGTGGAGTCCGTCACTTGCAGGAAATATCGAGTGGAACTTAATTAGATGACGCTTGTGACACCAACAAAAGCAGAGGGGCTTCACTTGCAGTGCAAAGGGACATGGAAAAACATATTAATGCTGTACAAGTACAAATTCACTCAACAATTTCACGTGCTACGTCTTTTCCCCCGAAGTCTCTCAAACCCTTTCCCCTTCGTCTTCATCTCTCTGTCCGGCCGAGGCGATTATATGCTTTGCAGCTCTTTGCTGAATCCCTTTCCCCTCCCTCCTTCCCTCCCTCCCTCCTTGTCTTTCTTTGCCTCCTCTGAAGCAGCTCCACTTTCCGCCTCGCTCAGAACCTCCTGGTTCCCTCTGAAGGACCCTGAGGAGTCCTTCCCCCGTGTGCACCCTTGCAGAGAGTCGAGCACAATTAGACTGCAGTGGGATTGTCAACAAGCGCCGTGTGGACCTCGCACGCGGTGCGAAAAGCAGCGCGAGACCGTCGTCAAGATGTCAGTCAATTTGATTCTATTTGATCTAGCGCCACATAAGAGAAGCTACTCTTTATGATGTTATTTACCCAACAATTCCCACCATGAAGAAGCACTTGGTGACAGTGGCAAGAAAAAAAAGAATCCTTTTTAACCGGCAGAAATCTCGAGCAGGACCAGACTCTGGGTGGGCGGCCGTCTGTTCTGTACATGTTGAGCATTTTATTCCTGTGAACAGGCAGTCTGAATATTTTCTCTGGTTCCTCCTCCTCTCTTCCAGTAGGGCTGACGGATCGTTTGTTGTTTTTCCTTCTTCTTGCTCGACACCTCCATCTTCACACCTCTTGGCCCCCCTCCAGAGGACTTGAAAGGCCGTTGTCAGGTCATGCTTGCAATCAAGTGTGCAGGAAGTAGGGGCTATTGTCCCTCCCCCCCGCCGCCACTTTCCCACATTCTTTTTTTTTTTTTTCACAAATCACTATTTCCCTTCAAATGCCACCGCTCCGCTTTCCAGCAGAAAGGGCCCAAAGGCCGCTTACCTCTCTGCTCCGCCGAAAAGCACCTCTAGTCTATTTGTGACGGAGCCGCTTAGCGCTGCACAGAGCAAATCCAGATGTGCAATGTACCAAACAGGCACTGTGTGTGAAATATAGATCCAAAATAATGACAAATCTTTGATCCGTGTTCTTCATAACTGGACTTTTAACGGTAACTTCATGCGAGTAATACTCTACCGCTACACACACACACACACACGCACGCTCACACACACACACACACACACACACACACACACACACACACACACACACACACACACACACACACACACACACACACACACACACACACACACACACTGGGTTGCAGTTGTAGCAGGCTCAGCAAGGTAGCCCACATGCACGTTCTCCAGCTCTCCCTGGGGGATCCTGAGACTTTCCCAGGTCAGATCGAATCTGTACTCCCTCCCGAGTGTTCTGGTTCTGCCCCTGGTTCTCCTCCTCCTCCTCCCCAGCAACCGGTGCATGGAGGCGTACTTCGTGAGATATTCCCGTGCCTCCTCGCTTCTTTCTTGTAGCAGCGGTCTTCCCTCCTGCTGAGGACCTCCCCTTCGCTCTCCGTACCTCTTGGGCCGCTCCAAAGGACCTCACCGAGTCCGTGTCTTCGGGTTCATGCTCGCAAGATATCGAGTGGAACCTAATTAGGTGAACCGAGTGACATAAACCAATACAGTGGGAGCTCGCAGACGGTGCAGAGCGCCAGTATGAGACTTGGAATAGATACAGCATATCCCTCATGATATCAACACTAAGTCGCTGTTCTTGTGAAATTATTACTTTTCAGTACTTTATTCACAGCTTCTTTTGATTCTCATGTTCTTTCTCACTTGCCTTTTCTTCCTTTTTATCTTTCTGTCTGACTGCAGCAATTACCTTCTATTCTAGCTCTTCGCTAAAGCCCACATTCAGTACCTCTTGGCCCCCTCCAAAGGACACTATGGAGTGTGTCTCTTGGGTGTACTACTGAGTGCTGCACAATTACATGAACTTTCCACAGACTTAGCGAATGTCGCGGATCACGTCGCTTCTTCAGGTTTAGGAGGACAGATGTTGTCACAGTGGAACCGTCAGAGGTAATTAGCCTCCGATTTCACGGCGCTCGTTCGTAACGGAGGCACCCGGATCATGTGATGGTCTGAAGGTGGTGATGAAGCGAGAGGTCTGAGGGGAAAATGCGAGCTGTCAGGAGATGAACTGTTGCGGATAAACGGCCACTCCCACACACACACACACACACACACACACACACACACACACACACACACACACACACACACGCTTCCCAGACACTTACATTTCCAGACATAAATTTGAGTTTTGACAAGCTCATCTATCACATAAGATGCAATTCTGAGAATAGCCTGTTGGTTTTGGTATTAACGTTTCACTGTAGCCTTTTGTGCACAAGTCTGTGGACTCACACACACACACACACACACACACACACACACACACACACACACACACACACACACACACACACACAACTACACTGCTCTTTTTTTATTTCATCACATTAGAACTGTAGGATTGTTGTTGTTGATATTTCTGATTTGTGCATCGCAACTGATTCAGCCAAGCTGAGTCAGGAGTGGTCAACCTTTCCGATCCAGTCAGCTTTACATTAGTGCCACAGCTAATACATAATCTCATCCTCCTTTAATCTAGAGATCGTGTTTATGATTAAAGGTACTAAATTAGAAATTCCGAGCATATCTGTAATTGAGGGTTTGCCTCCACATGATTCTAAAAATGGCGGCGGCTGAGCCGGTGGCTAGCAGCTAATGGCAGCTAACGACGCTAACGACATCAAGGTGCTGACAGAGCTGACCGTGTTTACCAGAGGGGGAACCAGAGGGTGGGCGTTACGTCGCGGATCAGGACGGCGTTGCCAGTAGTAACTGTCGTATGAGAACATGCACTCCTGGTCCCGCCGGCTACAACAACAACAGTAGCAAAGAAGCTCCGATTACAACGCAGAGGGAGAGAGACTTCATTCTTTAAGGACACCATAACTCCGTTATATCTTCACATGGCAGTTGTTTGCTGCTATATTAATGCTCTGACTTGGAATGTTGTACATTTAAACCTAAGTTTTAGAGTGTTAGAAGAGGGTAACGTTAAACGAGACTAAGAGGGATGCTAGTAGCATCTCTGATTGTTAGCAATCCTAGTTAATTGTGTTTGCATGCTAACATCCGCTAGTTAGCTCTATGCGCAAACTACCAACCCATCATTTCGATGTTCAGACATGTCTCTGGATAACTTCCAGCATCTAATCCAAAATAAGAAAGTCATGCTTAGTGAAAAGACTCTCATCATATCGACCCTTAATCTAGTGCGGTGTTGCCTGTATGTAAATGCTGACGAAGTTGTACATCTGTGGAAGTAAGTTGTTGCAGCAGTTTAATCTCTGTTGTTTCAATAACCTTTTAAATAATCAAAGGTCGTTTCCTGTCTTCATTTCCTGTCTGTCCTACTCCAACTTCCCACCAGTCCTTCTCCTCCTTCCTGGTCTTCCCATATGCATACTGTAGGCTCATATACTGAGTCTATTTGCACTGCCCATCTATTTCACCACACTCCATTGTTTTCTCTCTGAACACCTGCTCTCTGTTGGTTTTTCAATTTCTCTGTCCTCCCTGTTCTTTTTTTTTTTTTTTTTTTTTTATTTGTCTTCATTTTATGCGCTGTGTAATAAAACACTCTCTTCTCTCTCTGTCTCACCAACTCACCGTTTCTAGAATATACTCTCAATTAGTATGTTAAACTAATAATCTGTGACATTTTCACACAAACGTTTGTTTTCCTCTCTACGAGAAACTTAATTAACAGAGCGCTGATTGAGCCCGTATATCAAATTCATCAATTGCTTCACATTTGCGAGCGGCGTGGCTCGTGTCATGTCGTATTAGGTTGATGGTTTTTGGTTGGTAACATTGGCCCAGATAACAACTACAATAACCATCAGACAAATTAGGATGAAACGTTGCGCAAACATGAATGATACTTTGGTTCATGACATCCACAGACGTACTTTGTGTTCAGTGTTGACTAGCAAACAGTGGAATGCTAAATGAAAAGAGCCGCTAGCATGGCTACAACACAGCAGAAGAGGACATTTTGTGTCAATCCATCCAGTAGATGTTGAAATATTTCACTGGATAGTTGAAAACTGCCGATGGCGTCATATGAGAGATCAAGTAGTCGGCGAAGTCGGTAAGGTTCGTCCTCTGGGCATCGTGAACGTAGACTGTGTGTAAGAAGAGGACGTAGTTGTCCGAGTTCAGTGGTTTGGCCGTCGCCATCTTGACTTTTTGCAACCAGTGAACTGAAGTATTTGGACTACGGAGGAGTGACGTAGAGACGGCGTACACGGCTCTGTTAGCTACAGCGACCTGTCGATCACAGTAAGCCCCGCCCTAAAGCATACTTTGTCATAAAGTCATGTTTACAATGTTTACTGAGGTAATGAATCAAGAGAGAAGTAGAGTCATTCTCTCATAGACTTCTATACGACCAGAGGAGTCTCCTGGTCAGTAGAGAGAGAGTTTGTGACACTTCCGCATCGGCTTCACTCTTCAGAACCGGAGATTCCCGCCTGGTCTGCACACCATTGCATTGTAATTCATCCACTAGTTGTTGAGATATTTCAGTCTGGACCAAAACCGACTGACAAACATTGCTATCCCTAGAGCCATGCTGCCATCACAGCCAAATATGGCAGGCGCTGGAGGTTGCCTTTCAAAACCCATATTCCTTCTTTCTAGCATGACATGAATAAAAGAAAAAAGAAAAATCATTATTTTTTTATAATAACTGTCAGTCTAGCAAAGATGTTCTCACAACTTAAAGTGAAACATGTAATGTACATCGCACATGCAATCTCAACACGCTGCACTTCAAGACAAGCAAATGATTCATTCTGACTTTACAGAGCAGAACTATTTAGATCAGAAGTGAGTGTCTGTCTGAACATCTATGTGCTGTAAAACAATCCTTCACATCTCCTCTCAAGCTGAACCCCGGTGAACACGAGGCAAAGCGGAGGCTGTGATAGGCTGCTGATTCTCCTCATGACGGGCCTGTTTGTTTACTGCAATTATCCTGACAACTCAAATTATTCTTGTAATGATTTATTGACATTAAATTGCAACATGTAGCACCTCCAATTACGCTGTCAACCTATTTCTTTCTCCACTTGACACGTGCATAAACACATTTATACCATATCTTTCATTAACGTATGCTCGCTGTTCTTTCAATCTCTCCAGTTATTTCTCTCACAAACATATTCTCTATGCATCTGCATGGTCAATATACTCTATACCAGAGGTCTTCAACAAGGGGTCCGCGACCCCTAGGGGGTCCGCAGAGGTACTGCAGGAGGTCCACAAAATTTTTGGTTGATTAGACAAATTTTTTTTGTTTTCCCAAACATGAATCTGTCCATTATTTTAATAGTTCAGTATTGTCTGCAAGATAACAGGTATGTTTATGCATGGCAGTGGTACTAATAGACCATCACTCATTTTTGTTTCTACATTTATATTTAAAATAAAAAGGTCAATTTGAATAGCTTGTATGTATGATTATCATACAAGGTATGTTCATAAATGGCAGTCCCTACTCACTGTACCTTTAAAATAAAAACATGAAGATATGAACCTGTGTATTATTTGAATAGCTTAGTATTGAATGCACAATAACAAGGTGTTTATACATGGAACTAGGCCCAGTTTAATTAATATAAAACACAATTTTATACAATATACTGTATATAGTCGCGGGTCCCTGCTCCATCTCTCTATCAGTTTGGGGGTCCTTGGCCTGAAGAACGTTGAAGACCTCTGCTCTATACACGTTGACTTTGTCAGCCTCTTTATACTCTTTCTGCCTCCGTCGCTGTCCTGTGAGTTTCTGGTGCGTTTGGATCTGACTTTGTTCGGGACCAGAATCTCCTCCACCGCCGGTATAATCGGTCCGGAACGAGGTCCAGATGCTGCTCGGCGGGAGACCACTCCTTCCTCCCGGAAGGCCGGTGATTACAGGACAATTGAAGTAAACACTAACAGCCGAGCCTCATCCCAAACACAGCCCCTTTATCAGTCGGCAGCCCGCGTCTCTCTGGGCAACGCCGGCCATTTATCTCCATCTAGACGGGCAGACGACCCCTCCGGGCAGCATCCTGCTTCCACCGGTACGTTTCAACGCTGTGGAAATTCTAAACGCCGCTAATTGAGGGAAGAGCGTTTTGCTCGTTTCCACGGCATGTATAATATCCAGGAATGCCCTCGTTCATTGTAAAAGTGAAACGGCCCAACAGTATCTGGCGGTGAAGCTAATAAGCGTGACACCGAGGGAAACGTTTCTATCTCAACGGTGAACGACTGCTTCGGCCGCAGAATGCTGGACTTTTATTCACGGCGCTTATCCGCTCCATGTTCGACTCTTATTTTAGGTGTAATAACTTTGATGTGGTCGGCTATTATTGCAGCAACTACCAATCAAGTAACAGCACACGCACACAATTTTAGAGCCCTTCAAATATGAACAAATTGGCCTGAACAGCGATTACAATAGAGCGAGGAGCCCTAGTTCATCTGAACACATGTTTAGTATTAGTGTAACATTGAGATTCTCAGCGGGTTATTCTGATGTTGACCAGCTGCAGTCACAAATGTTGTAATTTAGGTTAATGATGCCCAATCAGGCTCAAATCCTGTGTGTGTGTGTGTGTGTGTGTGTGTACTGTACATGGCTGAATATACTGCATCGCCGTGAGGAAAGACGAACCTCAAGCACGAGGACGACGCTCATCCATCTGTTCTCGTCTTCTCCTTCTCGTCTGTCAATGTCTGTCCCCCTCTGCGCCGCCGTGAACTCTGGGAAACAAAGTGTCCCGCAGCTGTGTGTATACACCGGTCCTGTTGGCGACGGTGCCGGCACACTGCTCACCGATTGTCGCACCGCTGCTTTCTCTCAATATGCCCCACGCCGCACTCTGTGTGGCACCGCCGGCTCTTTTCACTGCAGAGAAATCAGAGCATGAAAGCAAGCGACTTTCTTCTGTTTGTCTCTATCTGTGGTTATTGGCAGAAGGACAACAGTGCAACCGACAATACCGTCTCTTTTATTTTCATATTCTCACTGAATACATGCGACCCACACTGCTGGTGGGTTACTTTCTGTCCATATCTCTCCTGTAGTTTAAAATACGTCTATGGCTTACAATTTATTCAACAGATTTCATAATTACACCACGTCTGAATAAAGACTAAATTATATCATTAGACTAATATATATGTGTCAATTCTATGCCAATTATCACTATGAGTGCATTGTGGTTGATTGGATCTTGAATGCGTCATACCTAGCAACAGGGTTCACCACAGCTCCTCACTGAGGGACACCTTTCTTTCCCTTCCTTGCGTTGAGTGTCTCAGAGTTAAGGTTCCTTAATCACTCCTAAGTTAGCACTCCAAAAGTGTCGTTCCACCCTCCTGTGACACAAAACAAGATGGCGACAGCCATAAATCGGAATGCTGAACCCACGGCATCCAAACGGTAATACGCCGTTCCGTTAAGTCCACTTGTTATATTCAGTCGATGGTTGAACTTTGACCCAGAGGCAGCAGGACTAACTCTTTTAAAGACTGAGTGGTACTCAAACGCCTGACTGATACCCCGTCACGCCCTTTTATACAAAACTCATTATGCAAACACCTATTTCATCCTGCTGCAATTATAAACCAAATCTGGATCTAATATCCAGACTGGATGAGGCTGTGAGCTCAGTACCAGCAGAGCATCATCCCTCCGATATCAGGGCGGCAACAAATGGAGAATGTGGAACCCATCTGGAGCCACTCGCATCTGCTTCCCCCATGAAATATGCATGAATGCGACTGGAGGTGGCTTTTGAGGCCTCGACTCAGTTCTTTCTTTTTTTTTTTTTTTACCCACTTAATTGCTTAACTAAGTGGCACATAGGACTGTGAGCTCCATCAAAACGCTACTGAATGCTACTGCGGCTGCACCGGAGGATCGCTGCCGCCGTGCTGTTTACACTACAACAAGCAATGTGAGAGCAGCTGATCCACAAGTGGTG
The DNA here is from genome assembly GCF_023349555.1 of Cebidichthys violaceus. Taxonomy (NCBI): domain Eukaryota; kingdom Metazoa; phylum Chordata; class Actinopteri; order Perciformes; family Stichaeidae; genus Cebidichthys; species Cebidichthys violaceus. The sequence continues at coordinate 1,983,377 of NW_027176395.1, read as the reverse complement.
CAAACCCCCCCCCCCCCCCCCCCCCCCCCCCCAAAAAAAAAAAAACCTGCTGGTGTCAGACTTCATAGTGTAGAGAAAACAACAAGTGCTTCTCCCCCCCCCCCCCCCCGCTGACCTCTGTCTCTCTGATGTCCGTCTCTACGTATCCTGTCCTCCTGGCTCTCACTGGACATGTCTGCTTCACCTGCTCCTGATTTTGTCTCGTATAAAATCCACACGAACACTGTACTGCATTTAAATCTCCGTTAGCTCTCGTTTGTAATGTCAACGGTTCTACATCTGAATCTTGTTATATTGTTAAAGGCCCCCCCCCCCCGGACAACATCATCGGTTAAATGTTTGTGCATGTAAATTTAAAGCGTACCAAAGTCCTCGCTGTTTCCTTTCAATACCTCCATCTTCTTTCGGGTGCCCACTCCGTCGATCGCATTTGCATTCGGTACAAACACCGTGGTGCGGATTGCTGTTTTCCTTTTATGTCTTTTTATCACCGTCAACTGGCCGGGCAGGAGAACAAATAGGGTGTTTTTTTGTTTTTTTTAAATTGACACGGAACGTCACAGCGCAATCAAAGCCTTGATCTAAAGCATTCTATTTAACGCCAGCCATTCATGTGCCGATTTTAAATTGCCAGCAGCACCACGCTGTGCCAAGTGTCTATAATCACAGTGACAGTATACAATATTCTGGCCCGTGGGCGAGAGCTCTCTCTCCAATTATGTTTGTCTTGGCCTGAGATTGAATCTATTACTGTGTAATTGCCTCTATATCTCAAACTATCACCCGGAGCAGTTCCACAGATTATTCACACATATGGTGCGTAAATGTTTGGAGGAAATCAATGCTATTTTTAGGATGTTGTTGATGTTGAAGGAGCTGTGTCCTCGCGGAGGTCTATCTCGTCCCGAATTATTAGCGACGCTGACCCAGTAGTTTATTTTTGACTGGAATGGGGAAGAAAAAAAAAAACATTCGGGGAAAGTATATTTGAGCACAGAGCCGGGGTCGTGACAAATCATTTCTAACATTTACTGCAATCTCTTGGTCTCTGGCGGGGGGGCAGTTTAGTGCATCAAAACAAATCAGACGGCGTCAGTCAAGCTGTCCCACTCTGTGGAACTGGACTTACTTTAACTGAACTTTCCTGTGATGGTCCAGCAGGGTAAAGCATCCTCATCTCAGACTCTGAGCGGACTGAAACAGACATTAGGAATACAATATTTATAATTCAACCTCACGCTCTCAGCTCGCTGGTCTGTCAGGCAGAGGACGGGTTGAATCATCTTTTTAGCTGACCCCTTTAGTTAGATAAGTGCTGTTGGTGTGCGTCGGCCCAACGCTGTGCGTCGGCCCAACGCTGTGCGTCGTAGCATAATATCTCTGATCCCCATCGGTCCCCAGAGCGTGAACCACCTTCCCTTCTGCATGACCATTATCACGCCAAAGTATCCACTCCTGCATAAAACATCTGGCATGTTAAAGCACAAATTCCTATACTTATGTACATAAGTGATGTTTTTTTGCAGTGAACATGAAAGCCACCATCTGGTGATCTCTGATTGTAACTTTAAGATTTTCACAGCTCCGATCACACACCCACCTCACACCTGGCAGCATCCTTCAACACTCGTATTTTTAGATTTGACATCACTTGCGAATTTACAGCTTTCAGAGACAAAGTTCAGTGTTTGTAGATCATTGTGAAGTAGCCGCTGAGTAGTGCTGCTGTGTTTTTATCAGTTGGGGGAGAGAGAGGAAATATGCGACACAAAAGTTTATTTTACAGATCGCTCCGTGACACAATTATCATTTCACCTTTTTGACTGAAGACGCGCTAAGCACCGGAGGAAAATGACTTCTGTGGAAAATGACTTTTGTGCAACATTCTCGCGTGCTCTCCCAGATCAGAGCGGCACTAAAATATTAAAGATGCGCTATGTAAACAGAGCGGCTCTTCGCGAGGAGTAGAAAACATCATTATGTGGATTCGCAAGCCTGAAAATAACCCACATCAGCCAGCTGCCCCGGGTCACAGCAGCGCCGCTAAATGACAGCCGGCCTTTCAGGAGTCTGGAGGAAGCCGCACCAAGGTCTACTCTCACCATGACAATGCTGTAGATGATCATTCGTGGTTTTTGAAAATGGAAGAGGACGCAGAACGAGCACAAACACGTGTGTGTGTGTGTGTGTGTGTGTGTGTGTGTGTGTGTGTGTGTGTGTGTGTGTGTGTGTGTGTGTGTGTGTGTGTGTGTGTGTGTGTGTGTGTCCGTCCTGGTAATGATGCTGCGCTGTTATTCCGCTAACAGCTGCACAAAGACAGACGGAATCTTTTGAATGCAGGGTGTGGGCAGAGATTCAGAAAAGGTGCTTTCATGTCGTTTTTCTAACGAAATGTGTAAAGACAAAAAAAACATGAGAAGGTGTTGCATCCAACACTCCCGGCTCTGGCTACTTATAGCAGAGAAGACGTGTCTCAAAGTAGCACAAAACAACAGCAGCTAGCCGGAGGTCTCATGAGGACACCGGCTGCTTCTACACATGAAGTAACAGACCAGGTCTGTTTATCTGCTCCAACAGATAAACCAGCGTTTGTTTTCATTTTAGCCAAATTTACAGATAAACATGAAACCGAAACGATGCTTTTTTTAAATGTGCGGCACTTCTTTTTAAAGATTACATTAATTTAAGTGAAAGTTGTATCCAAAGCGACTAACAATAAGTGCATTCAACCAAAAAACAACCCCAAAAATTGCAAGAATCATGCAAGTAGATCAACTACTAATTTGGGCGGCATTATGTTTCCTGCTAAACTTATCTGCTGTTGCAAATTCATATTTTTCGGTTTGTTTTTCGTCTTCGCTTCAGAGTTGAATCAACCAGTTAACTTCCTTGAATCTCAGGTCTCCTCACCGCATAGTTGAGATGTGAGTTATCGTGCGAGCCTCTGCGGCCTATGATTACCCATAACACCCCTCTACTCGCCTCTCCGCGCGTGTTCACACAAGACATTTACGCGTGTTTCTGCAGGATCGTCGTTTAGCTTTAGTTGCATTGAAGCATGATTCCGCCGCTATTATCGGAGAACGCATCACTCAGGAAATGAACTGCTTCGCTGTGCTCGGGAGCAAATAACCATCCAAACTAAGTACTGAATGAAATGATGTGCAACACACAAGCACACATGTGCAACACGGCTTCAGGCACGCGAGGGATAACGGGGAGCCTGTGTTAACAGGAAGTCGTCGTAAAGATTGAGTATATCTCATCGTCATAAGTTCTTTTAAACCTGCTAAAGGGTCACCACAGTGCACAAACACCTGCTAGTAAATGGAAGAAGAAATTGTTTACACTCGCAAAATTAAAAGGAATAATAAAAATGCACAACCTCATGTGCATCATCTTCCCACCTCTGTTCTCTGTTAACAAATCTCTGACGCTAACGTTCTGTGTGGAAACGGAGCACCCTGCTGCTGGTGCATACGTGGGCGTTCACACTGGTGTGTGTGTGTGTGTGTGTGTGTGTGTGTGTGTGTGTGTGTGTGTGTGTGTGTGTGTGTGTGTGTGTGACACACACCTGGTTGATTTATTCATCTTCATGAACAGCAAGTAGGAACGCTGCGTGTCTTGATGTGGCGCCCTAGCAGCGGTCGGGACCTCGCTGCTTCTTTTTTTTTTTTGCCGCCGTTTCAAACGGGGAACCTCTGAACTCGATAACAAACTGTCATGACCCGTGATGTATAAAGATGTCAATCCATAAGGCTCTTCTGCAAAATCCTTTTTAAAAGTAGACGAGGATTTGATTTGAGATCCGTGCGTGGCTTGAAGGCGTGTCGCCGGTTTAAATCTGCGCCTCGCTTTTCTCAACACACGACAAAAGAGAAGGATTCACAGCGCAGGTTGTTGCATGGGTTAGACTTTCCTGTTGAGATGAGCCCTGCTTAAAGGGGAGGTTTGAATACTTTGGCTCTCCAATCAGTCTGATGAAAGCACAATGTGGGGGATTGTATCACATCAGGACAATAAAGACTTCATTCAAGCAGAGAAGCGAAGCGGATTTAAGCTGCGCTTGTTTGTAACAGTTTGCTGTTAGTGCTTGTGTAAAACACGGTAGATTAGACACCGACGGAGCGGATTGAAATATTGCTTTTCTCCACGTTTACATGTTAACGGGACAGGTGTTCTGATAAAGTATTGACGTTTTATTTATTACGGTAAGTCACCGTATAGTTGGAGCCCCCGACACAGAGCAGAAGAGGCGCTGCAGTGTGGTGATAAATTACACGTTTCAAAAGTACCAATTAAAAAAGTGATGACATCCGAGCGTATCGATACGATCATTCGGTCATCTGTATTTGATCATTTAGCCCCCGAGGCCGTTTAATACCATCCCTGCTCAAGAGACGGATTCAAAACAGGAATTTTGAATTTAAATTTAATAGAGTCCGAGTCAGATAAATACTTTCACCTTCAGCTCAAAGGATGGGTCAAGCTTTGAAAAACCCTGAATCCATCAGGGATGAACTAAGAAGTGTCTCTTTGTTTAACTGCTAAATGTCTTTCAATCTCCACACCCCAAGTGTGTAACGCAAATGACCCTGATGGTCATGTTCTCTGAGCTTACAAAGCTCCTCCAGAGACACGGATGACGCCACTAATAAACTGACCCTGAAGTGTAAAACCGGTCTGAAGCCTGCCTTATTCAGGGTGTTGAGCTCCACTGGAAGATGTTTTGATATCAACCCGTTAGTGGTCGATCCGTAGTTAATCTGTGAACCGCGGATTAACTACTCAGTTTAACGTTAACCACCGCAGTGTGAAGGAAAGTTCTACTTCCACAAATGTTCAGTAAAATGTGTGATCAGGACATCAGCGTTCAGGCTTATCACCGGTCTGATAACGTCACATTGTAAACAACCAAAACGTGTTTAAAGTGACAGTTCAGAGACATTATGATGCGTTCAGGCTCTGTTCAGTATTTGTATAGTATAAATTACATCAACAGTCATGATGTGTTCACATGTGATCTCGTAAAATGTAGTTAGTGAGAAACTTGAATAAATACAGTTGTATGAAGGAGACATTTTCACAGCAATATAAATATTATAATAGAGGTATTAGAGATGAATTATATATAATGTATATATAATGATATAATACATCATACATCATTAAAACTACTGATGACAAGATGTGTTTTAATTGATCAAAATACAATCCTTTATTTTCTTATTTGAACTGTATGTTTTGATGACGGTAAAGTAAAAGGACAAGATTTAGAATTTTGTATTGTTTACAGACTTTAGATTGGTTGACATTTTTGGGACGGTGGCAAAACAATTTAGTCTGTAGACCAGCTGCTATAATCAAACAACAATACGGATCATCAGCGATTTCAATTTTTGTGCCGATTTTGAAACTTGATCCGATCCGAACCGTCGGTTTTCTGCTCCGTTGCACCTCTACCACCTGTGGAGCGAGCGCTGGCCGCCGGTTTGCCGCTGTGACGGAGGAGCAACAAGTCCGATTCAATAACGATATTCTTCCAGAACAATGGCTTTGCTGAAAGTCTCCTTGTTTACTGCTACGAATGTATGAATTTGCCTCTGCTTGTTGTGAAGCTGAAGCGAGCCCTCAGCTGTTTGTGCCTAATGAGGTGTCTCATGTACAGTTGTGGTCAAAAGTTTACATACACTTGTAAAGAACATAATGTCATGGCTCTCTTGAGTTTCCAGTTATTTCTACAACTCTGATTTTTCTCTGATAGAGTGATTGGAACAGATACTTCTTTGTCACAAAAAAACATTCATGAAGTTTGGTTCTTTCATGACTTTATTATGGGTTAACAGAAAAAGTGATCAAATCTGCTGGGTCAAAAATATACATACAGCAGTGCTAATATTTGGTTACATGTCCCTTGGCCATTTTCACTTCAATTAGGCGCTTTTGGTAGCCATCCACAAGCTTCTGGCAAGCTTCTCGTTGAATCTTTGACCACTCCTCTTGACAGAATTGGTGCAGTTCAGTTAAATTTGATGGCTTTCTGACATGGACTTGTTTCTTCAGCATTGTCCACATGTTCTCAATGGGATTTAAGTCAGGACTTTGGGAAGGCCATTCTAAAACCCTAATTCTAGCCTGATTTAGCCATTCCATTACCACTTTTGATGTGTGTTTGGGGTCATTGTCCTGTTGGAACACCCAACTGCGCCCAAGACCCAACCTTCGGGCTGATGATTTTAGGTTATCTTGAAGAATTTGAAGGTAATCCTCCTTCTTCATTATCCCATTTACTCTCTGTAAAGCACCAGTTCCATTGGCAGCAAAACAGCCCCACAGCATAATACTACCACCACCGTGCTTGACGGTAGGCATGGTGTTCTTGGGGTTAAAGGCCTCACCTTTTCTCCTCCAAACATATTGCTGGGCATTGTGGCCAAACAGCTCGATTTTTGTTTCGTCTGACCACAGAACTTTCCTCCAGAAGGTCTTATCTTTGTCCACGTGATCAGCAGCAAACTTCAGTCGAGCCTTAAGGTGCCGCTTTTGGAGCAAGGGCTTCCTTCTTGCACGGCAGCCTCTCAGTCCATGGAGATGCAAAACACGCTTGACTGTGGACACTGACACCTGTGTTCCAGCAGCTTCTAATTCTTGGCAGATCTGCTTTTTGGTGGTTCTCGGTTGACTCTTCACCCTCCTGACCAATTTTCTCTCAGCAGCAGGTGATAGCTTGCGTTTTCTTCCTGATCGTGGCAGTGACAAAACAGTGCCATGCACTTTATACTTACAAACAATTGTTTGCACTGTTGCTCTTGGGACCTGCAGCTGCTTTGAAATGGCTCCAAGTGACTTTCCTGACTTGTTCAAGTCAATGATTTGCTTTTTCAGATCCATGCTGAGCTCCTTTGACTTTCCCATTGTAGCGTTTGTGGGCGTTTGTATCCAATGAGCCCTATTTAAATGGCCTCAGAGAAGTCACCAGCTGTAGTCACTCATAATCACTCACAAGAAGTTAAGAGGCCATGCTATGAAGCTCATTTCATTGACACAACTTTCTAAGTCACCAAAATTGCAAATTCATGTTGCTGTATGTATATTTTTGACCCAGCAGATTTTGTCACTTTTTCTGTTAACCCATAATAAAGTAATGAAAGAACCAAACTTCATGAATGTTTTTTGTGACAAAGAAGTATCTGTTCCAATCACTCTATCAGAGAAAAATCAGAGTTGTAGAAATAACTGGAAACTCAAGAGAGCCATGACATTATGTTCTTTACAAGTGTATGTAAACTTTTGACCACAACTGTATCTGACAACGGTCGGGCTTTGTAGTTTACCGGCACCACATCACCGACGGACAGGAAGTAGTGGAAGACGTCCCGAGTAAAACCACGTTAATCTTCTGAGCGCGTTGGATTACGCATTAACGCATTAATCACACATCTAGAACCGCTGGAAACGAAGATGGAGACATTTTCCCTCACAGTCATTAGACTAAACATGGTAACAAAAACACACTGTCACACTGACGTTGCGTATATCTTCCGTGTGTGTAATCCTAATGGGAATCAAAGCCTGTTCCGTGCTCTCCATAGAACCAGGAAGTCTTCTTTGAGCTGTGTGTGTGTGTGTGTGTGTGTGTGTGTGTGTGTGTGTGTGTGTGTGTGTGTGTGTGTGTGTGTGTGTGTGTGTGTGTGTGTGTGTGTGTGTGTGTGTGTGTAAATCGATTTGACAAAAAGTGAGAGAAAAAGCGTTTAATACGAACATCCTTTATTACAATTTATGATCGTTTTCTTTTATGCTCAAAGTGCTACCCCCCCTGGAGTACACTTTCAAAGACTCCAGCTATCACTTTGCTCTAAAAATGTATACAAGGAAGCACAAAGGAGAGAAATATATGGATGAGAAGTGTCTCGGTTCCTAGTAAAAGCTCTCATTTCATTACAGGACCTTGGCTACACTTGTCTGGGTTGCACTGCGGGGACCTGCAGGACTTGTCAGAGCTCACTTGTCATCTGCAATACAGTACAACTTTACAGTCCACCCTTCTCAGACCTTTTGTGTTTTTAATTAAACCACTGTGTCAGTAAAGATATATATATATATATATATATATATATATATATATATATATATAGACCATAAGGTAATAGAATGCTAAGCCGTTCTGGCAGTGCGGCTCTATGGACACCTCGGATGCTGTTCTTTGTTGGTCGGCCCGCCGCTCTGACCCAGACTCAAATATCTCAACAGGCTTCTGATGGATTGGTTTGATATTTGGTAGCCATGTTTATGATCCCCAGAGGATGAATCCTACCGACTTTGGGGTTTGTTTGACTTTTCATCTAGGGTTCAACAGCAGGTCAAAATTTGGAGTTTTGAATTTGGCCGATCCCACATCCCATCAACCTCAGCTGTACTTTGCCTTGAGTGCTAAATAGCTAATATTAGCATGCTAACATAATAAGCTAAGATGAGCCGAAGGGAAACTTCCTGGTTCTGTTGCAGGAGCAGGAAAACTATCAGCACTTTAGCATCATTACCTGGTTTTGGTAGGTTATTGGCCGTTCCCTCCTGTCTGGATGTCCGTCTTGTGTTTTCCTTTAGATCTACATTGTTACCAGTTTGAACAAAATAGGACGAGTCCAAGTAGGACAGTGTTGATGTGTTATAGAGTAACACTTCCTGTTCTATTGTTCTGTAACTACAAAATACTGTCAAAATAAAGTCTGCTGCCAGAGAAGCACAAAAATCCTGCCCTCTCTCAAAACTGCTCGGTGGCTAAGAGTACAATATTTGTCTAAGACTACGCAGTTCCCTGCTCTGTGTGTGTGTGTGTGTGTGTGTGTGTGTGTGTGTGTGTGTGTGTGTGTGTGTGTGTGTGTGTGTGTGTGTGTGTGTGTGTGTGTGTGTGTGTGTGTGTGTGTGTGTCCCTCAGGCCATAACGCAGTAAATTAGACTGTGTTCTTAGTCAACTTGCCGTGCTAAATAACAGTTAAATGTACTGTAAGTCAGCGTTTTCCAGACTCTGCAGCGAAGGGTTTTTGCTGAGAGGTCGCTGCTCCAGTTGGCTGTCAGCGGCCGGCTGTTTCCCAGATTAGCTTTGATGTAAACCGCCATTAGGCTGACTTCAAGTGGGCCCCGAAGGTAGAGATGCCTTTGCTTTCCTGGCACGACGATATCACCTTTTTTTGTTTTATTAGTCTCAATAAATAAAGAATTGATTACTTCTCACGGCCCGTGCAGCTGAACGTCTTAATGGAATCGGTGATGCTTATTGTGAGATTCTTGGTGAGAAGCTAATTCACTGCTCAACAAGGCGTCACATTATACAACAATATATTGTCCTGAGAACCGTCAGTATTCATTTACGCGGGCCTGGGACGGATGTACTGCTTCCGCTGTCAATTTGCCCACCGAAAATTGGTCTCATTACGGCGTAACAGCCATCAAATCCACTGAATAGTTAATATCCTTTTCATTGTGAAGTTGTACAAATCCCTTTCTGTTTCACAGGCATGTCGAATGTGGCTTTAACAGGAGTAATGAAAGCAAAGCCCCCCCCTGCAAAATGCAATTATAGCGTCTGAATTATGAACAGTTAAACCCCCCGTAATGATTCTCAAGCCACCGGGACAATTACTGCATTTCATTTGTAGATAGCATCGCCGCAGATGCGTCTTGATTTGACATTTCCAAAGGTTCATCGGGAGTCTTTTTTTTTTTGTATCAATCCAACAAGCAGCGAGCGGAGGCCCGAGGACGTCTCTATAAAGGCTGCAGCGATGAACCTCGGTGTGAAAAGATGTTCATGGAAGTTCAGTCAGAGTTCATAAAGCCTTTAGGAAAAGGATCCTGAGGAAAACATGCGCCTCTATGGATTAAAACGGCAACAACAATGATTTTAGTGCCGATTTTTTGGCTCTCATGTAAAACACTAAACCTGCTTTGAAAGGTCTGATATCCTATCTTTTCTTACTGTCAACAATTCTCCTGAAAAGACCAGAGCCAACACTGAAGTATTAACTTATTAATTATTAAGGTGTTGTGTCTGTATCCAAAGCCTGATGTGGGGCTTTAAGGCTCAGTGACGGGAATCAATCCTCCTCATGTTCTGTGATCAGTACGCCAGCTAGTGAGCCTCTCCTCATGTTCTCCGCTCATGTGTTGTTCCTTAATGATGGGACACCATGTGACGCGGGACATCTCCTCCTTTTGACGCTCCTCGCGTTCTAGAGCCGTGTGACTGCAAACGGTTCTGCTCTCAATATCGTGTTGAGGACCTTTCTCACCAAATGTGTGTTCATCCACGGGTGAAAATAGTCCCCTTCGTCTGTCAGGTTTACTCGGATCATTTTGTTTTTAGTTTAGACTACTGTAGATTATGTTCTTACGTTTTTAAGCAGAGGCCTACAACAAAGTAGAAACATTTAACTACTATGTACAATATAAATGTATATCCAGAAGTCTATATGAACATAAAGAACAATAGAATTGAGGTATTGAGGTCTCTTTATCCTCCATGTTTTTACGGCCTATTACATCATTTTTACTTGACAAAGTCTGACGCTACAATATTCTTCCCCTCTTTCTAAAATGTTTTTATGTAGTTTTTATTTAGCTACTTCGTATTTAACGCTCTAAAAACTTAAAACTCCCAAATCTAATGTGAATAAACCCATTTTCAAAAAGAAGGAGCCTTTTAGGAAAGGGGACCCGAGGCCAGTCCCAGTCCCACACAGTCCCACACAGCCCCAACGAACCTGAGGAAGACCAGACCTGATGCAAGAGACGGTCAACCCAGACCGACAGAGAACACCCACACAGGCTGCAGCGTCAACAAAGAGTAGAAACACACGTTCTGACAATCATTGTAGGTAGTGAGGCACCACGAGATCCCAGCTGATACTGAATCCACTCACACTCAGACCTGAGACCGCCAGCCATAGGTGACCCTCTGTCCTTAAAAAGTCTTATAAAGTTTTCTTTTTCATTTTCAAAGGTTTAAGGCAGTAAAAAGTCTTTTTTTTTTTTTTTAATATAGGTCTTTCATTTTAGATGAGAAAAATGCAAAATAAACGAGTCAAACCCCTCGTATACGCACACGTATACTTGCTGATGCAGACCCACGAGACATTCACCCACAGGAATACATGTCACAGATTTAATATCAAGTCTTTTGTGCAGTCTGTTATTTTCCATTTTAATTGTAGCCTGTTTGTATGTTTGGCCTGGTTCTCAGCAGACTCCTGTGTTTCCCCTGAAGGTGACGGGATCCAGGAAGTAAATCAATGACTCTACGCTCGTTAAACAAGCACAGATCGAGAAACACCGTCCAGCCAATTAGGTGAAGTCATTATGTCATATTTTGACTTTGTATGCAGGTAGAGCGATATGGAGAAGATTCATTTAAAACGTGGCAACGTGATTAAATGTCTTAAAAAAAGCATTAAATATAGTTTAAAATGTGCAGATCCCCTGTGCAACCGCGGTCCTGGGTCTGGTCCCGGTTCCTGGGAAGTCTCATTTGAGGACCCGTGATGTAAACCTTCTAATCCACTAATCACCCCCTGAAGTTTTCACGTTCCTCTCGCAGCGTTCTGAGTCACATAACTGCTCTTGAACTATATTGCGTTAGCTCGACTCCATTTGAGAGTTCCTCGAAGCCGCCCTGCTTTGTAAAGTGCAGCGAACTCTAAACGGTTGCTCGTGTGTTTTCTGCTCGTGAGGCACCCTCGAGTGCTTCATCGACTGTTCTGGATTTCAGAGCCGCCCGACGAACGAACGGCGAGATGTGAACGCGTGCACCAGATCTCCTGCAGGCCCCGCGGAGCCTTTTGACCCCGCGGAGCCGCAGAATGAGGCAGAAGTCTTGTTGCTTGTTGCTCCGAGCTCTCGCTCCGACACACACACACACACACACACACACACACACACACACACACACACACACACACACACACACACACACTTGACTCGTCTTCTTTTGACTCACCTCAGCATGCGCCATCAGCTTTCTCTCTGCACTTTTTTATTTTTCTCGACCCCGCTGACCAAACTTCAAACCGTAAATAGATTAATAATAAATAAACACCGGCAACTTGTCAAAGGCAAACACTTGAAAATGAACACTGCAAGTTCAAGCTCTGGTTTCTGTCTCTTCCTCTTTCCATCTTATCTTTAGAGGCGTGTACAGACTGCGGTGTCTGGGGGGGGGGGGGATGAAAGTGAAAAAGGGGGGCGCGATGTTCCCTGGTCCCTCTGGACCTCACTCCATCTCAATTAAGCTTCGGCACTTTATTTTGTCTGCAGATTAGCATCATTTATGAAGTGCCCTCAGGAAGTGCCTCCTCATTACGAGGCTGTTATTCTACTTTATTAGGTCCAGAATCTAGGCCTTTGTGTTCGCTGCCTGATAACGTAGTTTACTCGCACTAGACGCACAACTGCACTTCAGTGAGTCTGAGCAGCTGTGACTCGTACAGGTCCTCGAGTCACCTCGGCTTCAGGACTGAGGGGAGAGTCTGAGTTTTAATTTGAATACTAATACGTTTTTTTTTCCCCCACATACGTACTTTTTATTACTATTTCTCGCCAGCTGATTTTCATGCATGGCGGTCCCCTGTTGTGTTTTTGAGCGATCGTCCCGGATGGAAATGCCAAAACACGTCTTCATTTGGCTGCTCCGTGTCGAGGGGCGCGGCGTCGCCATTCCCCCCCCACACTGTTGTTATTTACACAAGCTAACAAGGTTAGGAAAGGATTTCGACTCCTGAATGTCACGGTGGTTTTAAAGAAGCCGAATTTAATAAGCTCCCCTGTCAGGTCGGGTTGCAGCGGTGCATTAATATGCATGAATATGTATAAGCGTCTCTTCCTCACATTTAAAGGATTAGCGGCTGAGACTGTTACCTGTTTTAGAATTGCCGGAGGAGGAGTATTTTGGGCTCGACCCGGGGGGGGGGGGGGGGGGGATTATTTATCATCATTATCATCATGTGCTGGGGGGGCTCGCCGTGCTGAGCTCGATACTTAAGGCAAAAACTGGCCTTAAATGCTGTACCTCAACGGCCGACCGTAATTACATGATCTCAATTTACATATTATGATAATTTGCGAGTCATGTGGCACTTTGCTCGTGTACGGTTTAGAATTCATGAGCTCCGACTGTCTGCATGGTGCATGGGGGTTGAGGTGTGCGCTTTTGACCCACTTTCAGGAGTCTGGGTCACTGGCGACCAATTCTGCCGAGTCAGGTCTGCCCCTCCTCCCCGCCTGCCTCCAAGCGATCCCCTTTAAATGCCCTCATCATCTCCAGGCCAATATATTCCCATTCACTGTGGGAAACAGTGGGTATGAGCAGAGCTACCGATACTACTGGGTCATTTAATGAGGGCAGAAGTAACGTGAAGATGGAAACCAGAAGGTTGCCAGTTCAAATCCCAGAGAGGGCAAAGTAGAGAGAACAGCTCTCAGTTAGGGATGTCAGGAGAACTAATACTTCCAAGTCGATGCCAAAATTAAGAAAACATGACGGCCGGAGGACCCGAGACTAACGGTGTCTAAACTCTGACTACTGCTCACTACTAGAGGAGAGTTAACGTTAACGTTAGCTGTTAGCAGCCGGTGGCCAGTACAGTCCTGGTTGGCTAAACAATGGAGCTAACGGCTAACGTCAAAGGAGGCTACATTAAGTCTCATTACGATGCATTCAAGGTCTGTTCAGTAAAACTAAAAGTATTGGGTGGAGGAAAGTTATAATGTTAGCACGATGTGTTGAAATGCTAATACGCCAAAATTGACATTTATGACAACTTTTTCTCAATCAATTTTAGTTTATAAGTTATTAAAAACATTATAGACAATTTACAAGTTTGGCTGTCACAAATGTGATATAACTTTCAGTGCATTCACACTTGCTTTATATGAATTATGACTATTGTCGTTTCTTTTGCCGGGTTACATACATGTGTGTTTTTGATTGGCTGTAATGTGTGAGTTAAAATGTACAATCAGTGTAACATTAATCCATTTTAACAATAGACATTTCAAAGCTAACGTTTGTCATTTGATGAATATTTATATTATTTTACACATATGAATGTGTAAATGAATTTGCACACATTTCCTGTCAAACACTAATCCTGTGGTTCTGATTTCATCCTTCTTCACCTTTTTAATTTTCCAACGTGTTCAACATGTGAGCGCTCATATTTGAAGACGCTGCAGTCTGTGTTTCCTGACTTTGCATCTTGATTATGCATTAAATTCCCTTTAGAGTTCAGCTTACATAAACTGCCGCTCCTTTCCAACGGCTACGCCTGGCAACAGCTGTAAGCTTTCTTTCACTTTATATCTCCGGAATTACCCTATAGAGCCGCACTGTCGAAGGGCTCTTGAGCAAGCGCGTCTCTCAGCTACTCCAGAGGGTCAGGATAGGAACCATTAGCTCTTCTGGCCTACCTACTGCGCAACGTGTGGATGAGTTTATAGTCACAGCGACCTTTGATGTAAATGAGTGCGTTCAGCGGCAACCGTTCCCATGAACAAAGAGCCCCTTTTTAAAACGGATCAAATGTCACCGTTGGACTATTTTAGCACCTCGGGCGTCCGTCGCGCTGCGTGCCTTGAGGTTAACGTTAAGCTACTTGAATGTGGGCGAGGGGTTAACGGCACCCGGCTGAGCTTCACATGAACGAGAGCCCTCTGTCATGTCCTAGTGTGGATGTTTAGAAACATGGTTTATGGTGACTGCTGCACGTAGCTGTTGAGCCAGCAGACTTTATTTCACCGTGGAGAATTCACATCAGAGTGGAAATCTGACTGAACTGTCATGTCGTATTAAAACCGAAGTTAATTAAGAGAACGAACGGCATACAAAGCAGAAACCTCGGGGGGGGGGGGCTGTGACTCACCTGCTGTATCCACGCTCGCAGAAGTGTCGGTACGAGTTTAAACAGATCCCGTGTCAGCCTACCGGAGTCGGCCGAAGTTGCTGTTTTGCTGATGGTCAAGCCCCTTTGATCAGGAGACGTGGAGCGAGGTCCTGCGGCTCTCCGGTGGCTCAGCTGATATGACTCAATGAGGCAGAGAGTAAACTCAGCTAAAAAAAAACAACCCCCAAAAAACAAAAAGCCCTCTGTCATAACAATAAGAGCAGGATGGAAAATGAAGCGTTTTAGCTGACCGACAGAGTGATGACAGCGATGATCACGCATCCTAGATGAAAAGCTCAGTGCTCCGAGGAGATTGGCTTTTTTTTGCCCCCTGTGGCCTTATACAGTAACGGTATCGGTCGTGTAACACGCATCAAACCTAGGAAGCTAATTCCTGGCTATACACAGCCTGAAAACACGACACCTACGTGTTCACTCATCTTAACCAGCATTCCCTAATACGGACACAGCGCCGGGCGTTCACCACGCAGGGCCGTGGACGGACCTTTATTTGGGGGGATAGAAAAAGATCCACCGTCTGCCCAGAGGCGATGGAAGGGAATCGAGGGATGAACCGAGTTTGTGAGACGGAAAGGAGGAATGAGAAGAGGGAGGGGTGGCTAAAGCACCCGGAGGTCAACAACAAAAGCTTCACAAGCGAAAAATAGAGACGGCTGTGCCTCAGGATATCGGCTAATGAGCAGGGAATGTCTTTCTTTTCAAGAGCGCACGATACGACGAGCAGGCAGTGGGAGCGTACGCTTGATGGTCTGTGGCAAATGATCCTTCATTATTAGAGGAGAAAAAAAACCAACATGGAGGGAAATCAAATAATTCTTCAAATGAGGGCTTTTATGCAGAAAGTCTGGAATGTATTTTGGGAATGTTTACTTCCCTAACATGCATTAATCATTAGCTCTAAAAGCACAAATGGCTCATGAGAAGCTGTTTCTAAAGTTTGAGTAACGCCTAATGTGCTTTACTTCCATGCCAGTAATTATGTTTTTGTGACGGCACACTGCAAGCGAGGGCTGCTTCTCTCATCGCTTTGGATTTTTGTAATTGCACATCACTTTTCTTTCGATGCGTTGACATCAGCACCAGTAACAAATGTTTAAACAATTCAATTTAGATGCTTGGATTCACACATCCGCTGCAATTACGTTAGTTTAAAGGTGGTGTTATTCTATATTTTAATTATTGTCAACAAATCTCACAAAAGGACCAAAAACATGTCTGCCTAGTTATACTTTTCAACTTATATGCGGTATATTTTTCTGTTTAAAACATTCAAGATTTCTGAAAAACAGATGGCCACTGTAGTTTTTAGGCAAATAGGAGTAGGAAGTGACTATTTCCTACAGGAGGAAGTGACTATTTTCTACTGTAGGAAGTGACTATTTCCTACAGGAGGAAGTGACTATTTTCTACTGTAGGAAGTGACTATTTCCTACAGTAGGAAGTGACTATTTCCTACTGTAGGAAGTGGCTATTTCCGACTGTAGGAAGTGGCTATTTCCGACTGTAGGAAGTGGCTATTTCCGACTGTAGGAAGTGACTATTTCCTACTGTAGGAAGTGACTATTTCCTACTGTAGGAAGTGACTATTTCCTACTGTAGGAAGTGACTATTTCTTACAGGAGGAAGTGACTATTTCCTACTGTAGGAAGTGACTATTTCCTACTGTAGGAAGTGACTATTTCCTACTGTAGGAAGTGACTATTTCCTACTGTAGGAAGTGACTATTTCCTACTGTAGGAAGTGACTATTTCTTACTGTAGGAAGTGACTATTTCCTACTGTAGGAAGTGACTATTTCCTACAGGAGGAAGTGACTATTTCCTACAGGAGGAAGTGACTATTTCCTACAGGAGGAAGTGACTATTTCCTACAGGAGGAAGTGACTATTTCCTACAGGAGGAAGTGACTATTTCCTACAGGAGGAAGTGACGGTGTGTTTGGGATTGTTCGTGGCAGTGAAGGAACACGTCACCCAGTGCAACAGTGAGGCTCATTGATGTGTTTTTAATGGAGCTCTATGGCTCAGAGGAAGAACAGACATCAGACATCAGAAACACACAATACAACATTCACAGTTAGTTTTGGTCTTTTCATGAATCGGAAAATACAACTTCGGGGGGTTAGCTTACAGTTATGTTTCATATCGCAGTGTATAAAAATATTAGTGAATCTCTCTCTATTTGTGTTGTATATTAAAGTAAAAACCCGAAATATTATGTGATACGCAACTTCTCCTGTTCACCTCCTTTATCAAGAAGAAAACCAAAGCAATATGTATAAATAAAAAAAGATGGAGCCTTCATTGTGACATGAATTGATTTCATGCATTCCTCCAACAACCATTCCTTATTTCTGTTTACAAGCCCCACCAACAGAGGGGAAGGTATTCATCTTTGTGTCTTTGCCTGTCTTTGCATTTTTCCAAATTACAACTCACTCTTAATGTATTTGACTGAATGCTCTAAAAGCATTAGCAGAGGCTAATTGGTCTAACGGCTCTAATTAGGCAATGGGACATTCATTAAGATGGCATTTATCTAAACTGCAGATAACATGTAAACTGCCCTATGAGGTGACGCTTGAATGAAGCTTGACGGTGTACCAGAGAAGTGTGGATGTGGAAGTTCAGGCTTTATTGTTTTTGATTCGTGAAATGAACAGTGGTAATTCCATACGGGTAATGCAACGCAATAACACTCTGTGATTCATTGAAAATGTGAATTATCGTTCTCACTCGGTGATTGAATCAGGTCATTTAGTGATGCGGTGGGACGTTCCTCCTACGGTGTGTTCCTGCTCCATCGATTAACGCTCAGCTTCTCATAAAGTTGACATCTTTCAGAGAGCGGCGGAGTGAACTGCTGAGACGCCATGTTGTCTCCTTTGCAGCAGATGCTTTTTTTTTTTTTGCGCTTTTTTTTTTTTTTGCAAATGACTGCACGCGACATCATTTGTGTTGCGTCTGAACGACATCCTCGAGGGAGGAGGGGGTAGAAATTAATAGCGTGGACACAATGGATTGTCTTGTTGTGCAGCCCTTTTGCACTCTGTTGTGTAACTAGGTGGGCCACACACACACACACACACACACACACACACACACACACACACACACACACACACACAATGCTACCGGTTCTCATAAATTCCCAGCCGAGGGTGAAAGCGAACGTTGACGAGGACCGAGCCTTTATCTGAGAATGATAAATCCCCCTCCTCTGCCACACAGAGGATCACAGAGGAACCTTGAGCTGATTTATTGAGCTCAGAAAAACAGGGAGAGTGAGGAAGCTGTCCTCTGGCTGGATATCGCTGCCATTCTTCATTTGGGTGACGTTTCACTCAACCCTTGAAGAGGAGTCCAAGGGAATACTCCTCTTTCCTGTTTTTAAGACAATTCTGATGGCGTTTCTGCTTTAAAGGATGGCGTTTAGGGACAAACACAGGAAAATAAGAGGCGTCAAAGACTTGACAGATGATGAGAAATTGCCAATACATTGTATCTTTTTTTTTTAAGCTTACTCTTGTGGCCGATGTTGATAACAGCATGTCGTGCCAAAATATTTCCAGGCAGCACTTCAATACATCTGTAGTAGGTGTCAGAGTTTGGTTGACGTCCCTCCGCACCGACTCAGAAGCACCAGAGCTCCTGTGAGATCTAAAAGATCCACAATTTAAAACTACAAAAAAAATGAATTCAGTGGAATCTCTGCTCTGCATAAAATTTTCAACTTTTTTTTTTCCGTCGCCGAATAATCGCTTTGCCAGAGAGCCCAAACTAGAGAAAGCTAGCGTTACTGTGGTGACTTATTGTCACTCAAAGTATCACGGGGGGAGGAAACAGAGATGCTGAGAGAGCCTTTGTTCCTGGTCTGCTAGTGAGTTAGTCTGATATGTATCAAAGTGTTTTTACATCACAATCTCCATCAATCTCCATCAATCTCCTCTTCTGTGAATTGGTTTAAAATGTATGACGACACTCGGGGGGCGTCAACAAAAAATTAATCCGATCAACTGAGACCAGCTATAGCCACAGCGGTCATAAAAATAAACACGCGTTACTATTTGTGGGTCGTAGTAGCTAACGGTGCAGGCGCCTTCAAAAAAAAAATACATGACAGGTGAGTGGATGAACCATCTGTCAATCAAACTACTCTAGAAATACTCTCCAATTCTGATACAACTGATGCTACTGCAGCATCTACACTAACCTCTTTAGGAGCCGCCTAACAGTCACCTGTCTGTGTCTCTCACACACACACACACACACACACACACACACACACACACACACACACGGTTGAATATTGGAAAGGTTTCTCCTTCGTCCCTCCCTCGTCCTCCTGATCCAACAGAAGTGTGTGTGTGTGTGTGTGTGTGTGTGTGTGTGTGTGTGTGTGTAGCCCAACGGCCCTCTGTAGGTCCAATCAAATGTGAAGGATCTGATTTTAAATCCCGCTTGTGACTGTACATCGCTCAAATATTCAGTTTCTCTGGGAAACGCGACACAGTGCAGAAGCTGAAGATGCTCTATCCTTCAACGTTAAGACTTAAACATGAAGCGCTTCTTTCAAAAGCCACCATTTTTATGACATTGAGTCATTATAACGGGAGAAAGCGGCACAAAGACCAACTCCAGCCGTCACTATAGCTCCGGTAAACAGTGAGGCTATGCAGCCACAATAAATGAGAAGAATTCCGTTTTTGTATTCTCGTTATGCCATCGTTTTCTCCGCCTTAACGCGCAAACCCTCAGCAGAGCGATAACAAGTTCACACCCGGCTCTCCGGAGGCTGTCGGACTAAAGCAGGCGAGGCAGATTGAAGGACATCGGGTACACCGCGAGACTCCACTGCAACACTTCATCACTAAATCAGCGCCTCCCACAAGGCAGTGAACATCACAGATCTAACAATGTGAGAGAACTTGAGGTCAGATATACTTTTAAAGGCAGTGAAGTTCTTTTTTTTTTTTTTTTTTTTTTTCTTTCTCGGCGCTCACTGAAACCTGGAAGCCGTCCAGCACAGCCGGCCGGCTACCAACACACACTCCTGACTAAATAATTCAGTTTCTGTTGTATCAGGGTTTGAGTGAATCTGGAACTTGTCCATTAAAACCAGTTTGTTTTTTTCACCATGGAGAATACTTTAACTCTGATTTGAGCAAATTATTGTACAGACAATTGCACGCCAGCGTTGTAAATGACTTGTCAGCTGTCGCTGAAAGTTAAAGTCACAACATGCTGCTTTCAAACTAAAACTTTCTATTTAGATAACGGTTATGTTGTAGAGGCGGACTAATCCACACCCGACTTCTAATCCTCTTAATTAAAATTGCTGTTCTAAATTGACGCTTGCCTCAAAGTTGCTAAGCAACCTGGGTAACCGTAGCAACGCGCTCAAGCCTTCGCAGCCTCGGCAAACAAGTGTCTCAACTTTTGCTTTGTAACCTTCGACATGTTTAACAAAAACATGAAAATGCTCTTATTCGCATATGAAAAGGCATGAAAAGTCGATCCCAGATGTTTTCTTGAGGATTGCTACTTTTGCGTTTCGCTATCCAGCTCATGCATTCTACAATCCTCTAACACACATATGTATATATATATGAATGTATTTCTCTTAGAACTGAAAGTTTTGCACAAGATGAGTCCTTTCCAGTCATGGTCGGGTCATGATTTGGGCGGACATGAAGCTGTTGATACATTACATGATAACCAGATATGTGCAAACTACTTTATTCTGGGTTTATTCAACCTTTAAAACCTGCAAGACTTTTATTTTAACAATTATTGTTCTCAGGGACCGTAAAGCTTTTATTTTGAAAGAGTCTTAGTTTAGTTTTTAACTTTGTTTTTAAGTGTTATCTCATGTGAGGCACTTGTTTGTTTGAAATACAGTATAGTTATTTTAAACCATTTCTTTATTGAATTTACAGAAAAATGTGTATTGTGAGATATATCTATATATATATATATATATATATATATATATATAGATATATATATATACCAGATTTTGGCCGTATCGCTCAGCCCTATATGCAGTAGTACTTCCTAAGATCTGGAAACACACTTTGATGTGTGAAATCTGTGGATTGCCCTTTATTGCTACAATACAAATTGTACGACAGTTTTACATTATCTGACTGTATTTAGTCAACAGCCATATAACATTCATACAGTACATGGGCCACATAGAGTCTGACGTCACTGTGGGGGGGTCATACATGAG
Source organism: Cebidichthys violaceus (assembly GCF_023349555.1). Lineage (NCBI taxonomy): Eukaryota > Metazoa > Chordata > Actinopteri > Perciformes > Stichaeidae > Cebidichthys > Cebidichthys violaceus. The sequence continues at coordinate 1,962,191 of NW_027176395.1, read as the reverse complement.
GGGAACCTCAGGACAGAGGGCCTTACGTCTCCACCTTTTACACCCAGAGCTCCATCTGTCAAACACCCACGCGTCAGCTCCGTCAGCCGCCAGTCATGTAGCAGCGTAGCTAGTCGTCCCGCCAATCACTGCGGAACCAGCGAAGCCACAACTAGCAATCGTCCGTCTCAAAGCGGCAGAATGACGCGACCTCACACGCGGCGTGAAGGCAGTCAACCGGTCGGGTGGACTCACGGACGGATAGATGGATCTGGTTTAACTTTACCATCCAAACCTCGGCTCATGTATTTCACTCATCCTCGTGTTCATCGAGGCCGTGAGAAGAAGTGTGCTATTTTTAAAGGCTAAGCCACCGGTGTGTGTGTGTGTGTGTGTGTGTGTGTGTGTGTGTGTGTGTGTGTGTGTGTGTGTGTGTGTGTGTGTGTGTGTGTGTGTGTGTGTGTGTGTGTGTGTGTATTCCCATTCTCACCGGCGTCCCTGAAACATCTAGCTTATTCTCCCGGGTGATCTGCACTGAGCCGAGGTAGTGTAGTGAGCTCTGAAGTTTGGGAACAGCTGCATTGATTTATTTGGCCTTACATGGTTTCACTGGTCTGTACGCCGTCGCGCTCAGTCTCATTTCTTCAGAATGAGGTGTTGGGGGGGGGGGTGAGACAGGGGGAGTGAGACGGTGAGCTTTTTTTTTTTTTTTTTTTGCGCCTCGTACAATTTTCCTGCTGTCATAAAAGCAACCACGAAGCAGCAGTTCTTACACAGTAAATGAAGTGTTGAGGGAATTTTATTTGGCTCCAGGACCTGTTTTCAGAATCTAGTGGGTTTTCTAACATAGAGCTCATGCAGCACACGCCAACGGAGGAACGAGCATCCTTTTCGAAAAGCGTACTTTTTGTAGATGTGTGGTTTTTGACACCAATGTGCTCAATTTGAGCCACGCGTCATCCCCGACGCGTTCACTGGGCCGCCGATCAGAGCGAGGCATGGGGGAGAGACGGCCGACACCGGGGCGGCTCGTGATCGCTTTCATTTCGCCGGCGGTTCAATCCAGTCTACCCGGCGTCGCCGGGTCAGGCCGTGGTGTCCGGCGCATGCTCCCGGGACGACCTTCAGCGCTGAACGCATCCGACACCTTTAATGGTCGAGGCAGACGGCCGTGTGTTTGTTCGGTCTCCGTTAGGAAGAGAATTGTTTTCACATTATCTCTGCACCTGATCGCTCTGTCTGCTGCTCTGCTCCAGCTGACACAACGCAGATCCATTCAGCTGTGGTCAGGTCAGAGCCGACCCTGTGCTAAGCCCCCCAGAACTAGGACTAGAACCAGTGTGCCAAAGACTGGGGGTCTCGGCGGATACGAGACCCCTTCATCGACACTTCAGACCCCCTGAAAAGCTTCAAAAGCAACATTTCCGGCGGCCTCTAAAACATAAGGTCACTAAAATGTCTTTTAAAAGCTTACAGCAGTTTTCATTATTCAAACTGCGAAACATTTATTCACAAATATGAACGACGAGAGACAATTTTTCCGCTTTTAAGTGACCAGAACCGTAACGGGTCGCGTGAACCGAGCCTGTCTCTACGTCTGTTTGTGGACCCAGACGGACCCCCTTTGCAATCTCGAGCTGCTGGAGTGTCAACGAAGAACTCGTCTTATTACAACCGCTTTTAACGTGCGTTTTGTGTCTTTGTGGGCGACTGTGGGTAAGCGGAGAGCAGGGTCGTCCTTCGATCGGAGGATCGGCGGTTCGATTCCCGGCGTGTGAATGTGATAGAATCTGATCGGCAGGTGTCACTTGGCCCCTGCTATGCGTGGGTGAATGATCACAAGTAGTGTGAAAGAGCTTTGAGTGGTCGGAAAGACTAGAAAAGCACTTTGCGAGTACAGTCCTTCACCATCTATCTCTTTTAATACTCTAATTTAGCTTAATCGATGAGGTACCATGTTGTGTTTTGGGGACTTGTAAGTCAAATACACCTTCAAACTTTCCGTATCAGGAGAATTGCTCTGAACAGACTCTCATGCACACCTCTTCAGTATTTTTTTTTTTTTTTTTTTGAAATCCGAAGCCTGACAGACGTTCAGTGCCTATAGTTGCGGTTGCTTAGCTACTATTGGACAATCCGCTGTTTTGGGTTGGGGGCTTTGGCAAAGGGTCAGACGGTGAGGAAAAGAGCATTTTGAGTGGAGAGGACTGGCAAGCTGCAGGCAACAACTTTGCTTTCAAATGCTTTATTGTTGTTGCCTCCCGCCTCTGTTGCAGCCATGCAGGATCCCTCCTACGCCGCTGCTGCTGCTTCTCACAACACAGTTACATAAAGATCAATATTTCCCAAAGACCCTTTCAGTCCCACCTTTCCTCTCTGATTGGCTACACATTGGATATGGGTTTTTTTTGTTTTGTTTTTAGTGTAGCGCTCTTAGGTGAATTGGAGATGGAGTCCTTTGAAAGCCGTCTTGTTGCGTGTTTTAAATGGGAGGCAGATGAGGTGGAGTGAATATTTGTCCGAGTCACGGTGCCGGTCACGGTTCTGACTCACTCTCTTTTGATTGCTCTTTACAGAAGCTCTGAGGGACGCCTGTCTAAAGCCGGAGCTGCTTTCACAACCTTAATTCTAGCTGAATCGACTTGATTCTGTTCTTTCCACTTACCGCCCGGAGCACAAATGCTCATCGCGTGTCAGTTGGAGGTTTGATGAGGTCATTCATCCGTCAGGAGCCAGATGTGGAAACCCGTGCATGCTTTACACTCAGCACCTGCCTTCTACCAGTCAACCAGGACGATGAATTAGAAATGAGGCCGTTTTTCGTTAATATTCCTGAAAGAGTTTTGTCATTTATAGCTGCATGTCTTCTTCTGCAAGACGGATTTGAATTCTAGCGTATTCTGTACCTATACTGTACCGGCACTAAAACACAACAATTCTGCTCATACAGGTTCATAATGAAGCGGAATCGGTTATCATGGTTCACATCAGAATACATGTAATAGCTCTGTGTAGAGACGCAGCGGCTGTTTTCGTTGGGTAACTAATGTGCCGAGTGGTGGGAGCCTCGATGAACATAATCGATAGAAAACTAAAGGCTGTGGCAAGGACAGTGTTTTGCTCAGCTTTGTTCATTGTCCCTGAATGCATCAGCTGCAGCTGGTCATAGATATGCAATCCTTCCAGCCAGAAAGGAAGCACAGTGTTGGGGATAAAACCGTCTTATACCCCAAGGTCCATAAAGCAGCAGCTCAGGAGGAAACTCCTGAAATGAAAACGCTCAAAGTGTCTTTAATTCTCTGAGCGCATAGAAAGATCTCTTCCCCAATATTCAACTTTTGTTTTTTACACATTTAAATCGGTATCACCTCGTCTGTCTCTCTGACTCTAATCTCTCCTCGTCTCTCCTGGTTTGCAGATTGCGAGCAGCCCCATCTGGCAAGGACTCGCTGAGACGCCCCGAGTGAACAGACGTCTAGTCGCAGTGAGTGTTACCCATATTCGCTCGCAGCGCTGTGTTTGAAACCAGGCACAACGGCAGTTTCATTTCGTGGAAGCTCAATTTCATTTCTGCTGTGTCGCTGCCTTCCGGGACAGAGCGGTGCTGTTGGCTGGCCTCTACCGTACAAACCAGGTTGAGCTGTAGCGGCTCAACATGCATGTGATGCTAATTGTGTGGCTGCTTTAGAATAAAAGCCCTGATGACAGGAGATCCCAGGACACGTGGTTTTACCACCTGACCAAGGTTTCTGTGATGGAGCAGGACCCGGCATTTGAAAAAGGTTTCAGGTGTAATGAAGAAGAAAAAAGTTTCTTAGTCTAAAAGAGCAAATGAAGTAATGGCTTCTCCGCAATGTCTTCACTACACATCATGAGTCACATTCAATCTGGAGACATAAAATCATAAGCCTGTTATTCACCGCCGCCCGCTGAGCTCTTCAATTAATTTTGGCATCTTTCGCAAAATCACATCACTAAAATTTAATGCGAGCAGATATGCAATTGAAGTAGTGCATACACAGCGTTGAGCCGGCCTCCATTCCCCCCCCCCCCCCCCCCCCCCCCCCCCTCCAATACACACACACACACACACACACACACACACAGTCGCCCACTCTCTCCAAAAAAAAAAAAATGAATCCAGCACAGAGAGAATTACCTACAGTGTCATTTTCTCCGCATGATCGCACAGATTTTCCCATGAAAATGTATCGGTTCATCTTCTCCATGTAGTGGAACTTCTTCAGCAGTAATGCCGCTGTCAGCAGTGCAAACAAACAAACAACAAAAAAAAAAGAAGAAGCTGATTACGGATGCAGAATTATCTAGATTGCCTGTCTCTCTCTCTGCATCCGGAGATATCATAGCACCAAAGGACACGGGAAGGTACTCGCCTGCACACACACACACACACACACACACACACACACACACACACTTGTTTGTGAGATAATATCTTTTTTTCTTCTTTTTTTTTACGATAAGTCCCCGTTTCCCAAGCCCCGCCCCAAACAATATAAATGTATATGAGGGAAAACTAGGCCAAGCCAAGAATCGCAATTTCAATAGAGCACGTTTTTTTTTTTTTTTTTTTTTTTTTTGTTTAGACTCTCGCAATTTCGGCAGTAAAGCGCCACCCCGCCGAGAATATCAATCAAAAGCTGTTATTCTTATGTGTCTGAGATGTGTTTCGAGTGAGGCTCAGTGGAAGTGGCACCGGTGGAAATATCTCAAATAATCACGACCAGTCGCATATAATATTTTCCCCCTGTGTACGAGTTATTCCTCTGATATGAAACCACATCCCCCCCCCCCCACACACACACACACACACACACACACACACACACACACACACACTAGTATGAACACCACGGCGTTCCCGAGTCCCCTGCGACCCCCTCCCCACATCACACAGCTGCATTAACTGATGTTCTGCTTGCTGATTCTCTTGCTCGGTTTATTGGAATGATGAGCGGAGTTATTTGGCTGCAGAGACCAAAAATAGAAAGAGAGAGCGATGATGGACGGTAATGTATTTCGTTTATTGGACTTAATGGAGCTCAGTTTATAGGGAGAATAGTGACCCATTGAAATGGGAGTGTCAGCGGCGTATTATAGTCACCATAAAGCCCCCACCCCCCCCACCCCGGCTCCCTTCAGAGCACTGCAAACTTAGTCATACGTTGGAAAAGGAATAATAAACGAGAGCGCTGTGAAACGAAGGGGTCGGCAGAGTAATGAGTTTAAATTGCAGCATTCATAGTCAGAGTCCCGCCGCTCATTGTGTTGGAGTCAGACTCTGCCATTTAATCGCCGTGTGGTTTCACTTTCAAAAGAAGTTTTTCAAGAAATCATTTTTTTTTTTTTCCTTTTAGAGCCACCCGCTGTGAAAGTTCCACTCGGGAGTGCTCTCTGCTGTTGTAGCAGCCGCAACTTGACGGACAAAAAAAAAAAAAAAGACCTCCTCGCCACCTCCGGTCGCCTCCGCTTGTATGAAGTGAAGGGAGAGGCTGACGGGCGCTCAAAGATGTGAGAGCGTGGAATTGGCTGGCGGCACAGGTTTTTGCCTGCACAGCCCCTCGAGAAGCACATTTTAACCCGTACAGCTGATTGACTCCCAAATCAGCCTCCATTAGAGGATTGCGGAGAGGAAAGTTTCTCACAGGTGAGGAGGGAGGGGAGGGAGAGGTGGGGGGGGGGGGTTCATAGCGCGTGAAGGCCGAATCCACGGCTTCCCGTGACGATACCAAGGACGGCGTTCTGCTGACCGGCGGAGTCCCCGGCTCATCTACAATGCTGCTCCACGTAATGGGAGCGAGCTGAAAACAAATAAACCAACCCGATAATGAGGCTTTCCCTCAACTTCTGCAACACCTCCCCAATACGAGAGTCATCTGTGCTTTTAATAGACGACAAACATCTGTGCTGCTCGCAAACACGGAGTCTAATCTGCTCGGTAATTGTTGGCCGAGCACAGAGAGAAGCAGGTTCTTTTTGTTGGGGTCAATAGCTATTAAAGTTCTTGGCGATGTAATAAAATGGTCATTCATTACAGTATGCACCAGACTCTCGTAATTCATAATGCTGCTGATGATAGTGGAAGTTGTAGTTCTCTGTAGTGGATGTTTTCAGTCCGGTGAGAAGAGTCTGTTTCTAAAGTTTGGGAACATTTGAATGTTGTGCTCATGAAATGTGCCGCAGATAATCGAGGCGTTAAAGGACACCAAACAAAAAGCATGATGTCAATGTACAGACATTTTAAGACACGGAAGCAGACATTGTGTGTGTGTGTGTGTGTGTGTGTGTGTGTGTGTGTGTGTGTGTGTGTGTGTGTGACCGATGTCCATCAGCAGCTGTAATGTATTCAACACAGCCGCCTCCACCCCAGCAGTATAGAGGTTCATTCAATTAGCTGTAAGTCTACTGCTTTGCTCGTTAGCGAAGGAAGATAACGACGCTCGGATGACATCCTACTGGGACACCTTTCCACTTGGTGTTGATGCAGATGCACAAATTAATAACGGACCATGAACCCAAATAAAAACTCAAAACTCATCTCTTGAGTGTCAGTGGTGAGAAACGGGTGGACACGAGCGAATCGACGTCTATTTGATGTCTCTTCAGGTGTTGAATGACGATCTTCGCGGCTTGATGTTTCATCTTCAATGCGAGGGGAATGCAGTTTCCTTAGAAGTACTCCAACGTTGTTCTCGTCTTAACAGGAGAGAGAGAGAATGTGATTTGAGCCGATGCTGGTTAATGCTGACATTTGTGAAGATAACGCTGACGCATGCAGTTCTGACGGGACGGTTGACAGTCAAATAAATGACGAGCTTCTGTTCAACATGTTTGAGAAGAAGCGACATTAGTTCTTGCTGGTTTGAAGCTTGTTGAAATCATAAGCTGTCGTACAGCATGTGCTATTAAGTCCAGAGATTACAGTCCATCATTTGAATAACGTTGATCTCTCTTATGACCCTCGTGGTTAGACACGTCCCACATGGCAGGAGGCCAGTACAATTTAAGAAATCAGTTCCTTGCTTCATCGTCCGCAAACCTTTTATTGTTTTTATTCGTTAAATCGGGGGCTTAATTCGGAGACCACAGCCAGCACGATAAAGGCAGCGAGGTGCTGACAGAGGTAGGAGGCAGAGTGAAGGATAGATTGGACACTGCTGGGGCCGGGACCACACCGCTGAGAACAAAATAGAGGTCTCTCTCTCTCTGTGTAATGGTGGCGGAGGATAATGGCGCTTGTAAAGAGAGCGGCGAGTGTTTTGTGTGTTTCTTCTGTGGACGGCGTTTGCTTCAACACGATCAGAACAGAAACAATGCTAGCTTTACAATGGATGTGGAACGATTGATTTGTGTAATTTAAATGTGGATTTATCGATACGATACCTCTGTATTTCACAACAAGCTGAATGAACTAGTTGAAGAAAGGATGGTCTACTACTGTTGGCTCTATTGTGTCATTTCCATTAAATAACACAATATGTCTTTTCTGCTGCAGTAAACCACATGTAGTCTTTTTTTTTTTTTTCTTTTATTCCTACTGCTTGTGAGAATAAGTTCTCTTGACTTTCTCGTGCCTTACCAGCGCCGTGGCCTGACTGCAGCAAAACCTGTTGTTTTGAAGTGTGTGTGTGTGTGTGTGTGTGTGTGTGTGTGTGTGTGCGTGCGCGGTACAGTTGATGCTGATCTGTCTCCGTTAAAACATGATGTGGATTAAAGTGTCTGTGCTTAATGAACTAGGTTGAAATGTAAATGTGACTCACTCGAAGCAACCGTTTAACGACGAGTCTGTTTGTTCTTCTGCTTTAACAAGGACACGGGATTAAATTACCTCGCGGCGCGGCGCCATGTTGGAACCACCGGCCCGTGTGCTGGTGGACACGAATTCTCTATCGTTTGTATTTCAACCTATTTTACAGATCCCGTTACAGGAAATCTCATTTGTGCAGCCATGTGACGTTTAATAGCTGTATTGTCACGACGACCAAAAAAAAAAAGAAAAAAAAAAAAGCGCTACCGTGTCAACTATGTCAATTAAAACCAGAGCAGAGAGAAGCCTTTTTATTAGCAGCAGAGCCGCAGTCTTGAAGGTGGCTCTCTGTGAAAATAATAGAACAAAAGCGTGGGCTGTTTGTCTCACTAATGTCACTCATTTTACTTTTAAAGCAGCCGCGTTTTTGGAAAAAATATGTGCTCTTGAACTAAACCTGCCTCGCGTTAATGGAAGCTGTGCTGTTGGAGGTGGAGAGCGGCAGCCCTCCAGGGATCCTTGATAAAAAGCCATTAGTCTCCTGTGGGCAATACCTGGTGCTTTACTGTATATAATGGACTTAACATGCCGCTTGTGTAGCTTTGTGTTGTGTGTTTTATCCATCGCACTGGGATTAATCCCTAAAGGCTGATAGCTGCTGAATGAATATTTATGACCCTAAACAGTGAGGGTGAGTCCTGTAAACACACACAGACACACACACACACACACACACACACCACGACCGCCCATGTTGCTACAAGTGTGTCTCAGTGGTTGTGCGTTTTCAAACTGGCCCACATAATCAAATCCTCATATTGTGCTTTTTAACCAAAGCACTTCAGTGTAACATGAGTTCATAGATTCCTTTCAGTGGTAAAAGGACCCAACATCTGGCAGCATGAGTTGAGTCGGCTTGTGATGAGCAGCTGCGCACCTCAGGGGAAGACGCACGTTTTTTAACGGGAAAATCCTGTATTTTCTGTTGCTTTTCAATGTCACATTGCTACGATCAGCATCCAAACACAACCTGGCCAGCAACTGATAACAAGTCAGCATCTCCACGTTTAAGAATGTTTGATCCTACACACCTGTCAATGAACTGTTGGCATGAATTTGACAAATTATATTCTATTAATTCCAACTAACGGTAACAAAATGGCCGTCCGAATTTCCCAAGAACCCAAGTTTTTCATCTTACAGTTGCATTTGTTGGTGCGACCGTCTGTTCAAATCCCAAAGATATTCAGTTTACTGCTGCATGAGACGATTGAGGAGCTGGAGCCAACGAGGGCAGAGTGCTGCTCATCACGACGTAAAGCGAAGTTGTTAAAGGAAATATTTAGTTCCTTGTGTGGGCGGGCCTCGGACCCTTTTCGCTCCCCCCGGGGGAGCGCACCTTTATGTACGCTTTTAAAGTTAAATGCATCAATCTGAGGACGGATCTATAAAGAACTTGCTCATGTAAACAATTTGATCATATTGGTTGCGTAGATATTAATGGTGACGACGCCGCAAAAAAGGCTAGCCCATAAGGTAAAGGAGACGGGGTCCGTGAAACCGAGGACCCTGACCCACTGAGGACGGTCCACACCAACATCAGACGTTATCAGATGTTCTGTGAATACCTGGCTTTATGAAAGTGCAGGGACAGGAAGTCTCGTCGTTCCAGCACCGGTGGCTGCAGGCTGTTTGTAGTTCAGCATCAGGTGAAAAGCTCTTCTGCTGCAGACTTTCCCGTGACGAAAAGCTTGTTAATCCCAGCCATTGGTTGAATTCCTTGTCTCCTTTTTAATGAAATGTCTTTCACTGACTTGAGGAATGCATTAACTTGCAGTCTCGACACATTCTGCTGCTGCTGCTGCCTCCTGTTTAGTTTATCCCCATGGAAAGTGTTGGTGTCACGCTCTGCCCACTGAGATAAACATGACCACAGAGTAACCTGACAGCGCCTCACACTTGCATTAAAGCATTTTTGAAGTCATTCGAAGAATCTGGAATGGCTTTCATACAAATGCAGAAACTCTCCCACGTGTCTGTGTTTTGTGGTTTAGGGGCACTTCTTAAAATGATTTTCTTTTTCTGTTGCTGCGGCGCAGTTCAAACCGTCGAGCTAACTCGCTCTTTTTAACGTCAGCCGGTTTGCCGGGGTTGCGCGAAATTGCAAATCAGCGGCTGGTGACATTCTCTGTCATGTTCGCACAGAGGGAGCGAGGAAAGGGAAGAGGGAGGGAAGGGAGGGAGGGGGGAGAGAAGAGAAGGGAGGAAGCAGAAACGGTATCTAACACCTGCAAATGGAAACTGTCACAGCTTGATAACAAACCTAGAGGAGGTTGAGCAGAATAAACACCGCGCTCTCTAATGTCGCTGCTTAATGAGCTTTTCAATGATACAATTCGGTGAGATGGAAAGAAGTGACTGGCACTTGAGTGTGATTCACAAGGCGAGCCGGGTCCCGTGACCCCCGCCAGCGTCTGTGACTGTCGGCGGGCCGTACATTTCACTCCGCTCAGTGACCGAGGTCCTTAGGAATATCATAAGAGGAGTCACCGCCACGGCTGGGCGCTCCGGCTCCGTCTTTTGATTTAGTGCCGGGAGACGGTCGGAGACACTGACGCAGCCTTGCGCGACCAGAGGCAAATGAAACTGGGGGGGGGGGGGGGACTGACCAGCTCGTCTTCTCAAGGGTGTCTGTGGAGGGCGGCAGGTGCTTCATGCGGGGTTGGACCGGGTGGAAAGGTTCCGCAAAGTAGACCCTACTAACGAGGACGCCTGTTCATCTCTTCAGACGGAGATAAGAGGGGTACTCTAGCAGTACCATCGTACTATACCAATGCAGTAGTAAGCAGATATGATGAAACAGGGTACAGTGTATACAAATTGTTAGCTATCTATAGGCAGTGACCTTTTTTAAAGACTCTCCACCAATGCCAAATTACCTCTTTCACAGCCATACACTGTTTATTTGACGGTAGTTTGATTGATTTCAGCTCAGTGGGTGTTTTCATAAGGATGGCAGCCTTCTTGTGGAGTGCTCTCATGTATAATTATCATATATAATATAGAAAATAGTTGTTTTTTTAAATGTTATGCACGTTGCTGAAATGGATGGATTATAATTCCAGGTCCTTTGGAGATTTTGATGTGGTGTCATACATAAACGTAATGTTAGCTTTAATGTTGATATGCTGATTAACAATAGCTATGATTAAATGGCACTCTATATCAAAAAGGTTTGCGGCCCCCTGTATGTGGCATCTTTCTCCGTATATTAGAAAAACACGATCGTATTTCTCTTGATCCTATTGGAATGATTGCACCACTGGCTCATGACGTGTGTGTGTGTGTGTGTGTGTGTGTGTGTGTGTGTGTGTGTGTGTGTGTGTGTGTGTGTGTGTGTGTGTGTGTGTGTGTGTGTGTGATACGGGGGGAGAGAGTGAGAGACGGGGGGAGAGAGTGAGAGACGGGGGGAGAGAGAGAGAGACGGGGGAGAGAGAGAGAGAGACGGGGGAGAGAGTGAGAGAGAGAGACGGGGGGAGAGAGTGAGAGAGAGAGAGAGACGGGGGAGAGAGAGACGAAGAGAGAGAGAGAGAGAGAGAGGATGTCCAACACATATTTTAACATGTAAGGAAATCTAGAAACAAAGATTGACTTAGAGGTCAGCGGTTCAGGAGGACATGCATGTGAATGTTTTTAAGTGATTCAACAGTTAGTGGGTTTTGAGTGTTGCTCAAGGACACTTTGGGTAGCGTTGGTCCTGTGGGGATCTAACCTGCGCTCTTTGAACTACAGGGCCGTCTTCCTGAGGCCACCCTGCCGCCTTTTTAACTCCTCAGCACACGAGTCCATCATCGGTTCAGGCGTGGGAGGCAGAGGCTTCATTACAAATGAAATGGTCCCGGCACACGGCGAGGAGGCGAAGGAAGTGTCGTATTTGGCAAAGTGGACTCAATATTATACGCTGTCACATCGCTGCCTTGAGATGTATTTTTACATTGTCAGAGTAGGACCACTTAGAGAACCGTGCAGTGCGAGGCTTCCTCTATTATATGCTGCGAGGTCACTTGAACCACATAATGCCAAAAGTGCAAAAGGATGATTCACCGGCAGTCTGACTATGACCAAACGCTGTTAAATTGCCGGTTGGTTGCTGCTTTCAGCCGACGCGGTGCTGAAGCGTTGGTGGTGGAAGAATCTCAAACCCAGTCCACGTTCCCTTCAGGCATGTTTGGACCGTTTGTTCAAAGTCTTTTCCCTTCTTCAGTATTGATCAGTCGGTTTGGTGAGAAGCAGTCCTCTCACACAGTGCAGGTCACCAGGTCTAACAGCACAAACCAGCAGAGGGAACAATGCCAACCTGCACTCCGTTTTATGTTGATATCTCACGGCGAGCAGATCCTGGATGAACTCGGGGCAGCTGCTCAAATTCAGCTGTTCCGTCATGTCGTCCCGACCTCCTGAACTCACCATATCTGTTGGATTCCCGCCGTGCTTCTTTAAAAAGGAAAAACGTATCTCGTATATATCCTGTTTCTGCACGAAGCTACAGTATGTGCTGCTGACGGTGAGTTAAGTATTCACACCCGAGGTACTGTGTTACGGCTGCAGCGGTACGTCAAATTCAAATATTTGGGATGTGTTCTCCTGGAATTCAGCCTGACATTTGCTGAATTCCATTTGCATCTGTGGAAACCCGGGATCCCTACGAGAATTTAGGAGAAAAGTCCGGCACATTTTAGTGATGAAATATGGCTCAGATTCCTAATTGTTTAGGCTCCTCCTCCTCCTGTCAATCAAGGCACCGTAAACACTCTTGTACTTCTCTGTAAACCCTTGTATCCTTTTAATGACCGAGACGCGTCAGAATGACTTAAATTGACTATTAACACCGTAATCCATGTTGTTACTTTTGACGTCCGATCAAACTGTTGGCGGTGGAGATGCATTGTGGGAAATGTAGGCGACAGGTATCGACGAGAAAGAATAATTTGTGGAATAAATAAACACAGCATCTCTGGATCTGCTGCTTCGATTTAGGTTTGTTTTTTTTAAACAGTCCACCATGAGTCCAACACTGTTACATGAGTGCAATGCTGAGTCAGCGACAATTTACTTTAATGCTGTGACAGTCTGGGTTAGGTTACTTAAACACTTGGTTTAGGATTCAAGTAACAATTCAACATATTGGGAAATACACTTACTATCACGTTCTTGCAGATAATTAGATGAAAAGGAAATTGATACCACTTCGGTATGAAGCTGCGGCTACTTAGCTTAGCTTAGCATAACGACTGGAACAGCTGGCCTGGCTATGTCCTAATGACCAAAATCTGCCTCCCAGCACCTCTAAAGCTCACGTTATTAACACGTTTTAATCCGTGCAAAGACTGAAGTGTGAAAACGTCTAGTTGAGGAGAGTTAAACTAGTCTTAAAAACACGCGGTTAAGGTTAGAGAATGTGTTTCAGATGTATAACGTAATAAAACACTGCAGGTCCGTGAAGGGATGCACACCGTACATACTATACTGTTTATGCCTCAACACTTCCTGCATCAATACTGAACGTCGGCATTGGACATAAATCACGAGGAACGTCCAGTACGGAGGGCTCCTGGGTGTGCTGGTTATCGGCCATCGACACCTCATGAAGCCCCGTTTTAATTGCACCGTGAGGTTTGTGACGCATCATCGCAAGGTTCCGCTTCATGCCAGCGAGCCTGTGGACGTGATTCAGTGCGATCGTGGTCAAAAGTTCATCATAAACGACAAATACGGGAGGTCGGCGTGGCGACGCCGACAGCCGGGTTCTTCTCCTCACCTCTGTAATGAACAGCGAGGCTGCTGTCGACCCAACGTCAGCGCTGAATCATTTCTCATCCGCTCTTCTTCTCCCCCGACGGGCTCATTAGTGCGCCGCTCCAAGCCGCACGCCACTGCTGTACAACATATTTATTATTTACAATCTTTTCTCCTATTCCTCGCTTCTTCTTTTTTTTCTCGCCTATTTACTTTGTTTGCGCTGGCGTTCTTCTGCACACTTCACACTCATGATCAAACTCTGAACTACTATGGCCTGCTCTACTTACCGTGGCTATCTCACAGCATTCTGCTGTAAAATGTGTTTTTCATAAAGGAGATAATGGGGCTTGTTCATTAAATGGGTAAGATCTAGGCTCTGGAATATATTCAGATATATGCAGCAATCAGCATTAGATCCATTGTTTTCTCTTTGCTGTGCTTACATGTGATCACAGCTAGCTAACCAGCCCCAGAGAGCCTCAAGACAAAGCTAGGATAACCATATGTCCACCATTAGTGTGACGTTGATGACCTTTAAATGGTTTAAGAACGATACTGCGTCACACTTGGATCAGCGGCGGCTTGAAAAGCGAACATATGCTCGTTCCTGCTGCAGTCGGTCACATCGGCGGTGATGAACGACGGTAAAGACGTAGCAGTGAACGCTTCCCTCCATAGAAACACTCTGACGAGCTGCGAGTGGCTCATCGTTTTAGCTTTAAGGCCAAAGAAGAAGAAAGTGTGGAGACGTTTGTTCGCCCCTTCTTTCAGATGAAACACACGCAAACTTTGATCCAGAAAATGTCATTCCAGACTGCATGTCTGACACAAACACTGCAGACAGAAAGTATTCAGACATTGACACGTTTTTTTACATATTTTTTTTTGTGTGTGGCTCTGCCCCGGTGACGGCCGTGTCCGGAGGCGTCGTGTTTTCAGGTCGTCCTTCCGTACGTTCGCACGCGTGTCGCCCGTTCTTTGGAGAAAAGAAATCTCAGGAACACCTTGAGGGAATTTATTCAAATTTAATTCAAGGATAAACGTTTTTTTCTTTTTTTTTTTTTTTTTGCCATAACTCAAGAATTCATATGCTAATTACGACATATGACAGTTTTCACACAAATGTCGAATAAGATAAAAATGATGACGTGAAGACATTTTGGACAGACATGGACGTAAACTGCAACATGACCTTGTGTGTATATACATATATATACACACATTGTATATAGCAGTCAGTTTCAGTCATAGGTAACACTACTGTATGTGTCGATTTGACATTAATGTTTCATAGTTAATGTTTACAGGGAAACAGCAAATCAGACCTGACAACATAACCACCAGTTAAGCTCATGAGAGAATAAAATGTGGTGCATTTCATCATGTTAGCCTTAAATAAAGGATTACAGAAAAACGTGTTATTCTGCAGTATCCTAAACTATAAGAATGATACAAAAAAAACCTCAATATTGTGCACTCTGTGTACTATCTTTATTCCTACTTCTGTTTTAAAGTCATTACTACATCCACTGCTCTTAATTCTGCAGAGAGAATCATCCAAATACACATGTAGGTGTTTATTCTACTGCGTCTGTAGATTCACAATAAAGTCACCAAACCGTAATCTCCTCCTCCACCTCGTTTGCATAGTTTAATCATACAATTTAAAACTTGTAATACAAAAAAATTATTGTGTTAATATACGGTAAGTAATCAACTGGGGAAAGTCAAGACGGTGGCTACATTTGTGATTTAGCTTCCTCGTAATATTCCGTAATAAGTATAATATGTTTTTAAAACATTGTGTTGAATACATGAACGTTTTATTCTGTGAGCCTTTTTTGTCCGGCCTCTTAAGAATGCACTCAACTGCAGTCATCCCTCAAACGTTTTTGGGGATTATGGACAATTTCTGATACACATTTCTGTTTCTCTCACACTTTCTATAGAACATGTTACTTTTCATCCATATAAAATGAAGCATAGCACTAACTCCGTCAGGCCTCTCGTCACTTAGCTTGATTATTTAGAAGTTATGTGTATCGAGATGATCGTTCCTGGAATAAGACGTCAATGTGAGAATCAAACAATTGTGGAGCAGTGTCAGGGAAAAGCAGCATCGTGACCGGAGAGTCAATAGTTGGAAACCAGCGGGGAACTTCCACATATGGGAGGAAATTTAATGACTAATTCAACAACTTGCGTCGACGTGCCCTTAACCCGGCGCCGCTCCGATGCAGCTGCTCGGCGCTCACCAGCCTGACGCCGGGTCGCACCGAGGAGCTCCCAGCTGTGAATGGAATTGTGTGCGTGTGAAGCGGCGAGCTGCTGGAGTAGAGCGCGCACGCTCATCAACTTTCCCTGGACACGTGTTACGGAGATAGTGCCAGCAGAGATTCAAAATGCATATTTCTCACCCTTGTATTAAGCTGGTGATTAAAAAAAAAAAAAAATGCTTTTGTTGAATAAATGGATTCTGGAATAAAAATTAGATTTTAATTACATTTAGATGTGATATATCTCGCCTGTATGATGTCTGTGATATTTGTTTGTCTTCCGTTTGTTAAGTCTAGAGAGTAAAATATAAAATATAGAAACGCCCCTCAGGGCATAAAGTAAGAAAAGTATTGATTCAACAAATCGGTTTATGACTTTATTCACTTTTTAAAGTTATTTACAACGCTGTGGCCCCAATGACATTTACAGGATTATTGGGAAGGCTTAAGCATAATGTGACGGCAGCAGAAGTAAAGAACAGTAGAGAGACAGTTCACCCCAAAAATCATCAATACATAGTCTTCCTCTTAGCTGTAGTTTATAATATCTGCCGTAGAGATAAATATAATGGTCCTATTATATCGAAGAGAAGGGAGACGTCTCCAAAACTAGACCCTTAGGTTGGGAACCATTCCGAACTCTGTGACGGGTCGATAGCCGTCCACAGAGCGAACCAACGAGTCCATTGATTCAGTCCTTGTTGAAATGAAATGCACACAAACATGAGTAACTTCACATATATTTGCCACTCTCTTCACGCGACGCGACGCTTCATTTCTTTTCGCTTTAGAGGCACAAAGCTCACACACAAAGAGCTCTTCAGCTTCTCACCGACTGCACTCGCCTCTTGATTAAACTTTGATGCTGTTTGGCCGCGGCGTCTTCGGAGCACTGAAAGCAATTCTTTCGACTCGGAGGAAACATCTTTTAGTTGTGTATATCGCACCACATCTGCCTCTTTCAGCACTTGTAGTCTCCTCTGGGGACACAGGATACCTCTATGCTACAGAGCACCATAACAAAGAAACCTGCGCCAACAAGTTGACGTTGAGCCGTCTGCGGTTCCTTCTTGTCCAGCGTGTGACGGTGTGCGGTAATTATTGATATTTTTGATATTGCAGGAGAATGAAGTTTCAGATTCTCTGGCTCCACATGTTGTTTTGACGCGTTGGCTGCTTCGTGGTGGAACCTTTTTGTGGTCCTGCGGTGGATGCAGTCCAAGTATCCACATCCAATCTGTTACTTTTAGCTCGTTGTTTTTGAGAATTGTTTGTGTGTTTTTTTTCTTTTTCAGAGTATTATGAAATCTGCACTGACTCTACAGAGACGTGAACAGAGTGCAACGCTCACATGACGATAATGAATGTGTGACTTTGTCTTGGCCAATCTGTTCAAGAAACTCTTGCGAGCGACGGTGGATTGGTGACCTTCGGCAACATTTCCATTTCCTCTCGCGCTCCAGCAGAATGTAATTAGTGCGGCAGTTAGTCCTGGAGGAGTGAATGGGACCGACACGGGAGTCTGCTTCAGTGTGTGCCTTTAGTGAAAGGGTTACTTTAGCGCGTGGATGAAGAAAAGCCTCGTCTTCTACCTGCGTGCTGGAGGTCGGTCCTTCAGTGCACTCATCTCACAACGTATGGACGTGACTTCAATCGGTTTACAATATGGACGTATGGTCACGACCCATTACACGATTGACTTATCGAAATAATACATGACCCTGACTTCAATCATTTTTCTTTTTATTGACTTATCGTACTATAGATGGACATGATCCGATAATTTTTACGTCATTGACTTATTGAACGATATTTCATCATGGCTTCGCTCATTTTGACGTTATCATATTATCGATGGATTTATAGACATGACCCGATCATTTTTCTGTTATCGAAGCTATTGTGTATGTGGAAATGACCCAATTATATTTAAGTTATCGACTAATTCTACAATACATGGTCATGACGTCCATCATTTTTCTGTTATTGACTTACCGTACGGTATAAGGACACGACCCCGATCCTTCTTCATTGTCGACTTTTACAACATAGTCATGAGTTCAACATTTGACTGACTTACAGCAGGATCTTTGGACATGACCCGATCAACTTGACGTCATTGACCTCATATTGAACGTCGGTAGAACAACACAACTGTAGTAAGTGGAGTTCCCTCGTCTCCAGACTCCAGTCAGACATTTATCCCTTTGCAGTTTGCTTTTCAATTTATCGTTCTATAAATCCATGAGCGTGATCATTTTTACGTTATCCACTTATAGCTCGACATATGGACGTGACATATGATGTCGTACAGCTCGGCTATTTACCTTAACAGAGGCAGAGAATCAATTCTACTTGTTGTTTGGTTTCATTTTACTTTGTTTAGAATATTCTAATATTTATTTCACATTCCAATGTCTGAATATTCATCAGAATTAAAAGTTCATTGCTCTTTGAAATGGTGTACTTCCATTATTGATCTCTTATAATATAATTTTATCAGAGGCATTAAAAACAGCTTTAAATGACTATTAATATTAACTGAAATGATTTCCGAGACAATAAATCATCCAAAAAAAAGTAGTCACCGTGCCGGTTAACGCCGTCATCCTTTTCGGTCCTTGTTGATTTGGTGACACCCAGCAGTTACCATGGTAACAGCAAGTGTTTTTTTTATTACAGGCACCAGAATCCATGAGAATCAACATTTTCTCACAAACTTATGTTATGTTCAGTAAAGAAGGTCGGTTTTTACAATCGGTGCCGAGCGGCAATCTCCACCATTAATGCTCACTCCAACTCAAACCGAAGCGGCGTTGCCTGTGAAGGTGAGGCGATGGT
Organism: Cebidichthys violaceus; assembly: GCF_023349555.1. Lineage (NCBI taxonomy): Eukaryota > Metazoa > Chordata > Actinopteri > Perciformes > Stichaeidae > Cebidichthys > Cebidichthys violaceus. Next base: position 1,943,528 of record NW_027176395.1, on the reverse strand, counting down.
TAAATGTTACTGTGACATTTGCTCTCGTTCCTCTACGCTGAAGCCTAATGGCCGCTCAGTCAGGAGTCTCTCAATGGAACAGACATTCGTGATATCGAAGCGTCGCAGCTAATCGACCGAGCGCCGCCTTTTGTGTGGAACTCCACGCCTCCAATTAAGTGCATTGGTTATGTTTGATACATGTTGGAAAATATACAAACTCTCACATTGCGCACCCAGAAGCCTATAGGAGATATATATATATATATATATATATATATATATATATATATATATCAACAGGAAGTCCCTGTGTAGTTCAGTCAATCCTTTCATAAAGGATGTATCTCTTTATTTGTCCTGTATAGACGCCAATAAGGGAAATACAGCTGATTGTTCTGTGTTCGTTTCCTCCATACAGAGAGAGTGAGAGGTGTCACTGAGAGTGTGTGTGTGTGTGTGTGTGTGTGTGTGTGTGTGTGTGTGTGTGTGTGTGTGTGTGTGTGTGTGTGTGTGTGTGTGTGTGTGTGTGTGTGTGTGTGTGTGTGTGTGTGTGTGTGTGTGTGATCCCTGACTCAGCTGGAGAGGGCAGACAATGACAATGGTGATATTCAGTATTACTCATGGTAAACTGAGGCCTTCATTCAGACACGCTGCAGTCACAAAGTACAAGGCTGTGGAGCTTCACACGCTCTATGCTTCATTTTTCTACATGCGCTAGATAGATTAAAACCCTCGGCAATCATATTTCAAATCTGTAAAATACAAATATGTAAAAAAGAAAAAGCGTGTTAATTGCTCTTAAAGTTATGGAGAAAAAAAAAAGCCCGCTTTCACAAATATTGCGTGACCTATAACTTCCTTAAAAGCAAATTAAATTTGATGTCTGTCATGAAAATAACGAGGCTCTCTCTCTTCTTCTTTTTTTTTCTTCTTTTTTTTTTGCGTGCCGATAATGAATGGAATAATTAGGTCTGTGAGGCTACTGTAGAATGGATGTCAGCGTTAAACCATTTCTCATCTTGACTTCCTCTCCCCAGATGGCCTCATTGATTTATCCATTTCCACGCATCCTTGCTGTGCATCTGAAATATGCCGCTGCAAACACATCATGAAAACAGCCCCCGAATTGCCAAGGGCACATGGGTCTTTTTAGTTGTTTTTTTGTTTTTTTTTGTCCCTCTCATTTCCTTCTGGAAACGTCGGCCTCATCACCTGCCCACTGCGATGGCCAGATATGATTATAATTACACCACGGGCCTGAATGCAACGCAGCCTCTCGTTTTGGCAACCCCGTCTTTTTTTTTTTTTTTCCTCCCGCCTGTTTCTGGTTACACTGCAAAGAGAGCAAAAGCTGATGCTGCAGTACATTGGTACCACTGCAGGGGAGGCTTTTTCTCTTATTTAGCTTCATCTTCAAAGGGCGTTCATTGTTGTCGGAAAGGTTTGATGACGCGCTACGCGGGCAAAAGAAGAAACATCTTGCCTTTTTTTGTGATCTCTAATCATTGTTCTCGCCAGCGGTCTGCTGCTTACACTCTTCAGAACAGACAGTTTCTCCAGCGAAATGGAACAAACGGTAAAAGTAGAGCAGTAAAGTAAACGTAGCCGTTGATTGTACCGTGGCTGTGCAGGTGATGCTAAACCCTCACCTTGCTTTTTTTTTTTTTTCACCAAACCTGGTGCAACACTGGTGCAGAGCAAGGCCATTATTTTCAATGGGGAGCGCAGCTGCTCCTTCCTAAGCAGCTTTACAAGTCCAACAAAACAAATCGCCCCGACTTTCTGCTTGGTTTTGCAGCCAAAAAGTTGAATGAAAATAAACTGTGAGCAGGAGCGTGTCCAGGGTTTCTGAATTTACTGAAGTCCATAGAAACAGAAAAGTGGTAGAACAGACATTCCTATTCAAATCAACACAGCAGGACGGTCATATCGGCGGCCATTTGTGTGTGTGTGTGTGTGTGTGTGTGTGTGTGTGTGTGTGTGTGTGTGTGTATGTGTATGTGTGTGTGTGTGTGTGTGTGTGTGTGTGTGTGTGCGTGTGTGTGTGTGCCGGCTACTTTCTGTATGAACTTAAACTGACTCGCAGTTACAATATAGTGATGCTGTCAGAGTCCTCTGCTAGGAATACAAGTCTGAGAAATACTGAATCGTTTATTTGTTCGTCAAAAAAGTAGTATATTTATTGTGAAAATACTACAATCGGCCCAGAAATACTCATCCAGATGCCATCATGGTACATTTGAGAAAAGTGCGAAAACATGTTATGTTCATGGGAGTATTGCTGAATGAGAAACATATTTGAAATCTCTTCAATGAAGTCACCACTCATTGAACATAAGCACATGATTACAAAGTAGTTTTAAAACTTTCCATCTCTGCCTTTTTGCATTTTTGTTACAAGATGCAGAAGTTCAGAATGCAGAGCAGCGAGCATTAACAGTCGGGGAAACATTTCTCAGCACACACATTTCATTGTTTACGAGTCCCATCAGCTGAGACTTTGGCGCCTAAACAGACGTAAGCTCGGACATCAAGTGAGACACGCTGAGTTCCATTTTACTCGGGTCTCGTATCGCTGCTCACAAACGATGCTTCCCAGCCTGGAGAGGCCGTAATGCACGGGGAATGTTTTGTAGCAGTGCGGCGTGGTAATATTTCCCACAGCAGGGACAGAATTTGCAAATGGGACAAAATCAGTGTGACGGCCAAGAAAGTGCCATCAGTCCAGAGCGTCGGTCGTTGCACCGCGGGCTTTTTATTCCTGCTATAATTTTGCCGAAGGGGAGGGAGCGTAAAGTGTTATGAACTGAACAGAGAAGCACATCGAGCTATTAAAAAACATACGTTACAGAACCTAGAGTATAGTCCAACAGCAGCGGAGTGAAATGCAAATGAAAAGTTGATTTTGACTTAGCTTTTAGCTGCAAAGGTGGTTCAAGACCAAGTTCAGACTTCCTACTGATTACTGCTCTTAGGTCGTATACGGTAGTGCTGAAGCCGTCTGTTTGTCGTAAAACAGTTGATCATCACTGAAGCCTTTTATGAAGCAAAAATCACAAACGTTCACTTGTTCTAGCTTCTTTTTTTGTATTTTAGATCATTGTAAATTAAATGTATTTGGGTTTTGGACGGTTGCAACAGAAGCTGATTTGAAAACATCAGCTCGGCGTCTTATGAGTTTTAAAGCTGGATTCATAGTTGTGCATTAAGAGGTTGCTGTGTAGCTTTACGCACGAAGCCGCCGTAAGCTATGTAAAATAAAATGTAAAAAGAAGGCGGCCACATGCACCTCTGCCGCTCTATGTCCAAAACGATTGTGCTGCCCCTCTATTTGCAATGTACCGTACCAGCAACCACACACACACACACACACACACACACACACACACACACACACACACACACACACACTTTTGACCAAAGTCGTGCCGTCGGGCTTCGCTCAATTGAGACAACTGACCAAAATCAGGTCATTCCTCTCACCTGCAGACCCAGAAAGAGCTTTTATCTCTTCAAGGCTCGACTACTGCCACGCACTTTATTCTGGTATCGGCAGGTCGAAAACATTGAAAGACTACAGCTGGTACCGAGCGCTGCTGCCAGGCTTTTAACTCGTTGCTGGTTACACTAGTTATACCGGTGATTGTCACGACTGGTCACTAAAGGTAATGTACAGGTTAACGCAGGTCTGCATAAAGGCTCCAATAACCTTCTACCAAATTCTTTACAGCAGAATCATGACATCATCAATCATGTGTAGCTATTTTTCAAATTCTCCAATTTCAGTTCAACTCTCTTCTATACACCACGTTCTCCTTTGTGCTTAAACACAAACTAGTGAAATGTGTTTCAACCGCAACTTAAACGACGACTAGAGATTAGATACAGCTTACCTTTCTTCACGTCTGAGCGCTAGCAACCTGCCGCCTCTTCTCTTTGTGAGCGGTAGCGGTAGTCGCGGTAACGGTAGTCGTGCTAGTGGCCTCTTGGTTCGGTGGTACCGGACTTGAAGGTGCGGCGTCGTCCTTCCTAACACTCCTGGGGTCAATACGTCTCACCAACGAGTCCCTCTGTTTTCAGAGGACTTGCTCTTTCAATACTCGTCTTATTAGATTCACAGTATTCCCTTATAAAGACCATCGAGCTTGGTGTCAGGAGGCTAGGATACCATTGGCTCGTGAGAGCTGGGGGGGGGGGGGCGGGAACAGGAGGCTTCTGCAGGTGCAGCGGGATTGACACTCCCCTCAGCCATCATTGTGCTTACTTGGCACGCGTAACCTAGCGAGACTGCAGTTACTGCTATCGGTTTACTCAGCGGTTTTGCTCATGAATAGTTGGCCCACATTTTCGACGACCTTGCCAAAGTGCCACCCTAGACTATTGCCTAGTTCACCTATGGACGGCTATGACGACACCACATCACCGCAAGAGCTGAGACTGCTTTTCAGATACCTGGTGGATATTGTTGAGAGTAAAAACAGCTCCAAGGAAGTTTAAGAAAGGTGCAGTATTTTCTTCTTCTTCTCTTCAATTAGACACGTCTATCAAAGCCATCTCTCTGCACACTGTCTGCAAACCCCAATCGCCTCACCTCTCTCTGTCACGGTGAAGAAGGAGCGTGGTGATTACGCGTCAGTAGTTTTATTCCGTAATGAGTTGTCAGCCGAATCGCCTGCGACGGAGCAGCTCGGGAAAACAGCACTGCAGCCTGTAGAGTGGTGCAAACCTAGTCTTTACTCAAAATGAATAAGTAATGGCCATGGAGAAGGGGGATGGAAAAAAAGGGAAGGCGCAGCAGCAGCACGACGCGTGATGCGTCGGCGGAGTCGGCCGAACCGCTCGTAAAACCAGACGCCGGTGGCGCTAGCACCAGCTGAGCTGTGGCACTACATGTTAGCCTCAACGGTAAAAACACCGGACTGTTGTGTAACCGGGCAGAGGCCATGAATTATACAGTATTTCTCTTAATAAATTCTAGATGGTGTATTGCTTGGTTGAAATTGGCAAAGAGAGGAGGCAAGTCTGAGCGGAAAAGCAGGTGCGAGGGAGACAATGTGAAGACGACAGAGCGGAGTGTTGTGCCGCTGATGGCCTCGTGACACCGTCATGTAACTGTGCCTTCATTTCCCCGGGAAGTCTTTACGCTCTCCGGCCTTTGCAAGCTGTTCCAGCGTTTTGATCCGGCCCCATTACTGGTCAATATCGTCTCTCTTTCTCTCCATCTTCTCTTCTCTGCCTGTCCCTGTAATTTCCCTCGCCGTGTGTCTCAGCAAGACATCTGTGTCTCAGCAGGCAGACACAGGCTCAGGAGCCGGCATTCATTTGAATGCATTAACGCCTCTACATCAGCCCACGGTAAGACTTTTCTCCCGCTTCATGACCAGCCCAGCAGGAGGCTGTCCCTCATCCCCCCCCCCCGGCTCATGACACCAGCTCCACAAATATTTTTAAGGGAAAAGCTTTTTGGAGGTGGAGACACAGGAGAGAAATCTCTGGAAGGATTCGATCCAAAGCAGTCGGGGAGGGCGTTTAATAGAGGTAGGGAATCAATACGCCATCTTTTTTGGCCCGCTCTGTAATTCAGCAGTGTTGAGAGAGGCGTAAGGTTAGGTTGCACTTTCAAAACCTTCTGGGTAAACCAGTTTTGGGAGACCTGAATAAGCATTGTTCTGCTCTCCCACAGCAACGGCAGCCAGTTTGCCCTTGAGCAAGGCAGTTAACTACCAGCTGCTGCTGCTGCTGCTGCTGTGGAGCTCCTCAGTGGATGCGCTGCTGGACCGCCGCCAGGGTACAAATCCAAACCTCAGACATTTGCTCCCCCTCTGGTGCCGCTGTAAAAAAAAAAGAAGCATTTTCTTTGTGTTCCTTCTTGTTAAATCTGCACTTGGCAAGCGTGTTGTGAATACACTTGTTTTAACACAAAATGGGACATAAAGACGCCTTACGCATTTATCCCGACTGCGCTAATGAAACTGTTATTTGGTACGGTCTCGTTTCTTTTCGTAGGAAGTGATTGAAATGTAAGAATGGAGTCCAAACTGCAGCGAAAGCACACACTGTGCAGAGAAAATGAGTGTGACCAACTCCAGTATACATCTTTCTACTCTCGTGTCCTTTGGTACACAGCTAATGCTTTTGAGCATTATGTATGCAGTTCACTGGCATTACCGTACATTGCACATTCCCAGGATTTCTGGGAAATTAAAGCTCCGTTTTTCTTTGTCGCTACTCTCTCAAGCTTCCAATTTCTTCTTCGAGGCTGAATTCCGTAAATGTAAATTATTTTTTTAAATTAAATATACAAAAAAAACAGGAGCATAAAACCCTATAACCACATATCAAAAAACCTCCCTCCCACGCTACAGTCGGATAAAGAAAAGGAAAAAAGCTGAAAGAGTAGAATCCAGACTCATGCCAAGATGTGCTGCATCTCCAGTGTCCATATAGCCATAATGTAAATGTCAATACAGGCTGAAAATGTTCCAATGTCCAATTACAGAAGATAAGTGAAGGAGTTTAAGGCCGGATCTTATCATATTTTAAAGTAGGAGTCAGATGAGCCCATGTTCCATGTTTGGATCCCTTTCAGAAGCTTTGTAATCCAGCCTGGTACTGCACCGTCTTTTTGGGAACAAAATCCATAACGATTAATCCAACACCGACTGTGATTTTTCTGTGTCCAAGACAGTTATTGCTGTTGTTAGCCGTCCGCCGGCGATTCCTGATGCCTTGTGGTCGAGTCTGTCGTCGGGAACAAGCCTGTAACCGTGGGGCAGCTTTCGATCTCCAACGCATCGGCCCGACGGAAGAGCAAAAAAAAATAAAGACCATCTGACACGATTACAGGAGAGCCTGAATGGAACGCAGCCGGTCAGTTTGTCGGAGCCGGCCGATGCTGCGCTATGATTGGTCCAGTCTGCATTCAAATGGTCTGAAACTAATGAGGGACGTCATCTTGGGACGCTAGCAGAAATGAGTGTCTCCGTCCTTTTTAAGCATGTGAACAAACAACTTTTGCTGCTCGTCTTTTTCTTTGGTCAATGCAGAGAGATTGTCACTGACCAGTATCTCATTTTTATTATTATTTACTAAAAATAATGACGTTTGACGTTATCAAATGACCATAAACCAGATTGACATTTTTAACATCAGACTACAGTCCGGAGTCTCAAACCATCGCAGAAGAAGTCCACCAAGAGAATGTGAATAATCATGACATATTCATTTAAAGAAATGAAATGATGCTGACAGTGTACATGTGTTGTGGTCAGTAATTAAAAGTGGGCTTCAGGCTTCAAGACAAATTTCTGCAAATGTGATAAAAGTTTCCAAAACACTGCTGCTGCTGCTGCTGCTGCTGCAGCATCTTTCCTCTCAACCTTCCTACTGTCTCAGTACAAGCAAATCCTAAGAGGAGCACACTGCCCACTCTCCTGTGGAAAAAAACCCACCACAGAAGTGAACAGAAGTTTAAGGTTGTGCGGCTCATTCTTTAGAAACGGCGTATGATCCTTCCCACGTTTTCCGTGAGTGTCAGCCGTTTTTCTTTTTTTTTTTTTTTTTTTTACATACTGCACAAACAAGGTTTTGGATGAAAGTGTCCCGGAGATGCTGTAAAAACTCCAAAAATAAGCTTGAGGAGGCAAAACAACTCCCTACAGAGAGACCGCTCAAAAATTAATTTCTCATCCAGTTTAACGGCTTGAAAATAATTCAGGCTTTAACTGGAAAAAAAAGAGAGAGAGGAAGAAAAGCACCCATAACAGCTGTGAGTATGCAGAATTTAAATATTCTCCATGATTTATGGAGTGCTGCTCCTATACTGACTTAATCCAATTATTCAATGGCAAACAAATGTCTTACAGATATAATAAATAATAATAATAATGATGATAGAACAGCTCGTCTCGTACGTCAATCAGACCCGTTTCTCCCCTGAACCCAGATCAAAATAGATTGTTCTTTGTTCTGTTCTTCTGAAAGGAGACCAGCGTGAGCACATTAGACAGCAGGTAGCCTCAAACAGACCATGCTGGCTGCAAGATGGTCCCTTCATTTTCACCATGAAGAGGCACAGACACCGAGTCAGTCTGGGTCTGTTTTTTACTGCCTGCTCCTCCTGTGCTGCTGCTGCTGCTGCTGCTGCTGCTGCTGTAGGGCCCCTAAAATATTTCCTCAACTTCCTCCAAATCAATGATTCTCATGCAAGTCGACTGTGGTAGTTTCTCTTTTTTAGGGGGAATAACCTACTTTCCGAGAAGTGTGGATACGGTCCACCCACCCTATGCAGCATTTTACGCAGGTTTATTGTTTCCATTTTATGGCAGTATGAAATAGGCTATCGATTTAACTTGTCCTATTTCAACTTTGGCCAAGATTGGATTTTTAAACGAGCTGGGCTGGGCATCTCCGGCCGGACCCGCCTGGGAGCAGAGGATCACAGGCGCTGTGTGACTCGCAGGTCGGAGTGCGCAAAGCAAGCGCGCCCCTGTGATTCATCCGCAGTTTTCCAGACGGTGCGCAGGTGGAGGCGAAGAGGAGAGAGGAAGCAGCCGCTCGGGACGGACGGATGAAACGGCCAGGGATGTTCAATACGCGCAAGATTTATTCCACCTAAGGAACAAACTGTGTTTTTTAATAATTTTTTTGATTTCTCCACCCCTCTGGTGTTGCATTGATTTGGAACCGCTCACTCTATTTTTTTGCGCAGCTGTATCCCGTTTTTCCTCCATGACAAAAGTTTGACTGTTAAAAAATGATGCTCTGCTGCGCTCCTGTTTTTACATGCAATGCTGTGGATTCCGGCGTCAGCGTAAGTGACCAGTCATCACTTGAGAAATAGCTGCGATTCTTTCGGTCCTATTTTCGGTGCCAGTTCCAACAAACAGAGGGCTTTTTTTATTCTCGCGCACCATCGCTCGCCCGGGATTTGCATCCATTTGAATTTATGTCGCACTCCATAATGGACTTCCTCGGACTGTACTTCTTACAGCTGGCTCTGATCGGTAAGTTGAACAACACCTTGGACCGTAATACAGTACAGTTGAACTTGTGCAAAAATGAATGCGTTGTTCTGCGGATGCTGCGCCTATTAGACCCGTTATCAGCCTGAGCTTCATTAGCGCAACTGTTCTTTAACGAGTCCTGCATTCGCTTTGCATTTTTTGGGTCAAAGTTGCACGATGAGATGTTTCTTTTCCTGCAAGAGCAGCCAGTTAATGTGGACGGGTGCACTACAGGGTCCCGGACAGAGCGGTATGCTGGTTCATAGGACCACACAGACTGCGAAATAGGATCTGAAGGGCGACTGACACTGACAGCGGGGAAGCGGCGGCTCTCCCCGGATTCTCTCCACTCCAGAGATGCTTGAGTCTCCTCTCAGCCTCGTAGAGCGTTGCTTCTGTGTTACCCTGCAGGCAGCATCGCATATGCACATGATGCCCTAACTGCAGACTGATGTGAGATCAGATTACCGGAGGACAGGGAGCCTAACAATGAGTTTGCCGCCGCCACGGCTGCTGGTCCCCAGTTTGACTGCGAAAAAATTCCAATGCAGACAAGTGTGTGTCAAAGTGTTTGTGTGTTTGTGTGCGCGCGTGTACCAGTCCGTGTGGTTGTTGTCGCGCGGGTGTGTGCGCGCGCGCGTTTGTGCACCTGCCTCTGCAGGTGAGTTGTGTTGCCTGTACGCGTGCGGTGCGGACTAGCGGCCGGTGTGTGCGGGGTTTTTTTTTTTTTTGAGCGTGTGCGAGCGTGTGCATGTGTTTGAGTGCAAGATGCACAAAACTGCCCAAAGTGGGGTGCAGGATCAAATCCTACACTGGAATCATGAGCAATGTGTGCACACACACACACACACACACACACACACACACACACACACTCACTCAGCTTTTTCTCTACCCAAATCTATTAATCATGCTACCTGTACGCTCCTCATTGTGCCAGCTGGTGCAAGTCATTTCTAATGTCAGAGCTGTTTTCCGCTGGTCTAATTTAAAATTCATCCGTGGTTCAAACTCTTGACTTTTTTTTTTTTTTTTTTTTTTTTGCTGCACTCCGTTCTGTAAAATCCCCCCCCCCCCCCCCCCCCCCCCACCACCACCACCACGGAGAGGAAAAAACACCCACCTTCCTGCAGAGCATAGCGGGCTGGAAGCGGGACGTACGGACGGAGGGGTTTGTATTTGTGAGATTTATAGCCTCGACGATGACAGCTCCACATCTCAGACTCCATTTCCCCGCGATGCAGCTGTGATTGCAGCCACTCACGAGGCCCACTGGAAGCAGCCTTGCATGCTGGAAGTACATTGGAAAATTCTGGGGCTCCCAGACGAGCTGTTCCACCACCTTGAACCCTGAACACAAAACACGCTTGCAGCACTCCTGTCCGCCCCACTTCCCCTAAATCATGTGATGCTCTTAACACCCCCCCCCCACCCGTCTCCCCTCACATTTCACATTATATGTAAAGCGCATGTCACCATGCTGCGCTGTCACTCAAGACATGAGCCGGGTGGGTAAGTGAAAGCAGGATGTGAGGAAAGGGAGTCAGTCCCAGTCTTTTCTCTGCACATATTCTCACCTTGTCAAAGAGATGTGTCAAAATGGCAGAGAGTCTCTTACCCAGGGCCTCCTCATCCCGTCCATCAGCCACACAGGGAGGCAGGGGAGGAGGAGGGAGGGGGGAGGGGGGGATCAAAGGAACTGAAGCGGCTTTAGCCTGAAGGTTAGAGATGGGAAGACGGAGGTGGTCGGTTTGGATCCACGCGGGGGAAATCAAAGTGGATTGGGCAAATGAGTCTTAAAGTGTTTGTCAGAAATGCACCTGAGCGATTCTTGACGGGGGGGGAAGTGGTAAATACACCACTGAGCTGCAGAAATTTGAGGATAAAACAACATCTTTATGTCAAATCGTCTGATGCATTTTCCGTGTTGTCTCCTTTTTGTCATGCAAAGCAGAGCAGCACCATTGGAACACGAAGTAGAACATCAAACCCCGTAAAGAAGCGCTTTCGTCAATGGCTTTAATTTTGATGCGATGTCGCTTTAAGAGCACTCGAATGTGAGTAAGGTCATTTTGCACCTCAGAAATGTAACAAAAGTGTCCTTTAGCGCGCTCATCAACAGCACTCGCTCTCAGGCGTTTGTATGTGCAGAACGGCGTACAGGCCGCTTCAAAGGAAGTGACCCTCGGCTGAGTTCTCGTTACCGGGAGACGTTGGAAGGACGTGTGCGTTTCTAAAGTGTTTCTATCTAAAGACCTGCGGAGCTAACGGTAGCGGCGTACGTTAGCACGTCATGAACTAGTGTTAGGACTTCTAGGCTACACTAGCTACTGGATGTTAAACACGTGCTGCTTTTGCTTTTTAATAATTGAAACGGTGACTAAAGAGCTACCCGGCTTCACAGGAACACTGTTGTTCCTTGACGTGATGTGATGGTTCTCTCTTACTCTGTGATCTGTGGCCTTCAGCTCCTATCTTGCGAGGCAACAGCTTCCATGTTGACTTTCTGTCAGTTCATGTCATTCACATATAATACAACAGGAAATAAGCTGGGACACATTTTGAATATTTACGTTTTTCGAATGTGAAATGGTCTAGCCCACCGTCCTTATGAGGACCTTTTGGTTCAAGAGGACCTATAGGCTGGTGTGTGTGTGTGTGTGTGTGTGTGTGTGTGTGTGTGTGTGTGTGTGTGTGTGTGTGTGTGTGTGTGTGTGTGTGTGTGTGTGTGTGTGTGTGTGTGTGTGTGTGTGTGTGTGTTCCCCATACTGCTGCAAATACAAACCTGCTTCTCGATAACGTCCCGGGCCGAACGAGGCTTTTAAAATGCCCGTGGTGTCCGGAGGCTGCAGTAACATCTGTCCGGTCTAATGAATGTCTCTTTCTGATGAACTGTATGTATGCTAGATTAGCATGCTGTGTGTTTTTTTTTTTTTTTTTTTTGCATCCTGTTAACTTGCAGGGGTAAACTCGTGCGTTGAAAGAAAAAAAAAAAAACCAAGCGTCTATTTACTTCAGATTGAAATTAGCATATTTGCGGCTCAGTCTTGTGACGCTTCAGTGATTATTTGCCCACACGGCTCTGAACATTTTTGCAATCATGACTGTAATAATTTGACCAGTTTATTCTGCATATTATTCTTCTCTAAGTGGTAGGCAGCAAATGAACACAGCCTACCTTTCCATTTGCGACATGGCGGAGCGTCTGTACTCTTTTTTTTTTTTTTTTTTTTGTTAATAGTGTGAATAGTGCTCTATCCACGGCGGTAATTGGCTGGCATGAAGCGATGATCATAAATATAAACGGCCCACTACTTGAGGGCGGCGTGCTTATTTTTCCCAGCGTGACTTTTTCGGCGATCGCTTCGTCACGGGGGCAGCAGTCGTGGAGGGAAGGTGTGAACCGTTTGAGGATGCGCTAAAACCGCAGGGGTCCTTCACAAAAGACTCATCAGGCTGGGGAGGCGGAGTCATGTCCTGCAAAGAGGCCCGGCGCACTGAAAAGGGCATCCACTCTTGATTTCATATCAGCCTGTTTTTTGGCGAGCAGATGATTATGTGTAATTTGTTTCAAAGTGGTAGCTGTCATCAGTTGCGCTCAGTAGGGGGAAAGAAAATACACGATCAAGTTGCAGATTCTAAAGTCAAGTAATTAAAATGTTCAAACGGAAGCGTTTCATTATTACTAGTGAATTGATACATTTTACAACAATCGAGAGAGTCATGAGTGATGAAAAGCAGAACAAACGAGTGAGAACTCTTCAAAATAAACGTCAGATGTGACGCAAATATCTCGATTAGTACGTCAAAATGAAACTCCGTTCATAAAGAAATCATTCATATTCTCATTCAGCCGGGTTTTTTTTAATGTTGCACTGTCGATGGTCGTGGTTTGCTTGTTTGTCAAGAAAGGGATTGAAATCGCTCATCGCAACTAAAGAGCCATTTCTATTTCATATTTTGAGGGCTCCAGAGAAAAGTTACCCAGAAGTGATTGCAGTGTTGAGAGTAAGCTGACTGCTGATTACCATTCTTCACTGGGTAATTATTTACTGATTAACTTTCCAGTCCAGTTGAATAGATTTTTTTTAAAGTAGTCCTTCAGAACTTGGCTTTATTATTCATTGCAGTAAAGTGATCCAATCTTCAAAAGCAGAGAACACCCTCAGATCATTCCAACCCGTCTACAATGACTACAATGGTCGTGTTTTCTATGCAGTGTTTTGTTCCCTTGTTTTCTTCACTTCTCTTTCTCTGCAGTGCGTGATGCTGAGCTCCGTTTGCTTTAGAGTGGACCTTTAGACAGCAACACAACCTTGTTGCGTTGGGAAGGCTACTCCGGCAACTTGACATAAAAAACATTGTTTATCGGTTAAACTGTAATCGAGCCAATGAGCGCCACATTGTATATGTATATACTTTATATATGTGTATATATAGTATATATATGGCATCAGTGATTAGTGCTGGTTGGATGGATTCACCTCATCATTCTGCCGATAGTGACCCCTTTCAGTGGACCGGGTACCGACCCTGACGTGATTGATTCACTTTAAATGGAGTTTCTTTGTCAATGTCGTTATAAAATTCTGTGTTTTTGGGCGACCACCTGAGTTCTAGAGCCACAGCAGTCTTCGGCTGCACGATTCCTACGAGTTGGCGCAGGTATCGTGTCGGTACTCGCTGTCTGAAGACACCCTATCGGCATCTCAAAGGGTTTCAGAAGAGAAATGCGTACTTGCATCACTTGATGGTGGTATTGATTGTTGTAAAATATTAAGACTTTACTACCTAGGACAGGAATAAGACAAATACACAACCAAGCCCAGCAATGCAGGATTCTTCTCATTTAGAACTATTTTTGCTTGGTGGATTCTTTCTTCAAGCTGTATTATTGGAGGGTTTTTTTTTTGGCCACAAGGGGGCAGAAAAACAGCCAAATGAATGAATTGATTTATTAAGGCACTAGGCTGACCTGCACAAATAAAATGGTGCTTAAAGAGGCTAGAAAGTTATTTTAAAAAGTTTGAAATGTTATCACTTTGAACCACTTTTAAATGGTGTTAATGAATGTGTCTTCATACAGTACATGTCCAAAGTTTGGCATGGGAGATATGCATTAGTGTTTCACAGGACAGATGAAACAGAGGGACAGTGACGGTTATTCTACGGATCATAGGATGGACTTTTCTCTCCACACAAATAGCTTCTTAATTAAATACCACACACACACACACACACACACACACACACACACACACACACACACAGAGAGAAAAGCCTCCCGCGCATCCAAACCGAACTCCTTCTGTCGCTCTCAGCAGTTCTTCAGCCTCATCACTATGCTTTGTATGGGAATGAATAATTTGCTCCTTGCATGTTTGGTAACCTTGAATTGTGACGGATAATATTATGGGTTTTTCCAAGTATGCGCTTAATGCATTTATTCTGACAAATTTGTAGCCCACCTCATCCTCACCACCACCTCCTCCTGACACATGTATAATTCATGCTCACCGGGTCCACATAGCTGGTGCAAGGTTTCTTGATTTCTCTTATAGTGGATGCTCCTCTGTGCCTTTAAATTCCTCTGACGGGGAGAAGGGAGAGAATTGCGTCGGAGAATTACAGGAGCAAACATAGCGGGGAGAGGAGGATGTGAATGTGAATAAGCCGTGTGTGACAGCGAGAGAGGGGATTTATTTTTCCGTGAGGCTGGAGCTGTCGTCGGGCATCTAACAGAGAGGAGATATGTATCCTCTATAGAGCGTCTCACCAGAGCCGAGTTGCTCTTTAGATCCCGTGTGCGTCGGCTCAGTTTGGAGCCTCAGATTCCTTTGAATAGCGTCTCTGCTTCCCTGTTTTGTTGTTTATGCCCAAGCGCCTGTTGCTCCACTTCCCAGAAGCAGAGATGGTGGAGATGGCTCGCCCCCAATCTCCACCCAGGATCTTCACATTTGCAGATATCGTTTTTTGACGCCTAATCCGTCTTGTGTGATTGATTTATTGATTTCATTTGTCAACTGTCTCCTCACCGAGATAGTGCCACGGCTTTAAAATAAAGTTTTTAGGAACACTGCGTTCGTCCCCCCCGTCCTTATGGCTCAACAAAGGAGTCGAAACATGAAGTCAGATAGCCACGTTTCATTGGTGGCTCGTTGACATTTAAAGCCGGTTGTTCTCTGCTGTCGCACTGGTTTTCACGCTGCACTGTGTTATCTCCGCCAGGACAAGTAATACTGTCTGTACAAAGAGCAGATGGAAGCAATTACAGGCCATCAGCAGTGGAGAAAAGGGAGAAATAGACGCCCTAAGATGGAGATAAACAGTCCCTGGAAGAGAGGGAGTCACACTGCAGCGCAGATGCTGGTGGGGAGGATTTTGTCGGGTGAATCCACACTGACAGTGTTCCTTATTATGTTAAAACCCCGTCATTTTCACCGGCTTTTGTTGAGGGACGATTATGCCACAGAGACAATTACCCTGCCCTTGCCTCTCTTGACAGGATATGGCATTTACTGCCACTGTATTCCATAGCCAGACGTTTAACTTTGTAATGAAAAGGCTGCAAAATGGTTCGGGCTGATCGTGAGAAAGCCTAAAAGGGTGCAATTAATCAGAAGAGAAAGTTTTGTGAGTGGGGGGGAAAAAGGTAGCGTGGAGTTGGCTTGACGGAGAGAATGACAAGTGGTAATGAACCAAGCTAGCTAGACTTCAAGGCCCTTCATCAAGTGTTCACAGTACTTAAAGCCTCGAAGTGTGTCTGTCAGTGCGTTTTTAAGTATAAGGAAGTTCCAGCGTCTCATCGCGACTGGCGAGAATCATTATCCAGACCCATGAAATAAAGGCTCTTATTACTCCACCATTTCAGTGAGAGAGGTCCTGGAGGTGGCGATCATATTCTCATCTCATCTCGCATCCGACATCAAACCGTCGCTGAAAACCACGAGGCGCCGGCTCCCATCCACGTGTTAATCACACGCGCTGTTCCAGTGCTGCGTGCTCGTATTCCTGCCACCTTGTGCCTCTCCTGTAATGACTCAAGTCAAAGATATTTAACACACAGTTTTTGTCTCAAAGTGTCTGAGTAAACCAGCAGATTATTTAAGAAAGACTCTTGCTGAGGGACAAATGTCCATAATCCTCCGAGGCGTTTCTGTCCTGTTGCTCACAGGTCGACCCTCAGGTGTACACAGGCTATTTACCAGGTGTGTCTCCATTAACGATTGATCAATTAATTGTTCAGTTAACAACTATTAAATGAACTGTTCTTAAATGTGACTACTGTCTGGTTTCTTTAGTCCTGTGTGACATTCAGCGGAATATCTTTTGAGTTGTCTGAAAAGCTGACATTTGAGGAAACATTGATCGACATGGTTCAACATTTTCTGACATTTCATAGAGCAAACAACTAATCAATACATGAGGAAAAAAAAATCACTGATCAAACAATACAAATAAGCGTCAGTTGCAACCTTAGTCTCCGTAGTTGTGTCCAAATTACAGACGGCATGCTAATTATATACGTTAGGTGACATGCTTCTGCATTTACTGACACCACTGTACAGTAAATGATGCAATGTTTGCTCTGTGGTCAATCAGACTGCGACTGAAAGCCAGTTTAACCCAGCAGGAGTTTTCTGCTGCGTCAGCTTGTTTAGTTGGCATGGAGGACAGCTTCTCTCCAGCTAGTTATCGCAGACGTTGACTGGAAGAGTCATCTGTCAATTAGCCAAGAAATACAGTGTCACGGCATGTAATGTGAGGGAATGACGAGGCCAAGATGACAGTCTGGAAATATTTTAAAAAGGACTTGACAGAAGAGGGATATTTGTTTGGGTTCAGATCCGCCTTGTAAAAAAGGTTTTAAGAATTCTGTCTCACTGTTTCTGCAGACAGATTATTATTGTAGCAGCAGGGTTGTCTTTGAGGATTATGAATGCGTTCAAAAAATTCTGTAAACAACTGCAGCTTTTTTTCCCGAGTTTGTTGAATGAAAAGAGTCTTTTGTCATTAACTCAGAAAGGCATCCAAAGATATAAAAAATGATGATGACACGAGAGACGAGTGTTATCCATCTCTGCCTGCCGCGGCTCACATTTAGGTTAGGTCATACTAAGTAGCTCCTCCACTTGCCGGCTTACTTTTCCCCGACAAACTCTCAGCGAATGAGAGCAGAGAGCAGAGGGGGGAGCGGAGATCCCAGTCCGGAGCCGGAGCCGAATCTAGATGACGTCCTGCAGCCTCTTCTGCAGGGGCCCCGGGATCTGGGGAGCTAATTGGTTTTTAATAAGAGCTGCGTTTTTTATTTTTTTATTTATATTTTTTTGCTCAGCACTGTTGAGATAGACACAGAGGAATGTGTGTGAAATCGGGACTCAGGGATCAGGTTTGGTGCCAGGCAGTCAACTGACTGAGCCAACGGGAGGTGGAGGAGGCAGGGGGGGGGGGATGTTGAGGATGTGAGGAACGGGCCAAATCGCAGCAGGCGATACACCCAGCCTGTCTCAGATATGTGCCAGATAACATTTATGAGGGCTAATAAAAGACTTTGCCGCTCGACACCCTCGCGTGGCTCCTGCTCTGTAGTCTGTTCGCGGGCCGCTCGGCGGATTACATCTTTGTGTCTTACGTGTTCCACGTCATCACCCAGGCAGACGGAAAAAACAGGCAAACGGAGCAGAAAAAATTTGGAAGATGTTCAAGATTTCATGAAGATCCAAAAAGAGTTTATTGGCCGTAATGATGCGGCAGTTTGTGTCTTGTCGCATTTCCCAGAATATGTATCACACAAAGTCTGATTCAGCTACTAAGCGACAGCATGCAGTGTTTTTGCATTAAAATGATATTGGACAACACACCATATGTTATACAATATCACTCGGTGTGTTTCTGTGACCTTGTGTTTACTCAACCAAATCTTACCATCCTGCTGAAAGCAGCCTTCCAGTGATGCTGGAGACGTTTTTTTAAACCATATGGACCTATTTCATGGATTCCAGCTATAAGGACCCCGTTCTTCTCTCCGTCGGATGACTGTAAAGGTGGTGGTTGAAAATTTCAGGACAAATAAAGAGAAACCGTGTTCTTCGGTACGGTCTGTGCACATTAACACCTCAAGAGAAGTCAACTACAGCTCCCAAGGACTCCCAAGTTATGGAGGAAATGTCCAATTAGCGAAGTAAAAGTTCTGTGAAACAGCAGCCTGAAGCTAGCAATGACACCTTGGAGAAAACCTTATAAAACATTCACCGGTTTAAGGAAAGTTTGGCTGAATTCAGGCAGCTTGGTGCTTCACTCTTGGTAGTTTTAATCGTTTTAACGAAGCAGCGTCGATCTGCGGATTGTGATCATGTAGATGTATCCTCCTCGCACAGCTAGCTAGCTACCTGCTATATCACGAACCATAATGTGTCCCGCCCCTCCTCCTTTGTGATTGGACGGCTGGATTACGAGCGCCTCTTTTCCCATCACGCAAACTATTGATTGAAATAGTTCAGCGAAAAGGAAAGATATGTCCTCCTCCTGTACTGTCCCTTTAACTTTTCAGACCGCAAAGCTATCAGCTGAGTCTTTAAGACGAGCGTCACCGGCTCCATCGGGTGAGTGGCAGGTGGGCGGGACTACCAGCGCGCCGTCAGCCTCGAGCCTAAAAGTAGCACATTGGAGCTTTTATGGGAGAACGCTAATAGAGAAATCCGACAAAGACGTTGGCAGTGAAGGGTGAGAGTTAAACTGGTGTTATTAAACTATCAATACATTTATGTCCTGCAGGCCTCGGGGATGGATTCCATGGGACTATCATACGCAGCTCAGAATAAGACGGGGCAACCCCTTCCTATCTCCGCTCAGTGGATCATCTCCCTTTAGCTAAGCTGATAAATCCTGCCTTCAAGGTCTTTTTTGTTCCAGCACATCTAAATACAGTTTTTTTTTTTGTGTGTGGATTTATTTCAAAGGGGACTTTAGAGGGTCCTGATTGACGTGCTGCTCGCTATGTATCAGAAACGAGTTGCTTTTCTTTGCCGTTTCATCTGGTGCATGTTTTCGCCGGTGGGATCACAGATCTGTGTTTTTATTATCTCTCTTAACGGGAACGGACATATCCGACGCCGTGGGGGTTTGAACCTGTGACTCTTTTGCATTGCTTTGTGTGTCAACCACGGGGTCAACCAGAAGTATTTTTTTTTTCTTGATGAAAAATAAAACTCATCCAATACGGAGCGCTTGTCAAAAGATGAAACCATTGATCTGAACATTTCGAATGCTCACTTTTTTTCGTCTTCTTTTTTTTAAAAACAGACTGAGACCCTGAAGATTAGTTGAAGCAATAAAACGAAGGTGAGGTAGCTTAGTAACACGAGAATGAATGTAAATAGGATTCAGCGGCAGTGAAAGGTACAAAGTGGCCTAATTAAATCCCTCTCGATGTGAATTCAATTTCTCCGGGCCTCACGGCATCCTGTCAGCGACACACACACACAGAGAGAGAGAGAGAGAGAGAGAGAGAGAGAGGAGAGAGAGAGAGAGAGAGAGAGAGAGAGAGAGAGAGAGAGAGAGAGAGAGAGAGAGAGAGAGAGAGAGAGAGAGAGAGAGAGAGAGACCTCTCTCCGTCGTCCTATGAGTAAATTCCAATTAGCCAGCGGCTGTGTGTCGGTGTGCCAGTCAGTGACGGTCAAAGTCTGTGTTTCAAAGATGACGACAGTGGCAGTATATTGACCGCGGCCCTTTCGGTGCCTCTTATGTGGAACAGTAGACCGTTACCAGAGCTATTGATTTTCTTTGCTTTGCTCACGGCGGGTTCATTTCTAAACCGGCCACTTGCAGCCACCCGGCGTTCATCGCTCGGAGGGGTTTCTTGAAAAACACGGTAACGCTCGCGCAGCCCCCTTTTTTTGTGCTGTAGCGGCTTCTCCGGCCAATTAACACCGGCGTCCCCTCATCTCCTTTTTGAAAATTGAAAATATATTCGCCCCCGGTGTTATCCATTACGGGTCATTTTGCTACTACGCTGCCAGTCCTTCGCATTCATTTTCGCAGTAACAAGCGGCGTGGAGATGCCTCCGAGATCAATAGCCTTCCCACACAAAGACACCAACGATCGCACACCTAGCACACACACACACACACACACACACACACACACACCTAGCACACACACACACACACACACACACACACACACACACACACACACACACACTTTCAAATGACACTCATCGCCGCCTAAAACTAACACTTCACGTTGCCTCCATCTGGTCGGAGATGCAGAACACTTCAATGGAGGAGAGCTCGATTCAAAGGGGAGCTTTGTTCCTCCTGACCGATCCGCCTCGCTGACACTGTTGATCATGGAATGAATGTAAACACACAGACTTTGTGTGCTGTCTGTATCTGTATGTTGCCATATGTGTATCTGTATTTTTCTGTGGACCGGCTGTAGGAAAAAAAAATAAAAAATACAATATCCCTCCCGGACAGTGAATCTAAATCTAATCTAAAAAGGGAGAAGCTTCAAAAGCAAACACAGATGTGGAGGAGGACAGTCAACACCTACACCTGTCTTAATCCGATTGGGCCTTTGGAACAGAAGTAAGAGAAAGATAGACTGCAGTTACACACCAGCGCCGCCTCAAACCACACACACACACACACACACACACACACACACTCACACACTCAGACGTTTTCTTCAAATCGAATTACCGAGGCCTGCTGCGCTGGCCGGCGTC
Source organism: Cebidichthys violaceus (assembly GCF_023349555.1). Taxonomy (NCBI): domain Eukaryota; kingdom Metazoa; phylum Chordata; class Actinopteri; order Perciformes; family Stichaeidae; genus Cebidichthys; species Cebidichthys violaceus. Next base: position 1,922,809 of record NW_027176395.1, on the reverse strand, counting down.
GGCACGGCACCCGTCATCGTCTGCGCTTTGCCTTCAGAGAGCCTCATTTATTTTGAGAAGTTTTTTTTTTTTTTTTTTTTCTTCGGACACACGGTCTCTCATGTGGAACAGTGAATATGAGATATAAAGCCAGCCTCGTGACTTTAGGCTGTGGCGAGATCAAACGCTCGAGTAAGGGGGGGGAAACTGAGTGATGGAAGAGAACCAGAGAGAGAGAGAGAGAGAGAGAGAGAGAAGAGAGAGAGAGGAGAGAGAGAGAGAGAGAGAGAGAGAGAGAGAGAGAGAGAGAGAGAGAGAGAGAGAGAGGTCTTTTCCAGACGACCGCTGGCTCGCCTTCTTCCCCTCGGTCGGGGCATGTCTCATCTTTTGGTTTAATTTGCTGCTTTTAACTCCATTCATTGCCCTTCCCCCTTTCCCGTGTGATCCTGGATTCCCCCCCCCACCCCCCCCCCCCCCCCCCCCCCCCCGTGGCCTCAGGCCTTCCTACTGAAGTGTGACCCAACCCACTGCCATTGATCTAAGGTCACTCGCCATCACGGCGGTGACCTTTCACAGATTCCAATTATCTGATAATCCACTGCATCATCCATCCCGCGGCTGGTTCAGGTATTACGTTTCCCTGCAGCGCTGCGGTAGCCAGGTGGAACGCAGCGCTCGGGGTTTTCCTCGGCTTCAAACGCTATCAAAGCTCCGGCACCTTTTTTTTTTTTTTTTTTTTGAGGCCTTTTCACCGCTCCATAATAGCGCCGCTGTCGAGGAGATGAACTATGAGTAGATAGCCTCTGAGGTCAGAAGCACTTGACTTACTCAGATACTACTCGATGGTATCTGAGCAAGGTAATGGACACGGCCTCCCTCGAAGACAGGAGAGGAAGTAAAGTAGAACTCGGCTGGCGCTGCGGCAGATCGGCTGGCGCCGCCTCATCCTTTCAATGCGGCGGATGAAGTGAAAGCCCCTCCTCCGCTGTCAGCCGCCCGCCACTTCTCGTCTGATCAGCAACCTGAACAAACTCAGGGCTGCGTGTTGGCGGCGTGGAACAAGACGCCACGGCGGCGAGATTAGATGAAAGCCACCGAGCTGCAGACGAATGCCCCCTCGGTGTACCGGGGCCGCCGTGGAGGTCACGAGGTCTCAGCCCCCATCAATATCGTTTAAGGACTTAGGCAGTGTACCGGCGCTCCGGGAGCCGTGTTGTAGCACACTCCTGAGCGGAGGGGGGGGCCCCCGAGAGCCCACGAGGCATTATACGACCAAGAGGCCGGCCCTTAGACGGCGTGCCAAGAATCTGCCGGGGCCAGAGCCGTGATAGATGACGAGGCGCGGCCCAATGTTTTATTGAGGCTGCGGCGCGGCTCGTCGTGACAACCGGAATGAATGAGATCCTTGGCATCAGTGGGCACCGTTGTCCCTCCGGTCTCTCTTCTTTTTTTATTATTACTTATACAGCAATAATGTTGGTTCAGTTTCGCCCGTTATTAATTTGAAAACTCAGCTGTTAAACTGTGAATTATGCAACACACAAAAAAAGAAAGGATGGTGGCGAGTCGACGCGACAATGCTGAGGATATTTATAACTTTCCCTCGCTGCCGTGGAAAAACTTTTTTCATGCGGAAGGAAGCAAGGAAGGAAGGAAGGAAGGAAGGAAGGAAGCAAGCATATAGAAAAATATGTGAACAAACACCTTGACTGTAGCACTTCTCCGCTGGTCCTCTTGATTAGCGAACTGATAGAAACGTCCTGATATTTATAGTTTTATATATTTGCATCTGGTGATTAAGAGTTCTTCTTCCATCACGGTGACATGAACCGTCTGTTTATGGCTCATTTTAACCCTTGTATGGTTGAACATGACGTCATTACGTCGCGGTTTCAATGGATTCCAGGTTCTATCCACACTGCCACCAGTGCGTTGTGTGGAGATAAATATGCAGACGCGGACACACGTGCTTAGTGATGCTTTTAATCAGCGTTTCCTCCCTTCCTCTGAGCAGCAGCATTTTATTGGAAGCGTTATCTCACGCCACCTTAAAAATGTCATCGGACGTTGTTGTCCGACTGTCTCCTGATAACAGGGAGGTGAATGTTTCTTTGATAAGGATTTGACGGCGATGGTGTTTTCAACCACCGTGACTCCGCTGGGTCTAGTGTTTCATCACAAGCCCTCTTTGCAGGTGGATGTTAATCATTACATTATTACGTTATTGCACAGCGAAAGAAGAACGACTGAGGTCTTTATTGTTTTCGCTTTTTACGGTTGAGCTAGTTTTACCTTATTTACAGTGTTGGTTTTTAGTCCTCCTCTAATTCCTCCTGAAATGCAGCAGTATAGAAGTATAAAGTAGCACAAAATAGAATAAAAACCCTCTTAAGCAGGGCTTTCCACCAGGATACGGAGAAGCCAGTACAGTGTAATGCCACTCTTCCATCATATACTCTGACCTTAATTATTGTGCGTTTTAATGAGTTTGCCTGAACTGATTATTAAAATGTAGTGAATTGTAAAGGAGAATTAGACCCCTAGTGTGTTTTTCGCCCACACACAGTGTTGTAAATATTCCGAACCGTTCAGAACTTATTCAGAATCGGTCGACTTTCGACTTCACCGTGAGGTTTTTCAAGGCCAAAATGATGTATCGTTTTACTAGAAACACAACAACACGCATGTTTGCCATGTGTCTTAAATAGATAACGATAATTCACTCATCCGTTCGTCCCTTTAGCGTCCGCGCGGCGTATTTCTGAACGCTCACTGCTCAATCGTTGCCAAAAGTAGCCCGTCTAATGAGGATCTCCTCTGTCTCTGCGATCAATGCGCTTCTGCTGCTGCTGTTGTAGCCTTTTTTTTTGTTGGCATCGGGTCTTTGTTGAACAAAGCCGGCGGAGAGAGACGGGAATTGTGGGTAGGCCGACGCGCAGCAAAGGCCCCCTGAACGGGATTCACACCTCGTCCTTCTGAGCGCCACGGCGGCTGCCTCTGTCTCACGTTCACCGCCCCGTTCAAACACTCCGGGAACCAAAACCCGAGGCAGAGACTTTCCTCCAGGGGGAAAACACATTTATTCCATTTTCTTTACTAGAAACGTAATTTTTGACAGGCGGCAGGAATCGGCTGCTGTGTGTCGGTTCAATGTTCTGCCGGTCGCTGATTGCAAAATCGCCAAAACGTGTTCGGATGAACCGCCTCGTGTCGGTTCTTCTTCACTGCGGCTCTGTTCAGGTTTTCGGTGTACAGGTAGACCTGCGCTTCTTGTTCCCGTCGGACATCTGTGCTTTGAAGCGGTCGACCCGGTGATCCCGACTCAGCGCTCCTCTGCTGCCCTGCCACGCTTCCTGAACAATACTGCTCAACCCCTCCCTCTCATTAGGGCCCATTGAGATGGGCTAGCATGTTCAGCTACGCTTGACTGGATGATTCCCATTTATCCTTAACCCCCCCCCCCCCCGCTCCCTTCGGAGACGGGGAAGCTGCCCGCTTCATCCGTTCGTCCGTCTCCTGACTTGTTAGAAGCCCCCGTCAAGCCTTGTTACTGAGCCCGCTGATCCGTGGCCATAAACCTGTGCAAAGGTGGAGAGGCATTAGCGAACCGGGGCTTTACACAGCTGTCCGACGAGTGGCTGAAAGCCCGACGTCTCCCTCAAACCGCGGATACATTCATTACTGACTGTTAGGAGAAGCTGAGCCGTTGTCAGCCCGAAATACACGATTCCAGGATTCTTAAAGGCTGACTCTGACGTCTGTAATTGACGATATTGGATTGTATCTGAATCATTTTGTGTAATGAACCCAAAGTAATGGTCTTTGTCCACATTGTTCAGTAAAAGCAATGAACTGGTACCATTCTTTTTGTTGTTGTTGTAGCCCTGTAATCTCCCACTGCCCTCTAGTACCACTTTATTGCATCCAGGTCTGCTGGCTTTAATATCCTGCTCCGTGTAAATTAGTGCATTTCACCGCTAGGCTACGCTGATTGGTTTCCGGCGGTTGCTATAATTACACCTCATGGAATCAGTTTTGTTGCCGATGTTTACCAGACAAAACGCCGAGGAAAAAAAAACAAACAACAAAACAATCCACCCGAGGAGATGCAGATGTATCTGACCCGCTGGGAAATCTTTACAATATCAACACCATTAATTACAAATGGAGGGTACCCGTTTGATACCATGTACGTGTTAAGCATTCTCTGCACATGCAACTTGATATTTAATGAACCTTGAAAAATGAGGGAAAAACATGTTTACTCCTTTAAAAAGATGTAGTATGTTATATATATTTATTCATGAGCGACTCTTTTGAACTTCTTTTATTAGTTTTCTCTTTGATGAACCGGTCCGGATGTTTCCTTACAACAAACCGTGTGTGTGTGTGTGCTTTATTTGCACCGTCACACTCCGTCATCAAACAGGTGTAACCTGTAGCCGGCGCCGTTTTTTGTCTCTTTGCTTAGTGAGTTTCATTAACAGCGAGTTCTGTTTGCGAACACGTCGGCGGCGGTGGCGGCTGCTTCCTGTGTTTGGTCCCTCGTGTCCCAAAGCTCGCGAGCGGAAAGCACACCCTTTACCGAACACCTGGTCTGAAAATAGCTGGTTGCAAAGGCGAGCGACAACAGCGGCAAACGAGCTGTTTGGAAACACTCGGCGTGTGCGGGCCAACTGTGAGGAACGCATGAAAAGCTGAAAAGTTGTGAAGACGCGTGAACAAGGGGGAGGGAGGGAGGGAGGGAGGGAGGGAGGGGGGGCCCTTGAGAGATAACCGCGCCGGCCCCCGTCGTTAAGACTCCTGTCTGAGAGAAATACGGAGAGGCGGAACTAGAGGAGAGGGAGAGGGAGAGATGAAACGAGAGAGTTGACTGCGAGAGGGATTATAAGGTGACGAGGGGGCAGAGGAAGAAAGGGACAGTAGAGAGAAAGTAGACAAGATTAATTAACTTCTTTCCAACAACAGATCCTATTAAAGCTGCTGTCAGCGCCGACTCACTGACTCACAGTATTAAACTGAATACTTTCTAAGCTTTGTTTTTAGACTATGTATATATAGTATATATATATATTTATATACAGGAGCGTTGTATGCACGCCGCTCCGTGTTTGCTTGCATGGCGTTCTCCAGCCCCCACAGCAGCGGTCAGATATCTGTTGCTATGCCATTATAGAGAAGCGGCAGATACCGAAATGGCAGGTGTGTCGGTAAACACAGCATCTGAGTGATTCAGTGTAGCGGGCATTTCTCCAGGTCTATAAGGCCAGAGAGTGATGGAGTCGGAGGAGGAGGACGGGCTGTGTGTGTGTGTGTGTGTGTGTGTGTGTGTGCGTGCTGCTGGGAGACAGCGATGAAAGATTGATCAAGGAGGCCGAGGCCTTTTTCAAGGTGAGATCTCAGTTGTGAGGGAGGTAGGGACCTCGTCCTCACCTCCTCGCCTCCTCCCTTCAGCCTTCGACTCGTCTCTGGGAGGGAGACGGATCTCAGAAGAGACTGAAGCTGCGCTGAGGCAGCAGGACGCCTCGGATTAGGGGAGTGAAGCGTTGTCTGTTTTCTCTCCCTGGTGGACGGTGCTTCCCCACAGCAGATTTTCAAACATTTTGCTCCCTGTGGAATATTTTTGGTGGGTGGTTAACCCCCCCCCCCCACCCCCCCCCTCTCTTTTTTACCCTCGCCTTTATTTTTTTCACTCTGAGCAGAGCCGCCTCGGCCCCGTTGAGGCTTTTTAAACATTTGTAGATCTCTATTATGTCTGTCAGCATCATCAAAAACAACGGGAGCAGCGCCTCTGGGCGTTAATACTCACCTTTCCTCATATTTACAGCAGCTCCGTTTGATCTTTTCCATCGCTCTTCGTTCCCCAAACACACACACACACACACACACACACACGCTGCTCTCTGAAAACCACACGAGGTTCGATCCCGCTTTGACAAATCCTTTCTGACACTTTCAAAAGGTATCTCCCCACTGTGAGCAGGGTAGTTAGCAATAAGTGCTAATTTTGCATAATTGATTTCCCACTCAGTTCTATTTAGCTGTAATGTAAAGACCTTAATTGTAGCTTTGTGTCATTCTGCACAGTGTTTTTCACTTCCCATTATGTTCTCTATAGGCTTTTCGAGGGGAAAGAAAAAAAACCTGGAGTTTGTGGGATGGATCGCGTAGCGGCAGCGTCCTGACAGGCTACTGAAGCAGCTTTTCTGTGATTATAAGTCTGCAGGTTCGCCTCACTGGGCAGCTCTGGAGGTGGAGCATGAATTAGAAACTCTCTACTTCCCCTTAAGGGCCATCAAGGTGCCCTTAATCAAAGCACTAACATAGAAATTACCCCTCAGACATTCTTGCAATGTTCAAAATGATCTGTGATTTCCAAGGGATTCCTGATATTTCTTCCTGACAAACTGTTATTAGTTTTTCTTTTCTTGCATCCACCTTTTCCTCATCGTGACTCATCTTCTCTTTCTCATCCTCCAGTGAACTAATCTACTGTAGACCTTGTTGCTTCCAGCTTTTGGCTGCATGTGTAATTAAAGAAGTATTAATGATGGCAATAATATCACCAACAGAGCAAGTGAAAGCGGAGACGGCGTCTATTACCTCCCAATGTTAGAACACTCAGATTCTTTCTGTGTTAAATATCCATCCACTCATTATTTTTACACCTTTTTCCGAGTCTTCCTGGGGAACCCCGAGGCATTTCCAGGCCAAATGCCCAAACCCCCCCCCCCCTTCTCAGCTGACCCTTTTCAACACGAAAGAGCAGCGGCTCTACTCCGAGCTCCCCTTTTTCGGATATCTGAGCTCCTCCCCCTCTCCCTAAGGCCGAGCCCGGAACACCCGACGAAGGAAGCTCATTTCGTCCGCTCCACAATCCCGTCCTTTGGGTCGCTACACAAAGCTCTCGAGCATCGGTGAGTCCAATCGATGGACTGGTAGATCGAGAGATTCTATCCTCACTTGTGAACAAGACTGTGAGATATGTGAACTCTGACCCCTCCGAGCTCGGCTGCATAAAGCCCCAGTGCGTGCTGAGGGTCACCGTCTGATGGAGCTGATGTATCTAAATATCTAATGACGGCCATAGAGGATCTATCACTGAGGACACATGGAGGTATATCCATGTCTTTGTTTACGGCGTATCTTTGGTGAAAGCCTCACCCTTACAGTCACAACATATACCGTGACTGTGTTGCATTCTGGGTTATTGAGCACACTGGCCATCGAGGAATCGCTCCAAATTTTGATTGCATACAGCCACCCTGATTCATATTTGAGGTTGGCAACATTTCAGGTAGAGCCCGGAAGTTCTCGTTGCATCAGCTGATTTCATCATTCATGCTTCATAATCAGCGGCTCTTCTACCAGATGCAGCGATCTCTCTGCCGAGTGCCCTCCACCACTTCCAAACCTCCTCCTTATGTGCTTTGGGTTTTGACATTATGTTATTATTTAGATGTAATGTTCATGTGTGTGTTGAGAGCTCCCTCAAACAGCAGGGCCTTTCACTAACTGTAGAACCATTTGCTATAAATAGTCACTTCCTTGACGTCCGTGTCATTTACTGAACTCTAGAAATACTTCATGGAGGTGTGATGTTGTCTACATCCAGCCACATGTATATGCTATTAATAGAATAACTGGAACCAAGCTACACATAAATGCCAGCTACATTTGTGGCACTTGTGGGAAAATTGCTTTTAATCATCTGAGCAAGTTCTTGATGTGTGACACATTTCTACTTTTCCTTTTGTTTGTCATTGCACAAATCAAACCGCTTCGCTTTAGAAGTTTGGATACGATGTTTGGCTTTAGCGCACCCTGCTTCATGGTCTGTGTGACTCTAAATGGAGCATAATGTACTAAATGAACATCATGCTGTATTGAAGAAGATTGTAAACTAGAGATTGAGACCATAAACTCATGTTTACAATGTTTACTGAGGGAATAAATCAAGAGAGAAGTAGAGTCATTTTAGACTAGACTTCTATATGACCAGAGGAGTCGCCCCCTGATGGACACTAGAGAGAATGCAGGTTTAAGACACTTCCGCATCGGCTTCACTTTTCAGAAAAGGAGCTGAATCTCATTCTACTTTACTTCCTTCCCGTTTCCCGGCACGCTGCGGGTCTGGTTACTCATTATACGCTTCTCTTAGAAAAGGTAAAGAACTATTTGCCTCGTGAAATCACATCTTGTGTACATGTACCGCGGCTACGGCCGACGCAGGAAATTGCTAAGCATCAACAAAAAAAAAAAAAAGCCGACCACCCATAAATTAGAAGCAGACGGGGTTTCTTCTCCCTACAGCTGTGACATTTGCAGCAGCACATTTGCAGCATGCTATATGTGCACAGCTTTAAGATTGGCTCTGTTATTGCTTATTTCATGCCACGCATGCTTGGTCTCGCGTGTTCATATTTGACGGTGGAAAGTTCATTTCAGCCAGCAAACATGTATATGTACCTGTGGACGCAATGTACATAAACCCACAGTCTTGGAGCCACACACACACACACACACACACACACTTTGATGGAAGCATGTATGCATAACATACTACATGTTCTATAAATCATTAACATGGAAATGCACAGAATCTTTTTTTTTTTTTTTTAAAAGCGGCCCAAAGGAGTCATTGTGTGACAACTGGCAACGCAGTGGCCTTTCATCTCCACCTTGCACAAAGCATCACAGTCACATGACTTTCTTCAGTCCCTTTGTTCTAAAAAAAAAAAAAAGCCATGTTTTCTGATTCAGTTCCGTTTTGCTTGGATACGGATGATGAAGCTCTCCTGCTGGTTTTTACGGCCACATGTACCCTCAGTCGAACAAATGCCTCCTTGGTGATTACTGTGCCTCCTTATGCTCGAAGTGAACATCGGTCCCGCAGAGAAAATGTCATGCTTGTGTACTACCTGACGGGAGGAAACATTGCAGTTGCTCTGGAGAAGTATTTTAATCAAAGCGGTGCGTTTGTGTGAGTAAAACCACGGGGCGGCTGCAGGGACAGTTTTCTGCAGTATTTTCCTGTTTTGATGTGAGGCACACAGTTACTACACATCATGTACAAAACCAAAGGTAGAGATGTTTATTGTGAGGCGTGATTCATTTCGCACAACGTCATCATCACCGCCGCATGGAGCCTAATCTAATGGCCTCGTTTTGATGGATTTAAGTCAGTGGGAAACAATCTGCCTCCTTGTTTTGCTGGATTAATACCTTTTCTTTCATCGTTTTGCAACTATAATTTAATAATTTGTGCAAACAAACGAACATAATTTAAGGAATCATGTTCTCGAGTGGGAGCCTTCGGCCTGTGTCAAACCGATCGTGATAATTTGTCGAAATTACTTGATTGTGTTTTAAAAAAAGCCTTGTTTATGAATTTTAACCTGAGATTTTGATTAAAAATAGGATATAATTTCTCAATTATGACTACAGCAATGTAAGGTGTTTTTAAAAAAACAAAAGTCAAAAAGCGATGGAGAGCTAACGGGTTCATCCGTCACCAGGCAGATTTAATATAGATGCAGTCTGAGAGCAGCTCACAGGAACATGTTCACCTCAAACCAGACCAAGCACTACTGTCTGACAGCGGCCATCTCTTCCTCTACGGTCCGTGTTACTGTGTCACTGTGTCACTGTGTATGTTACACTGATCAAGTGTCAAACAACAGACCAGTATGAGTGAGACTGACTCTACAAGCTGGACTCGGCCTGTCGTCGCGGCGGCGAGTCGAGTCATCTAAAGGACAAGTGATGAGGCGTCACAGAGAGCGCTCGTAGCCTGCGGAGTGCCTCCATAGGCGTCTATAGGCGTCCATGACCGGAGCCTCTGTGCCGGGAATAAAAGCTTCTGTAGTGGAGCGGATGGATTAGGACCGAAGCGTTACATTCGGCTTGGTCTTTCTCCGGGGCGTACTGATCAAATCTGCCTGATTGGCCATTTAAAAGTCCCAAGTTTGCGGCCATTTTTTTTTTAGATTGCTTTTAAATTGGCCCCCTGAAGTAGATGTTTGACGTAGAAATGTGTGTAGTCTGTCACTTTTAATGATCTTGATGTCGATTCGTATTTTTTAACAACCTGCTGGAGTGCATTTTGCTGATTTCACAACCCTCTGTCTTACACTGTTTCTCATTTACATCACGGTGACCCCCGAATAGCTCATTTTGGTAAAAATGTCAGCCTATTCATAATACTGTTAATAAAAACAAATATCTCCACGTATTTCTCTGAAAGAAATCAACTTTTCAGGCAAATTTTGGCGGCCATGTTGAAAAAAATGTCCGCCATCTTAGCTTTTCAAAAGGCCGAGTGAGCAGATTAAATCAGAAACCTCCGAATGTAACCCTTGCATCATCACCATTTGCACGATTTCCTCTCAACTATCGGTCCGGTCCGCTCCACGGTCCGGTCCGCTCTTTCTCTTCTCTGCGCAGCGTTTGTCTCGTCTCTCTCCCCGCCTGTCCTGCAGAGTGTCGTCTAAAAGTTGCGTTACTTCCTCTCGGTCTCTCGGTCTGTCTCCGTGCAGCATCACCACCGCGGTCATCATCTCTTCATCTCTGAGTTTAGAGTCACAGCGGTACATGTGAAGCGTCGGCGTATGTTCTGTTGGAGGCCTACGTTCCGGTTTCATTTCCTATCCGTATCTCTTCGGTCTTCTATCGGCGCTTGCAGCATGTGTGAGGTTATGTAGAGTGTCCTCGGCCTCCTATCTCCGTCCCTGAGGTTGTGTTAGCTTGCTCCTTTATTACAGTACGACTCCCTCTCTCTCACTCCTCCCCCTTTCTGTCTCTTACTCTAAAACCCATTATCTTTTTCTCTCAAATTATGCTAATATTATCTCCCAATAAAGAATATTAGCAGTTTCTTCCCCAGTTTGCAGCAGTGTTGATGTAAATGAAATGCAGCTTCTCAGCTTTGTTTCTCTCGTCTTGAAGCGAACCCCCTAAAAAAGAAAGAAGCGACACCTTCCCTCAGCCCTCTGAGGTGTGAATGTGCAGCGAGGCTCGAGTGCTTTTCCATATTCCTCTGTGTGTGTGTGTGTGTGTGTGTGTGTGTGTGTGTGTGTGTGTGTGTGTGTGTGTGTGTGTGTTACAGTAAAAACGACATGTTTAAAGTAGCAGAACGGGGATTGAGCACCTGTCGCATGCAGCTCATCTTAAAGGAACACATATTTGTCCACGTCTTGTTGTAACGTCGTCGTTGTTTCAGAGCACTCTAAAATCTGTAAACTTCTAAGAAGGACCTGCCGGGCCTCTGAGGACTCACTTCCAGAAGCTGCTGTACAATAAAAGCCTGGCGGTGTTTGAAGAACCCAGGTTGTGCAGCTAATCTGAGAACCCGAGCTTGGTTCTGTCATCTTAGTGACAGAAAAACACTGATTAGAAACCAGGTCCTGGTGGACTTGGTCAAGAAATGTGAGTTTCCTCAGGGGAAATCAGGTTTCTCTAATAATTTACCGCTGTCACGAAAAACCTGGTTTCTTGGTCAAAAACATGAAAAGTAGAAGTGAAACAAAAGTCCAAAATAGAGCTGCTAAAATCCAGAAAGAAAAAAATGGCGTCTCTTGTCGCCTGCATTATAGTTGATGCCCATCGCTGGAGCACGATGGCACAGCTCCGAGGAAGATGGAGACCATGATGGGCCTCCATCTTGGTCTCCATCCTGGTCGAAACCAAAACAATTCTTCTTTTTTTAAATGCAAACTGAATACACAATAATAACTTTAAATGTTAGGGAATGTTTTTATTCATAGAGATGACCTCTGGATCACTATATGTTCTCTCTCTCTGTGCTTCCAGACTAATATACGGTTGTATTTCTTCTCCCCTATAGCTTCTTCTCTGCCTCCTGCCCTTCCTGTCACTTGACCTCACCGTCCATCAATCTCTCCTCTTTATCCCCCCCCCCCCCCCGTCTCTCCCTCTCTCCCCTCACAGTGAGGATATTATTTACAGTAGTTTGAGTCCATATCTTTGACCCTCCTTGCAGTGATAAGGTTATGGACTTTCTGTGCAGCTGGTGGCCGCTTGCCCACCCCAACTAAAACACACACACACACACACACACACACACACACACACACACACACACACACACACACACACACACACACACACACTCTCTCTCCGACACACACGGCTGCCTGTCTATTGGCTGTGAATCATGGTCTGACCTGCAGAACAGGGGACAGACCTGTAATTAAGCCTCGGCGCTATCGTTCCTCGTCTCACCTTTACTCTCCTCCACCTTAAACTTCCTTGTATCTCTTTCTCACTTTCACTTTATGACCTTTCTCTCGGTTTGACCTTTTTTGTTTTTGCCTGTCAAATCACTTTTTTGCCTCCTGTCTCCCAAATCCTCTCCTAGATTTGTATTTATGTAAAATACATGCTGTTTAGGTCGGAGGAGTAGATTCGTACCTCTGTACAGTAAGATTTACATTTTTGCAGATCTGTTGCACAGAACCCGCTGCCTCTAATCTCTCCTTAAACTGCAATCAACAAATGTCAAGACTAGACTGTAAATCTAACATTTGCAAAGGTTAACGTTAACAAGAAATAACAAGAAAAACAGAAATAAATCCTGACAAAAAACACTGTTGACAGTGACGACAGCTGTGGAAGTTGACACCAGGAATGTGTAAAAACAGCAACCTGAAACGGCAACGCAAATAACTAGCGCAAGCTACCGTGGTCACAGACGAGACTTGAGAATAACAGCACATTGTCGCGGACACACCACAAGTGAGAATTTATTCAAGTGTGTCATTTTTAGATAAAGCTCATCTTCTCCCTTGTGTATGTATATGGCTTTTTAAAAACTTGCTGAATTGAAAAACTCTATGGCGTTCTATGAATAAAGTTCATTCAGTCATTCATCGTGGGGTTAATAAACTCTCACAGGGTGAAACCATAGAACACGTGCGTCACAAACAAACTGTGAGCTTCATTCTGTGGGAGAAGATTCTCATTTCGTCACTGACCGAACAACAACGTTTCACAGTGTGTGTGTTTTTCTTTCCAACACCCTGAAAACCTATTTTCTTATCTTCCTCCACTGAGCGATGAGCTTTCAACCGCTTGTCACTTTCCGGTGCCGTCGACGTCTGATTGAACCCCGCGTGCGTACGTACGTGTATTTCCGTGGCCGGTATATCACAGGGCCGTAAGCAAGGTCCCGCTGACCCCCACCTGTCATCATCGCCCGCCTGCCGGCTCCACAGCATGCGATCAATACTCGCACGCGGTCCGCGCCGTTTGTCACCATTTGTGTCGGCGTTGAGTTTTTTACTCGCCGCGTCTTGCGCGTGCCCAGGCATCAGCGGGGCGCTGTCTGGTAACGAGGCCGCCTGCAGCCGGCGCACATTTAAGAAATGAGACCGTTGTGACGCTGTTCAGCTAAAACGTGCTCCCCAGTTTGTGATGGGAGCTGATTAAAGTGACGTCGTTTTTTTTTCTGATGTGGAGACTTTAATGGGCAAAATACAATAAACTAATAATGATTTTTTTTTAATAACATTTTTGAGTCAGTACTTTCACTTTGCATAGCTGCATTTACAAGCAACTGCATAATCTCAACTCTTCATTATTATTAAAAAAAAAAAAAAAAAAAAAAAGAGACAACATTTACATATCAGAATGTCAACGGCGCATTTGCATATTTTTCATGAACACTGCACAATTAATGACTATTTTTTCTGCAAGGCTGTAATAGGAAGGACCCCCTGCTTAATATTGATAAGTATTCGGCCATTATTCTACCAAGCGCAAGCAGTCGGCCATCGCTTAATCATCCGGTCGATTCAAATGTTTACGTTCCGCAGCTTGACGACGGGGCACGAGTGCGCGCGCCTAATGCTTTTTCAATACGGTTCGCTGTGACTGATAGGGCTCTGGATTGGATGACGGCTGTGTGCTGATGGAAATTATTCAGCAATGTATCAAAAGTTGGCAGAGATCAACGGGAGAGGTTTGCATAAATAAGCTGTTATCCCCCGCGGGCCCCTGGAGCTCTTGATTCTGTTTGTAGGTGGACGGCTTGTGAGGGAGCCGGTGTTGTGTTTTGCGTGGGCAGGCCCGGGCCGCGCGTATTAGCATATTCACTTCACAAATTTTTTTTCCGAAACGAAAGGTGGCACCCGTGAACCCGCCTCCGGGTCCTGATCGCACCTAGAAAGCGTCCACGCACGCGCACACACACACACGCACGCACACACACGCACACGTGCGCGCATGCCAACACAACGAGCACACAGATGCACCTCTCAGCCAAACACTCTCTCTCTCTCTCTCTCTCTCTCTCTCTCTCTCTCTCTTCTCTCTCTCTCTCTCTCTCTCTCTCTCTCTCTCTCTCTCTCCTCTCTCTCTCTCTCTCTCTCTCTCACTCGCATTCACATCTCACATTAGAGTCCTCAAGTGTGCCGTTTGATAAATCTTCCCCCTAAGTCTATTATCCATGGAATACTCTGGTGGTACAAAAAAAAAAAAAAAGAGGCTGCTTTGAAGTCTTCCACCCTCTTCCTTGCTTATTCTTCAGTATGAAAACACAGACGACACACTCTGCAACTCGGCTGCCTACTCGCCTCCGATGCACAATATTCCGCTTGAAGAATTCATTTGCGAAGTGCCAGATATGCATTTTGGAAAAAGCGTTCCAAAGCGTGTTATCTTCTGGTGTTAAAGGGGGGGGGGGGGGGGGGGACATAATTTGTTTTAGTTGGTCTCGAACAGTCATCTTTGTAAGAGTGGGTGTTATCATCTTTCCTTATTATTCTGAAAACCCTGCCATCTTATTCACTGCGTGTAAAAGTCGGATCATTACGACCATTTTACCAAAACTTTCCAGTTAGAAAAACAATGTGAGAGGGTCCTTTAAAACCAGACCACTACTCGGAGCAGACTATGGCTCTGCCTTTTGAAATAGGTGTCTCACTGATATAGAAATAAAGCACATTATGGATAACAAAGTTTTTATCGTAAAGCAAAGTTACCATCATTCCCAGATATTACTCCAAATACGGTCACGGTAGGAGGGGGTGTCTTTGTTGCTCGGCCAGAAAAAGAGCTTTGTGTTGCGTTAAAACACCAAGTTTAAAGTGTCTCTTTCACTTACTGTACTGTTTCACAAGCTGACATGTGGATAGAAGCCCATTTCCCGCTCCTCTTTCACCAGCAGCCAGCATGATCCCCGGCTCCTGCTTCTAATGGAGGCTAACAGACACTTGGACGGAAACAGAGACACTGATATGATGAAAGGTTTGTGTTTTTTCTTTCTTTACCAGCCGGCACAGCGCGACTGTGAATTTAAAGTTTCATGACATCTCCCTGATGTCTTTTGTGGAGGATGCGGGGATGGTGGGCACAAAAGAGTACTTATTTGTCATTTTTTTTTTAAATAATTAAAGACACACGCTCTTGTTAGGACAAAAAAGCTTTTGTTGTCTTGTAACTGACTCAGAAGCAATCTAAGCCACCAGGCCTCTCAGCGGTGCAGAGTGCATTAAGCAATCGCTCTCCCACTGCTGAAATTGAGCGAGTCACTCATGCATGCTGATGTCTTTATGCAGAATTGGATGTGTAGTCTTATGGAATAGAATGAAAAACACTTACCTGGGACAGAATTACCAAGTGTTTGGAAAGTCGTCGTGGCACAAATGAAGTGAAAGCTTCCTGTTGACTGTGCTTCGTTTCTGAAATCCAGATGTTGGCATCTGCTGGGAAAGGATCCGTACGGGTAACATCAATTATTCTGGACATTTAATATTAATCTTCATTAAATGTCATACATGTGTTCAATAGTGAGACTGTTGAGCGAGCAGAATTAGACTAAGTGTGATTGGATAAAGACCAAGCTAGTGTGTGTGAATGGTTATCTGAACACCACTAAAGGAAAACGTGTTTATCTGAATAGAAGGCTGGATGAAAGTCCTGCTACCATGGACCTGGTGTTTTCTGCCTCCTTTGCTGCATCCGTGACGGTGTGTAACTGTGGAAACCTGTCTGACTAGTGCCCAGCTCGCACTACGCGGCTTTAGCCCCTAATTTTCCAACTCGCCGACAGTTTTTTTGGAGCTCCGGGACAAAAGCCCCAGATCGGGGGGCAAAACCTGCCGTCGGCTCGGCAACTCGCAAATTGGTGCGAGGGCCTCGCCGACACATCGCAGACGCGAGATGTCTAGCGGGGCTGAATATCTGAACCTGTCAGGGAGCTTCAACCAATGAGAGCGCGAGACACGCCATCACAGAGCTCGACGCTAACCTCTAGGAGTCGCTGCCAGGCATCAGCTTTCGGTTGGCGAAACTGAAAATACGGTTGCCTCCGTGGTCACCTTTATATTCTGATGCCGTTGTATACATTTCACGCTTTCATTATTAAGCTGACGTACAACACACACATGTCATGAGTGTGTTATACGTGCTTTGCAGTGTAGAAAATACAGGATACTTTGCCTCCCAAGACTTCACAAATTCGCTTTTTGTTTTTCGTTCTAGTTCATCCGGTTCTTTGTCATTAGTCTGACGTTGACAGGTTGGCCTTACTGGATCAAACTTTTCACCCCACAGTCAAACAGCTTCATTTGCTGTCTTCTCTTGAACAGATTCCTGTGAGCCACACTCATTGTTTTGTATCACTGATGCAACAAACGCAGTTTGGAGACCAGAAAATCGTCCCACGATTCCTCCCGCTGAAAGGTCTCACAAGCGTGTGAGACGCTGTCACCGGTCAGTCATGTAGTGTGAAAAAAACCAAAACACAACGCCTTCAAGTCTGCCGCTCACGACGCGGCGGGTCGTGTAGTGTGAACAGTGCAGAGAGCTGACAGCTTTGAAAGGCGTGCGTGAACTTGGCTTCGCACTTGTTTCAGGTGAGCAAACAGTATCATATCCAAAGTTTCCCCCAGAGGTGTTAGAAGTATTTAAATCAAAGTAGCTAATATTACTCCTCTACTGAAGAATACAGCCTTTATCACAGTAAAGGTACTAATCATGATGTACAGTTTGCTCCCTTATAAGAACTGCCTGTTCTTAAGTACTGTACCTGAGTAAATTTACTTTATTCCACTTCCACAAAGACACAAATGAGAACAATTTTAAAATGAATGCCTTGTGGAAAAATGTGCTTAGCTCCTATCTGGAGAGAAGTTTGGACTTCATTCGCGGATCTCTACAGAAGTGGACAGATGTTTCAGATGTTACTCGCACTGTGTCTGACGCCTCTTTTAGCCGTGGTTTCCTCACCAAACAGACATTTACTGAGAGGGTTTGAACGTTTTCTCTTAATTAGAAGGAAGAGCAAGAGCACTGGTAGGACGCGTCTTTGAACCGACGCAGCACCCTGCAGCCTCACCGCCAGCCTTATTAACCCCCCGCAGATATTATGTGGACATTTTTGGTCTACGACGCAGTAAAAACCCCACTACCCATTGCTCCTGTTAAAAGAAAGACTTGGAGTCACATTTCATAAATGGCATGAGATTTCCTTTGGCAATAAAACTGGTCAAGTGAAACCCAGTTAAACCGCAGAGATTGTGGAAGCAACTAATCCGTTCAGCCCGGGCCACCGGATCAACTTAGGTCACCCCCCCCCCCCCTCCCTTACACAACTCGCTGAGTCAAATCTTCCACCCAAAGTGGCTCTTCTGTGGTACATTTCCTCCTTGAGCCCCCCCCCCCCCTCCCCCAGTACATCAAGATCAGCAGTGTGAGGACAGGTGGGGCCAACCGCTCCATCCGAGGACTTAGTGTGAGCCCTGGAAATCATTAAACTTTGAATAGCGGCCGCTATCAAAGCTCAGGCTCTCTGTCACATTGAGATAGTGTGCGCGCCAGATGAATGTAAGGATTTACACTGAGGGCGCTGAAGGTCACCCGCCCAGAGGCGTCAAACTCGGGGGTGTACGCCATTCCCCGGGCCGCTGCGTACGCCGCTTTTGTCTTTGCTCCCGCCCGATTGCTAAGATATGCATGAGGTGAAGCTGATTCTCTGCAGGCGATCGAGCGAATGGGCATCATAATATAGACTGACCCGGTAAACCAGCAGGAGAATGATGAAATGTCAGGCAGAGGACACGTCAGAGCCCACTTTCCGTGTGTTTTTCTCAGCGACGTGAGCTTGAATTCTTCGATCAACGACATGACGAGCCATCAAAAAGTAAGGACCTCAAGGGTCAGAGCGACAGTGCAGAGAATATAGATGTAATAAATATTCCCCGTGTCCCTTAATAAGAAAAACGTGCCGCATAATAAAGTGGGAGAGAAGCGACGGCGAAGTTATGAGACAGAGGGACTTTTTTTATTTTTTCACCGCAGGAAAGGAAGCAGATAATCAAATAACACAAAAAGTTATCCAAATTTCCATATCAATGAGGCCGGACAAATATATGGGACACATGCTCATGGAGCATTCAAACAGACATCCAGACAGGCCCGTGTACCTCGGGGGGGCGTAGAGAGGAAAACAAACAAACTAGGCAGGTTGACGGACAAGCGAGCAGACAGACGAGGAGATGGACATGCAGAGAGACGGACGGAGGGGACGGACAGAGGGACGGACGAGATGGATCGACGTACTTAAAGACAGAGAGAGTGACAAGGCTCTGAGGAAAGCGCGCGCACACACACACACACACACACACACACACACACACACACACACAGACGGATAGCAGACAGGCTGGTCTTTTCATGGCTCATTCTGCAGGGGATCAGGGAGGGAAACGGCCTCTCAGCAGATGGAATATTTATCACGTCTGGCTCCCGAAAATTCGCTACCCAGTCACAGCTGAGAAGCAGCGAGACGGCCGGGACAGATCTGGGCTGCGCAACACACACCGAGCCGAATTGGGACGCGCGCCTTGTGTGCCCGCGATGGTGATGAAGGCCTTGTCAACCAACCTGTCAGTCGCCAGCAGCACCGCCGAGCCCCCCGGCCCCCAGCCAGAGACGAACACAAAACGACCCACTAATGAATACAAGACATCGCTTAGTGGTTTGCTGGCTGCCGGGTACAAGTTTCAGGCGTAGCAAGTGGAGTTTCTTTTTGTTTCTTTTTGCACCTGTGGGCTTTGCCACCAGTCGTTCTTGTCGCCTGTCAGCTAGTTGTAAGTATTTATTTGCGCAGTCTGTTGACAGCCAAGGCAGAAAAGCCACACACACAAAAAAAAAAGAAAAGATGTCAACGTCGACATGTCTGGTATCAAAACAACAACAAAAAAAAATGACCCACTAAAGTGAACAAACGCAAGCAAAACATCCCACTAATGGCACGTCAAGATTGTGGAAGTTTCAAGTCTCTTTACAAGCGGATGTCATCGGCGCTACCAGCCGTGTCCTCGACTCGTGCAGCGTGAAATAAGAGCTCCGCTGTTCAAAATTGGAAAACTTTCAAAGCCGCGATTCTTAGTAAAGCAGAGATGAGAATATTGAGAAAAAAAAAAAAAAAGAAGAAGAAAAAAAAGCATTCCCATTGTGATTTGTTGACGAACAGAGGAGCCCGAGGACGATGGAAGTCAGATGGAAGCGCTGTAACCTCGAGGCCAAAGTCCCGCTGACAGTGTGTGTTTTTTGAAGCATTGTTAGTCGTCTGTGTCGTGGAACAGATAAGAGGCCGCTTTTAATAAACGTGTCGAACCACGCTGACTCCGGCAGACATCTAATAACAAGCAGCCCTCTCTGTTCTGTAGCACTTCAAGTCCATTCTTTCTTCTTCTTCTTCTTCTGCACCCGGTTTCAACCCTGTAATCACACAAATCCCCTTCTTTGTCTGTTACGAACTTTTGAACTACATCCGCAAAGATCGCTGAAGAACAGCGATTCACAGCGAGCGAATGAAGCTTTGATGGCGGGACTAAAGAAAAAGGATTTGTGCGCTGATTCTCCTCTCTAAACTCCTGGCATGCACCTACTTTATAGTGTGTTATAGTAGCTTTTTAGACATGTCCTCATAGCACACATGTAGGTTTTGTCTGCATATATCTCAACTGTCGGACAGATTGTCATGGATCTTTGTCCAGACCCTAGACGATGGATTCATTTGAGTTTTTATTTAGAGTGCACATTCGGTATAACTGACAATAAATCAGAAACTAAAGCTGTAAAGACGGTTTACTTACTTTATTTTCTCGCCCCTTCACTGTTACGTCTCATAACGGGGCGCTAAGACAGAGATTAGTGGTTTACAGACTGCATGGTGTCTGTGAGCTTCCAGACACACGAGGCTCATCCGGATACTTGTGGGCCTCTGAATAAAAATCTAGAGTCTGTTGGCGCCCGTCAGCTTTACGGTTCTTATCATTTTACAGTCCGTCGGCAGCAGAGCCTGCAAAATACATAAAACTCGACGCGGCTCCCGTCGCAATTGACTAATAAAAAATAAAAAAATATACAAAATGTGCTCAGATCTGACCCGAGGAAGCCAATCAAACTCTTTGAAACCCGCCGCTGTGGACGAGATGCACACAGAGCGTACCTGAACATCGCGCCGCGCTTTGTTGCTCAGCGGCTCTTGAGAATTGGCAGTTTTGTTTGACGTCGCAGAGTTCTGCTCTGGATGGTTCTCATCTAGTGTTTGCATAAAAACGGAACATTTAACCTCTCGGCAGCTTTTCAAAGCCAGAAATCGGCTCTTTAAGATAAGTTCCGCGGCGTGTTAGGACTTAAGGATAAAGCGGCGGCGTTCTCGAGACACATTTCTCATTTAATGATTTCTTCCTCCAGAATCCGATTCAAACAAAGGAGTTTAGTGATCCATTTCCTGGTGTTAAGATAAGAAGAGCAGTTTAACCGGGTGGCTAACAGCTCTTGTAACTAGAGCTCATCTGCAGCCAGACGGCATCTCCTGCTGCAACCCTCCCTCCACCTCCTCCTCCCTTTCCCCCCCCCCCCTCCTAAATTCCTTTCTTCTCATTCCTCCAGGGCTGCGCGCTGACAGAAGCTGCACTGGTCAGCCAAAGCAGTCCAATTTGAGGGGCTCTTTTGGGGCCGTTGGAGGCGCTCAGGTGCTCTACCGGGGTGGTAAATCTCCGTTAAAGCCGGAGCCTACTGTTCTCTTCAGCGTTCCCAGCCCCCACCGAGATAACATCCAGGGCTTTCCCCCGTCTTTACCTCCGTTCCCTTTTCTTCCTTCCCGTTTTCCTACAGAAATGGGAGCATCTCCGTGCCGACCGTCTCCCTCTACCCAGAGGCGAGGACCCGCTGGTTAGCGAGCTGAGTCTGGGCCCGGCTCGCATGCGCGTATGATCCATCATCCTGTCGCTGCTTTTAATTCAAAGCAGTGCAAACGCCTTCAAGGGGACTTGACCTGAATAAGTTGTTTTGTATTTTCATGTTCGGGTCAGTCCATTTACTCGCGATGCATTGAAGGGGCTGTGATGGGTGCGAGCCTGGCTGTCTGGTGGGGGGGGGGGTTCAGAGGGCGGGTGTGCTCCCAGCGAGGCGCCCCCGCTCTCGGACAGCTGGGTTAAAGCCAAACGGAAGCGCAGCTCTCAAAAACACGCGCATCCGTTTTGGTGCAGAGAACACAGAGACTTGCGACTCCCCACAGATTTCACAACGCTTTTAAAATCAATACCGTAATGGAAAAGCAGCGCGCCCAGTCGTCCCGAGCTCGCCGTGAAAATAATGAGAGCAGAACACAATATCTTTAAGAGTCTCTGCGTGTTCCAACGTGTGCCACTTACGGTGCGTCCATGTGTGTGAATGCATATTAAGTGTGCGCGTGTGTGTGGGCTTATGTGCATAATGCAGCACGCATGCCTATCAATCTACATGAGATCCTCTGTGCATATGAACGCATGCAGAAATATTCACGTGTTTTCATGAATATGTCAGCAGGAATCCAAGGTTTCCCCATTTGCCCAGCGTGTAATCACAGGCGAGATGAGCTGATCTGAAGGGGAGGGGAGGTACGATGGAGGAGCCGAGGTATTAGGTACAAGCTAACAAGGCCGGCGCTGCCAGCTACCCGCAATGTGCAGCAATATACCCGAGGCCAAAGCAGTGGACGGGCCCTGTTCTGGTTCTTATCGGTGGCTGACGTCCATCTCCCATGTAGTGCCTGTTCCCTCTCTGCCTCTGCTCAGACTGTCAGATGCATGGGTTCATGCTTGGTGTGAGTGCGTCTCGTTATTCAAAAGGGTTTTCTTTAATAGGAGCCGTTTGAATGCACAAACTGAGATCTAACTGTAAAACTAATCGAGAGCACAATGGTTGAGCTGCAAACTGCCGTTCTTTTGTCGACTTTTCACCTTCAATTTTCCACTTCTTTCTTTCGCTTCATCTGATTTTGACCTATATTCAAATGCGGTACTGATAGATTCGGTGTAGACCGTGATTCAGCCTTTGCGACGATCTACAAAAGGCTTCACTTAGGCGGCAGATCAGAAAGGAATCAAACCACGAGCGTGCATTTATGTGTTGGTTTGTTAAGAAACACGTGACAGAAAACTTCTTTTCTCTGCGAGGACTCGCCTCGATCGATTCATATCTACTCTCACTCTTTCACTCACACTACAGGGGGTCCGTTCACTAGCGCTCTGAATGATACAGTAAAGTGCAGCCGTGACTAATCTGACCAGAGGCACGCATCTCTTCACTGTTATCTCACCGCCTTCTGCACACACATGAATATATGCTTTAACTATCAGATCAGCGTCCCTCGGATCTTAACGCGTTCTGTTTCTGACATTTCTTGTGGAAAACTACACACACTGTCTTGTTCTTCCATTAACGTTTAAGGCGATGGATCGCCAGGCGTATTGTTCAGTCCTTCAGGTGGTTAGTCTGTAGCAATGATCCAACAACTTACCGACTTTGTCATTTGTCAGATAGCGGCGAGTTCACACGTCGTGCAAAGTGTTTTCTTGTCTTTTTAATACACGGTTGAAGAGGCTGAACATCCTGCAGCTCACCCCACGAGGGATTCTTTACGTCCCGCTCTTCCCTGGGCGGGTTTAGAATAAAGGAAAGCGGAGGAAGTGGGCTCTGCTGTACTTCTCAGGCATTGTGTTTCAAACTGCGTCTGCAAGGAGCTCGCAGGTATAGAAAAACCAAAGTCACACTTTCAAAGCACAGCTATATATGGACAGCTTTGATTTGACACGCAGGGAAAAATAGACTCACCATTCCCTGTTTTGAAAGTGCTGGATATGCTTGTCAATTACGGTTGATGGCCCCAGCAATTATGCAGACTACAATAAATGATAACTAACATCTGGCACTGCGTATACAGTACACTGGGACTGCTTGGATAGAGAGAAACGCACTCACACACAAAAAAAAGAAAAGCAGCGCTGTTTTGTTGACGGCATGCTGGAACATTTAGATTACAGCTCTCATGTTGTCAGGAAGCAACAGTTTGAGAAGATGATTGCTACTGTTGTACCGGCGCTGAGTGTCAACCGACTGCTCGGGAGGACTACCGCAATTTACATCTGAAAGCTGGAGAAGCTTCAGATGACGATGATAATGTCGTCCCATTACTTTTATCCAAACGGACATTTTTCAACCACTGTTTAATGGATCCATATTTTAGTGCAGACATTCATGAGAACCATATTGAGTTGAGTTGTTGGATATTTGTCCAACCAGCTAATCTAAGATGATAAACGGTATAGATCTGCTTGGCATCAGCAGCATATTAGCATTGACATTGAGTTAGCATGCAGATGCTATAGCATTTAGCTCAAAGCAGCACTGCGTCCACGTCCAGGCTGGCATGGCTGTAGACTCTTAGTCTTGTACATTTCGGTGGGTTTGTCTAAATGAAATTCCTCGTTGAGACGCCATGACTTCCTGTAAGGGTCGAGTGAGAGGTAGAGTTGTATTTTCTTTCTTTAGAAAGGTGAAAATTACAAGAAAATGTTAATTTCTATCACATTTTCCATCAACTGAACGAGATGAAATGCCCGCTTCAGGGTGCTGAATATTGTTAATGGATTATCAGCTGGGCGAAGCTTCTGGTCTCTACTGAGGTTAAAGGTAAATATATGTTTTAAGCTTCTTTGCCTCTCAACATGTTGATGCATACCAGCTTATTTAGGATTATCATGATACTGTTGAAAAAGCAAGGACAATTAATACAGTCATGAAAAAAACAAAAAATGAGTGATTCACTTTTTTTTTTTCCTTTTTTTTTTTAATCTCACTGCAGCACTTAGGCACACTGGAGGGGATTAGTGCACTGTGAGCCTTATTTTAAGGGTGTGATTACATTTTCAAGGGCGAAAATCACATTATGAGAAGTGACTCAGGGAAAAGCCTTGTCCCCGATGTACCAGGCACTGCTGCAACGCAACTGTGGATATTTTCGGAGGCCTTCGGCCGTGTAGAGATTTGTAGTGTTTTGTCAGGAAAACGTTTATCGACGGCGAAACACCCGGCGATCACACATCTCCTTGCCCGCTGGGATTGTGTTTTTTTTATTTTTATCTCTTCCTGAGATCCTGCGGTGAAAAGCCCTCCATTATGTAAAATGCAACAGCCCAGATATTTCCGCGCCCACACACCCTCCATCGAGTGTCTGCACACCTATCCGGCCATACCGGTTTATCTCCCCGTCCATCCATCCATATTACTTCCCCCTCGCTCCTCTGATCTGATGCCCAGTCGTAATCAGCCAGCCCTCAAAGGCAAGGCAGAGTCTTTTATCTCAATCAACCATTCTCCACTCCACTATCACCGATACCATCTCTGGACCTCCTGCGGAAAATTAGATCACATTTATTCCCCCCCCCCGTCGACGCAACCACCTGCCGACCCGCACTCAGATCCGTCGGACTCTTTCCTTTTAACCGCAGCGCTTTGATGAGGCAAGATACCCGTATTATGAAAACGACACATCGTTTCCTGGTTAGTCAAGGCGGAAGATGTTGCGCAGCGACCCGCTGAGTGAGTATTTATGCGCTTTGTCAATGACTGCATGGCTCGACGGCCAGGTTTCAAGACGCACAGTTCATGTGTGAAATAAGTGCCTGTCTGGGTTTTCATGCGGTG
Source organism: Cebidichthys violaceus (assembly GCF_023349555.1). Classification (NCBI taxonomy): domain Eukaryota; kingdom Metazoa; phylum Chordata; class Actinopteri; order Perciformes; family Stichaeidae; genus Cebidichthys; species Cebidichthys violaceus. The sequence goes on along the minus strand of NW_027176395.1, from coordinate 1,897,828 downwards.
CTTCTTCCTCCCTCAGATGTTTGAGGTCAAGTCTCTGTTTGTGAATGTGTCTGAATTTAGTATGTCTTCGACCTTTAGAGTGACGGCATAGTTGCAGAGGGAGTCCATACGACCAACATGTGTTGAGGATTTTAATTGAATTAAAACCAGGATTATGTTTAATGGTAATGCAATACTAGAAATACTGCCTTCCTCATTGTATCCTATTGGACATTCTTGTGCAATTGTCCTAATTAACATATGAATTCTGGCCAAAAACATTGTTAGTTCAGTGAACCTTGGCCCACCAAATTCAAATCGGTTCATTCTCGAGTCGAGGTGGACGCTTCACTTGCCAAATTTTTAAGAAATTACCACCTGAGTGCTACTCAGGAAGCAGAAGTTACCAATTAGCGTTTCAAAAAATCCTGTCACCGCTGTTGGAGGCTGTGCACAATTTTCCACACTCTGACCAGAACCCAGGGGATTCCTGGCTGGGTTGTTAGCTGACGAGCTAATAGCGAAACAAGCTAAAGTTAGCGATTAGCATCTCAGAATTCCTGTCGCCATGACAGAGTTAAAGGTTTTTACAGGTTTTCCGAACAAAACCCAGGTAACTCTGGGATGTGCTGTTGGCTAGTTCATTAGCTGAAAAGCTACAACATGTAAATAAGACAATTTTAGATAACTCAACATATAATTCATTATTTTCTTTCCATTGGGCGCTAGCTGTCACACACAGGCCAGATCCTGGACCAGTCTTCTAGCTAACGCACAAAGATGACTCGTGGTAGGACGGCAAACAAGAGATTTCTCCAAATGTCAAAGTATTCCTTTAAGCTTTGGGCGAGGGGACGAACGTAGTCGATGTAATATAAACAGTGTGTAGCTTTCTCTGTGCCTGTCTGTATCTGTGTGTCTGTGCCTAATCAGAGGCTGGGAGAGAGCGACGGGGACATTGTACCTCTGAGAGTTTCATGCAGATAATTGGGACCTTTTCCCAGGTGATTACCATTCAGAGGGAGTTAGGATCAAAGCGAGGGCGCCCTGGCAGCCGAGGAGAGAGAGGGCACGGCTGCCTTCGGTAATCTTTTCAGATAAAGCGCTCTCCCTGCCTGCCTGCCTCCCCGCGGGGCCGCCGTCGTCCCATCCCCCTCGTGACTGCTCCTCGCTGTCGCCGAGAGGCGGACCTCGGTTACACTTTGCCGATTCGATTCGATTTTTCGAAGATGAGATAAGGGTCGCGTGATATGAGACTTAATTTAGGCTCGCATCAGGATCAATTTATCGACCGAATGCTGTGTGGGAATTTGTCTTCGAAATACAGAACTTTGTCTTGGGCTCAAAGACACGTGAGTTCATCACTGACTGCAACGCAGCACATAGGTAATGGGATCGAAGTAAGTCTAACTATTAAGAATATAGTCCCATCAAAAGTCTCCCTTGAAAACCTTTAAAACCACAAATACATTAACATCCAGAGCATGACCTGTTTTGTGAGTTCTTTAGATGTTTTGGAGGTACTACAATACCTGTAGTACTCCAGTTATAAAGTAAAGAGGCGGGTATGAAAATCTATACAAGCTCATCACATCCCTGTAAGGAAGATCAAATTATTCATGTAGTTGCCGAAGACATGTATGTTGTTATTGATTATTTGGAGTCTTGTCATTTATGGAGCAACACAAGTGCTAAACCACCTAATTGTGTTACTCCAACAACACGGTTTCTTTTATAAAGCTTTAATGGCGAGTGTTAGGAGACGTTGTACTGTAGGATGTAAACCAGTAGCTTGTTATTACTGAATTCTGATCACCCAGAGTTCAGTAATTAATCGCAACGTCCCTTTCTTAGCCGGCGCTCGCAGTGACGTCGAGTGTTATTTCTCTTCCCCAGACGGTGACTCATCAGATAGCAACGGCAGTAGAGACGTATCGTCACTTTGAGGCCACCGCAACGTTTCCAAGTCTTCGTGTCGTTCTCATCCTCTTCAAACGCGTCCGGTCACGCACACAAAGCAGACGGCGCTTTGAATGTAAATATCTGTACACTCTTATTCTCAAGGCTCGCCTCATCGACGGACCTCCGGCAGAACAAGGGGAAACCGGGCCGCGTTGTTCACGGCCGCTGATGAAACCCGTTCCCCCCCCCCCCGTGAGAGAAGCAACCCCCTTTAGAGAACTCGCACATTTAACCCGGCCTTCTGTTCGCGCCGCTTCCACATCTTTCGACCCGGCGTTAACTGCAGAGGTGCATACAGAACAACCAGCCGCATCCCCCGTGGATGGCTTCAGGCAGCGCAGATTAGCATTGAGAACGTTGTGATGGATCCATGTGAAACGAGACGGAGCACGAGCGCTTCCTGAAATGTGTCGAGTGCCCTTGATGTGGTGCAGCTTCCCCTCGTGAGGGACTCGACCTGAGATCTCGCACGCAGACGGTGCGGCAGTACACCTCTTCTCTCTTTTTTTAGATCCTGCGTGTGACTTGAATGCTTGCATTTATATTGCCGCAACACAAAACAACATAAAGACACCAAACAGCAGGCGGTGCATATTAATATTCATCTTGGTATGTTTGCAGGAGGATGGAGTGGTATTGATTTTCTGTGATGGCGTTTCAATACCAATAACGAAAAGCAGAAACCTGGCACAAGAAAAAAAACTAAATTGTGTGCTGTATATATTATCCCGGTGTATATATATATATGATAATATGATAGTCATTAAAACACAAAACGATTTGCAGATCAAGCTTTAAGAGCGTATCGGGATATATTCTTATGTGTAGATTGAAGTTTTGTGAGCATGATTTGTGGCAAGCAGAATGCTATGCATGCAAACTTCAAGTGAAATCAGTAGAATCCATCCAAAGTGAAGTGACTCTGACAGACGGGAACAGGCGTATGCTGTTGGGGCTACCCAGTGTATTCTGCAGTATAAGATGCTGCCGTCCCCAATGAAAAGCTCTGTTATATGATATTTGTAGCTTAATCAACCAGACATTGTTGTTGGAACTTCCGATAAAATTTCTAATGCTTTACAAATTCCATACAATTCAAATTTGTATTGAGATGCCGGCAGAACCTGCGCTTCTTTCAGTTCATAACTTGCTAGCATACCTCTAATATGCCACGATATCATGTTATTATATAATTTACTCACTTGTGCAAACTAGGAATACACACCTGTGGTTACACACTCTCCTTTACACACTCTCCTTTACACACTCTCCTGCCCCCTTTCTCCCACGCTCCATCGTGGACAATAGGTTCGTGTTGAAATCAGCGGGAGGAGAGCTCGTTAGCGTTAGCCGTTAGCAGCCGGTGGGCAGCACAGTCCTGCTGTGCTTAATAAGGCTAACGCTAAGGGAGGTGACGTTATGATGCATTCAAGCTCTCTTCAGAGAAAAAATAGTATTGTTCCGAGGTAGATTAGCATGACGTCAGGATGTTAACTGTTGAAATGTTCTTTATAATGAGAAACTTGAGCAGATGCAGTTGTTGGAAGGAGACGTTTCCACAGCAACATAGAATACATTTTAGAGAGGAGATTTTTTAGTTTTTAATGCACTGATATGGGATCAGTACTCTGTGTCGGCCGATACTCAAGTTCAGATATCAGGAAGAAAAAAGTGGCGTCGGAATAGTATCGGTGAGGAGGTGACCAAGGAAGTGAGCGACCAAGGAAGTGAGCGACCAAGGAAGTGAGCGACCAAGGAAGTGATTAAGCGAATGAATGAGAAAGTGGATAAATAAGCGAGTCGGTCAGCAGGTGACTGAATGAGTGCAAGGATGAAGAAGCAGCAGAGATATGTAGAGCGCCCTAATAAATGTTTCCTCTGTCAATATTCCTCCACCGAGCCTCTGGGTTCACGCCCCCCCCCCCGGGCCAAGATATCCTGCTGCAGCGCGGCCCTCTGGGAGACGAGGGCGGCCGATGTGAATGCAGAGCCAGAGTCGCGCTCTATAAATCACCGGCCGTGACGGATGTGCTTGAACATTGAACCTAAGTGTTTGAAAACGTGGCACATTTTCTATAGAGTCACATTCGGACAGTTCCGTCAGCGCTGATGGACTCAGAGCCACACAGAGGCAGTGATAAGACAGAGTGCTCACTCGGCCACACAGCGGAACAAACCTCAACCTCCTCTCAGCCTCGCTCCCCCTGTATCGCATTGATAGACACACGCCGTGTAGACGTGCAGGGAACGTGCTAATAAGCGCCGTCACTTTGGATCAGATCTACTAATTGGGCAGATAATTTGCTGCAGCAATGTCATCCACCAAAAAGATTATTACCGTATTCAAAAACATATTTAAAATGCAGTTCAGTAGTTGCTCTACCCTTAAACACTGAAGGTGGGGTCGGTCATAATTGGGATAAGGAGTTGCTCCTCCTGTGCTATGAAATAATTATTAGTTAAATGATTTTATAATTTATGATGGAAATAATCAGCCCCTCCTTGAATATATATATATATATATATAGTTGTGGTTACAGACTTAATTTGTGAAAATTAAGATTTTGTGTGCTCTGCTGTTAAATCCGCTTTTCCACCCCTGCAAGAATAGATATCTATTTTATAAATAATAAAGTACAACCCTTAACTATTAATGGAAACTGGCTGCATGCAGACTGCATGTTGTCCGTTACATCTCTCTACACCGAGCTTCAGCAATCCGTCTGTGTAAAATATGAAGCTCCTTTAATCTTTAATGTATGTATTCGTCAGTGCATATGTGCCGCGTGTGTCCAGATGGCTTGTGTGCGTTTCGCAGAGCATCGTCTCCGCTCCGCACTAAAATATGATCACTTCAAGCTAAGAATACTAAACGGTGATCATGTGCAGAGGAGGATTTGAATTGCAAAGAGGAAGGAATTATAAATAAGAAGTGACAGTGACACTGACTGCGAATGGCTTGAATGCTGAAACATTTGGATTTGTAATTACGTCCTCTTTGCAATTCAAATCAGGTTTTTTTTTTTTCCTCCTGCGCAGTCGATGACTTTCTGCAACCTTTTGAGCGTGGAGACCCATTAATGTCTGTTCCCGGACTCCATATTCGGAGCTGTTTGCACCATTTTGAGTCCAGAGGACTGAAGTCTAATACACTTCAGCACATTGAAGCCAGGCTTGCGAGTAAGTTATTGATTGAACACCTAGTAGCAACAAATTGAAACAGACCTAGCACTGCCTGCTAGCACTATTCCCTCTCCCACCCACCTGAACCTGATTTTGACTGGAACTTGAGGCGGTGGAAGTAATGTTGCTGCTTGTTGAATGAAATAAATCTACAACTGCTGCTACAAAGAGAATCACGTCGTGGGCAGAATCTGCCCCGCCGCATTTATTACCAGTAATTAGGTTTTTAAACTATAATGGCGAATCCATTTTTTTTGGTATTAAAGCTAGGATGGTTAATCCCAACAGCAATCAGTAAATCAATATCTATATCGACTGTAAGACACAAACTACCTGCCGGTCTACTGGTGTGCACTCTGTCCATGTGCTCATTTTGTGTCACCGGAGTCTTCCACGAGTTTCTAGCTCGACAGCTGATTCGTAATGATCATTTTTGGGGGGGGAGTGGCTTTGGAGGAAGGCGTGAAGGGGCCGGCTCGTGTCTCGCTTGTGGATTTAGCGCCGCTAGCTGCTTTTGCGCTGGTTTCTCCGATGTTACCTACCCTACAGTGGATCATGTGAACACATTTCATTTCAGAAGGGTTGTCTGAAGGGACGTAAATGACTCTGCAGAGCCTATTTCGGCTCATTGCTTTTGGAGTAGTGGTCCACGAATGTACATTTTGGCTCAGTGGCAGTCAGCCCACCACAAAGACTTCACCACTAACTGTCAGTAACTCCCGTCCCTAGCATTAAAAGTACTGGATGCTTCTCTCAGGAGTTGGCAGAGACCAAAACCAGAGCTAAGGGAGAGTCAATATTAGACTCATCTGCTCATAATGCTCCAAAGTAGTGGTGTAACTAACAATACAAATACCATAGTATCAGCTCTGCTGGTTTGTTCTGTGACTAAACACCGTGATGCGATCTGATGCACCTCTAATGTAAGTTAAGATTTAACGCGTGCAGCCGTGTGAATGTGAAGCGGGTAGTTTATTTTTTTGCAAATGAGCGCGCTCAGCCAACTCTGTCCAGAAGAAACTAAAAAGATTGAACATTTCTGAAAGATAAATGGTTTCCTCAGTTTAAGACAGAAACTGAGGATAATGTACGAGGGCACATGATGCCATTTATCATTGTTTACAAGACGCGTCCTCCCCCCAAATCAAGATCTGATAAGTCGGTCCTGACCTGCAGGATACTTCATCACAGCCACTCGAGCTGGTTGATGTTTATGATGATACATGCCGGTAGGCATTTCTTATCCCTCATCATTACACTGGCCCAACAAGCCATCATTTATGAGGTATTACCCTATTGAAGCTGTGAGAAGCTGCCTGTAGTTAAGAGCCGGTGGAATCCAGCTCACCGGATGCCTCTACATGCCGCTTGATTCGGCTCTCAACAGGCCGGGATCGAGGAAAAATCAGCATTGATCAGTCAGTTAATCGATCAACAGTTTAGATAATTACTTAATTGTGCGTCTGGTGAAATGCTGGTGTATCTTTGAACTGTTAGGAATCACTTTGAGAATGTGTGATGGGCCTTTTTCCAAAGTGTTTTACATCGACAATTAATCAAAAAGGAAAACGTATTAATTGATAATTCAAATAATTGTAAGCTCTATGCCCTAATTAGCCGTAAAAGGTACACAAGTATCCAAAGTAAAAGTAGTGATAACAACAATGAACATTTTTCTGTCTTTTGATTTACCTTTCATGCTTTCAAGTCTCTGAGGAATAGAAACAAGCAAATAAGGAGCGAAAGAAGGAGAGACTGAACACAATCACAAAAAAGGGATATAAACAAAGAAAGTAGCAAATAGACACACAATGCAAATGAGGTAGGAAGGAAAGAAGGATGGAAAAATATTTTTAAAAAGAAGGAAACTAGAAAGGTGTCCTCGGTAGAGAAAATCTCCACCAGGTGTGTGTCTGTAACGACCCACAACTGGCTAACCCTCACGTATAGACTGCAAGTGTACCAGATGTGTTCTTCACGTCTCACACAACAGATACACAACAGGAGTTAATTTGGGCTTCAAGTCTATTTTTTAAATAATAGAAGTGAGCAAACTGAGCCACGGACAGAAATGCACACTCACTCACTCACTCACTCACGACCGATCTCATGATCTCCTGGCAGAGATAAAAACATAATAATAAACAAATAAAAAGGAGACTGGGAGGTGAAAAATAACGTGAAAACATGAAAGAAGTTATTTGATAACTTCACATTATGTTGGATATGAATCTGAATCTGTAAAGGCGCCAATATTGTCGGCCAAATATCAAATATTGCAGTAAGAAGTATACGTCTCTCTGAGCATTGTGTGTTTCACCGCTTGACTTGACTTTGTTGCGTTCCACCTACGTACACAAAAATACACAAAACACACATTTTCCTCCCACGGGGCTTTCTCTTCCACATCCACTCATTAGTTACCGTGGACACACTCGCATCACAAACGCACTCCGTCGCCCCACAGCCCGCAGTTGACAGACTGCTGTGTCATTTCCACGTCATCGCAGTCCGTGACGGAGCCACTTCGCTGTGCGACGAGTAGTAAATCCTGCATCAGCAGCGAGTCCTCTCGCGGCCCTGCTGGTGACGGCACGACGTGTCGCTCCTCATCATCATCAACGGACCGACAGCTCGCCGCTTCCCCCCCCCCCCCCCCCCCCCCCCCCCCCCCCCCCAAGCACATCACCGAACTCCTGGCTGCTTCTGGTCTGACCTCCCTCTGTTGGTGTTCGGGTAAAGTGGCGAGTAACTGGCCGGAGTTAATCCGCCGGAGTCACTTTTGTCGGTGTGTTAATCCTCCTCACCTCCTCCTGAGAAGTCTGCTCTGTTTATGTGATTTTAGATTAACTTTGATGGGTAAAGAAAAAGAAAAAGAATTGTCACCGGTTACCACTCGGCTTTAAAAGAACATTGTGAATTTATGAAATTCTAACAAAGTAACAACTAAGTCTTTGCTATTGCTTACGAGTTATGGATTCACACCCATCAGAGTCAATTTAACACTTTTAGATTAGAGCATTTGCCTTAAAGCTGTTTCGGTTCTGAGCGAACAAACAACTCCCCGTCAATACCAAGTAGCTCAGCTGCTATTGGATAGATTAACATGAGCGCAGATATATTCATGTTGTTTACAGGAAGAGGCCCGGTGGCTTTGTTGATACAGTGGCAGTTGTTATAGCGCCACCAGAAGGTCACGGTTTTATCTGATCCGGTTAACTATCTCAACATGTAACATGGATCCAGATGACTTTTGTCATCACCTGACTTTTCTGCCGGCGCCGCAATGAGGTTGACATTTGTGTTCGACAGTGAAATATCTTAACAACTACTGCTTGGGATTGTCATCACATTCAGTCACCTCAGGGTGATTTGTTTCTTCCTCGGTGGTCCTTTAACTTCCATGGCGGCACGGTGATGGAGCGGTTAGCGCCGCCGGCCGCGGCCTTTCTTTGAGGCATGTTAAAAGCTGCATTTCACTGCACCAGTTCTCATCATTCGTGGCTGGACTCAAAGTCTAAACGTGTTCATCATATGTGTTTATTATTATTATTGCTGGTAATGATGCTACTAAGGCCTAATTGAAGCATCACTATTGCTATATTGGTCCTATATGGTCAGGTTTTGTAGTTTTACCTTTCACAGCAAGAACACGTCATTTCTGAAACGTATGGTGTCCACAGCATAACGCCAGCTAATGCGCTTGAATGGTTCTCTACACGTTTGCTCCAGTTCGCCCCCATGTGTCTCACCGTCACAAGCCACTTCAACCGTCTTTACGTTGTCTCTGTAATCTTTAATCTGTTTGTCAAACAATGCGCCATGCTGCGAGACCAACCGGATCAATATCCATATTGCTTTATGAATTATGGCATTGAAGGCCGAGAATATCTATTGATCGGATCATTTAGTTTAATTGGGGGCTTGTTTTTATTGGCAACCGAAATTGAAAGAAATCGAAACTGCGAAATACAAAACTTTGTGATTCAGGAGAGTTATTATTCAAACATTGGTCTGATAACACCTTTAGCATTACGCTTGTGAGTCTCGTATCTTAAATATCGTTTTTTTTCCTGGTTGCTGTAGTGACACAGTTTTCCATAGTCTTTCATCTTTTGATCTGATGTCATCATCTACATGTGACTGTCGGTTGGACCAATCAATAAATGTACTAACCCTATTTTCAAAAAGCCGAATTAATATCCAAAATTAGTAACAACAGCAGGTGCACATGCTGTTTCTCTTCTAGTCCGGTCGTTTTGTTTCACTACCTCACTGCCTCCACTGGAGCTTTCTCAACCCGTCTTCATTTTATTGTGAGCTGATGGACTTGGAAGGCGTCAATGCTCAGATGTTTAATGGAAACCAGGTCGCTAAATTCTCTGTGGAACACACACACACACACACACACACACACACACACACACACACACACACATGATTTGGTTGGGTCTATTTTAGTGGGAATTCATGGAGCACCTATATTTAGTGTGCAGGGCAGTCTCTTTACTGGAACCGAATCTGTGGTAGTAGTGCTGAGTACCAGCTGCCATGTTTTACTCTCAACAGAAGGCTTTCTTTATCGTCATTTCAAAGCCGGATGTTTGTAGGCTGTGTTCAAAAGGTGATCGATTATGAACCATCTGGTAATGATCACGTATCCCGAGGAACAGTGGCAAATTCAGACTGAGAGCCAGTAGGGGTTTTTTTTCCCCAGATTTTTTTAATTTAAAGACAAACAAACTAAACAAGAAACCAAATTACAAAACTTCCCAGGTTTACATTTTCATTTTCATTCGTTGTTCGTCTCAGTTTTTTTCCTATAAGAGTGCCACAGTGTAATCACACCCTGAACACTTTCATACTGAGCCCACTTAGAGCGGTACGTGTAGCGGTGTGTTTTATTCGGCTCAATCACAGTTTTAAAAAAAAGAACCGACGTCATTGTCCTTCCGTGTTCTACGTCATTGAGGTTCCGGGACCTGCTCTGTGACTCAGTCAACAATCTGGTTCCCCGTGGTTTGTCTTATTCCTCCTCTGTTGCAGGATTTGATCCCGGCTGGAGCGGTTCTGTGTGCCGTTTGCATGTCCTCTCTCTCTGTGTCTGCGTGGGTTTCCTCTTGGTGCTCCACTTTTCCTCACACTTCCCAAAGACATTTAGGTCGGGAGTGCAGGAAGCTGTAAATCACCCTGAGGTGCGAGTGTGTGTGTGTGTTTTATTCCTGCCCTTGTTATGCGTGTTGGTGCACATTCATGCAGAAAGCTTAACGCTTTTTACGATAAAGGTCGAGGACAAGAGTTAGATTTACAGTTGTTGTGTTTTTTCTTCCTGAAAGCAACAATGGAACTGTGAAAACAAATAATGAAACCATAAAAGGTAAATATTAGTAAAAAAAAAACGAGAGTTAGAGACTAAGAGACCAGGAGGAGGGAGGTGTCGACAGCTTGTCTGTCAATGCACAGATTGAATAATACTTCACTGAATATGTATTTAAAAAAAAAAAGGAAGTAGGCTTAGATGATGGGTAGATGCATAGATGAGCCTCCTTTAGTACCTGGCCTACTTTAAACTTCCACTTTTGTCAAACGTCCCCAGTGAGAATACTTTTATCAATTTTATCGCAGCTTGCATGTATTTCTCTGTCTGTGTGTGTGTGTGTGTGTGTGTGTGTGTTTTCAAAGCATGCCAGAAAGTGAGCTTTAAAACCAGGACTCTCGACACCTGAGAGCAATTATTGAGTAATTGGGTAATTAGTTTTGATCAATGGCCCTATCAGCCACCCGCAGATATATTATGGTCATTTTGTAATACAATTATAGTAAACGTAACTGCAATCCTCTTTGATTTACTCTTTAAGATCATATTCTCTCTCTCTCTCTCTCTCTCTCTCTCTCTCTCTCTCTCTCTCTCTCTCTCCGAGGCAACCGACGATTAAAAATGCTTCACATGTTGGAACCGAAGCAAAAATAACCCCAAAGATATCAAATTCAAAATGTTGGAAATCACCTCGCACATGTCCATTACCCAGAAATCACGATTACAGGAGCACCACGGTCGGTCTGCACCCCCCCCCCCCCCTCAGCTGACCCAGCTCTTCAAACACTACCTCCCATTGAACGCGTACGAGGAAGCATTGATTACATTCCGTCTGTCTTATCTAATCCCGTCGAGTACATGAGCCGCTAATGCTTAAATCAAAATCAATGCATAACTTAATCATTCAAACTCGTCTCTAATTTGTTTGTCACAATCGATCGGCCGCGGCCCGAGCGCGCCGTCTGCCTCTCTCTGCGTCAATTAAGGTGTGATGTGAGCAGACTGTAGCTGCCTGGGGGGGGGGCTGGAGGTTTACGACCGGCGCCGCTGACATTATGATCTATCAAATGTTATGACCTTCGGGATATTAAGTAGAGCTAATATGGAGGTAATAGTTGAAATGAAACGACAGGATTGATTTCTCATTTCACACGCAGCTGTGCGTGTTGAGCGGAATGAGATTGGAAACATGGATATCGCTCATTTTACACCGATGCATTTATATCGTCAATATATATAGTTTAACATAATGTCCCACGGGCTGTACGGCACCTGCTATAAATTCAGAGGCTCATATTTAGTACATGCGTTCGGTGTGAAGTCACGGCCGAGGACGGACTGAATCTGCACGGACGTAAAATGAATTTCTAAAGCGCTGAAACGCGCCGTAGCGGCGCTGCTCATACAGAGGGGTTGAGCTGCATTCTAGCCAAAGTTGTTTACATTGAACATCATTTTCTAGCAGCATTGAAGAAATAGTTTTTTCCAATATGCGTTCAACTCGACCTTCAATGTAAAGCGGCTTACAATGAGCGTCACTTAGAATACTTACGCTATAAGCATGCCGGCGTTGAAGATCGTGCAAACTCAAAGCCGCGGCGTCTCCACTGCAGATGAAACAAATGCTCCACAATAACAGCACAACTCCCTCTACAAGAATCCATCTTTCTATTGACAGCCCGGATCCTTTCATCCTCGCCGTTCCCACGTGAAAATCCCGTGTCAGCAGTGGCGAGGCGATGAGAACCTCGGGCAGTAATTATGGTCCACATAAAGCAGCGGCGTGAAAGGACTCTTTATTCTGGACCGTATACGTCGGCTCAACGCCGCAACCGAGGACGCGGCGGTAGATCGTCTCATGCAACGCACATGCAACGTCAAAGGTCCTCGCCGAAGCCCGGGCTCGCTTCACGCTCCCCTCTTATTGGTCCCTTTGGAACAAATTAAACGCAAAAAAAAAAAACCTGCCTACGTCGCTGAGATTTACAGGTGTCGAGGTGGTCCCCTTTCAACAGCCTGAGGCCTGATGCGGTTTCAGCGTTTTATCGGCTTTGAGGGATTTAAGTGGTTTTAAGTTGCAGTGGCAGAAACAAAGAGCCATCGCTCCAATGACTGTGTCCAGGAAGATCCCTTATCAAACCGACTAACGTATTGCTCTCATGGGGAAGCTTTGCGTCTAACATTTCAGTGATTTTTTTTTTTTTTTTGTGTAACACACTGGATACGCTTCATCAACCTGAAAACAAAAGCTCCTCTTTTGAGCAGCTGACATTACCGAGATTCAAGGTTATCACCCAGCAGCGATGACATATACCGCCCACTGACCTCTGACCCCACAGCCCCCAACTTCATTTGCCCTTCCGCCAAATTCAAAGGCATTTAAATGTCTCTCCAACCATTGGGTGGAAGTCATTTGCTTGAAATGTGCTCATAAATCCAGCCAAGTGCTGAAGCTTTATGAGGAATGTTGGGTTTATCCGCAGAGTCAGGGGTGATCGCTGTCTTTTATTTAAACTTCCAACACACACACACAGACACACACACACACACACACGGCCCAATGTGATGAGGCGGAGTGTGTTGGGACTCGCTGCAGATTTAGGAGTAATAAAGGCATCGCCAGCATTTAGTCGATCACTTCTTACCTACCAACATCGCTACCCGCTGAGATCTGAGCCCACGGAGACACATGTGAACTTCTAGGCCCCAAACTTTATTTAACCTGATTAAAAATTCATGTTTCTTAAGCTCCTTTTGATATATCTGTCTCTCCACAGTATTATCGGTACGAAGAAAAAAGATAAAGTTAGATCTTCTTACGGTACCGACGCGTTGGCAGTAAACGTACATTTGGGTGCATGAAATCCTGAGAACCGTGTTCTGTGCCAAAGACTGCACTCTCAGCCCACATGGAGAATTTGTTTCCAGCTTGTAACGTGATATCGAGGAAAATATATTGAAAGGGTTTGTGTTTATTTGTTTGGGGAGAGGGTGGGGGGGGGGGGGGGGTTGAGTTTCCCTAAAAAGCAAGAGAATTCATGTCCTGAGATAATACTTCTCTGCCTCTGACACCAGAGTCCGCCATGATGACCATTCCTTACAGAAACATGAATTGGGACTGGATATTACTCTTCAGTATATTTACATATATTAACATATTTAAGTCTATAAACTTGAAATCAAGTTTACCTGGCACTACTGGCCACAGCGTGCACCATTGTTAACACTAACCTTGTGATTCCTTGTTGGGCAGAAATTAACATCTTTTCTATAAAAGTCATAGTTGCATAATAACTCTAGCTAGGTCAGTGTATTGTATTTATTGTCAAAGCTATCATCATGATACTGCAGTTGTGATCAAGGACTGCCCTTGGTGGTGCGTTCAGCGATGCTCTGACATCTGAATATTGATTGTAAGCTGCTAGTGAGCATTGCCTTCACAAGCTCTCCAAAAAAAAACTCCAATCCATATGACAGTTGGACTTTATTGGTTGTTTCTTGCTGTTGTATAGCTAGGCGGCTGATGGCTCAGAGGGGGCTGTGGCTCTAATCGGAAGATCGGCCGTTCAATCCCCCGCGGTCCGCCTGTCTGAGCGTCTTTGGGCCAGATACTGAACCCCAAAGTTGCTCTCTTGAGGCTGTGCCATCGATGCGTGACTGTGTATAAATGTGGCACCTGTATGGAAGGGTAGATGTGGATGTACAGCGCTTTGAGTGGTCACTAGGCACTATATATATATATATATATATATATAAACGCAATTCCATCAATCACGTCGCGTATCAAATGTGTAAGTGTCCTTGAACGCACCAACAAGAAAATGAGCTTGCGGATACATTACATAGCAGGAGAGCTTTAAACAGTCAGTGTATATGATGTGTAGGTAATGGACTGAAACGTACAGCTTGGCCTTTATGGCGCACCAACTCTTCTTCATGATGTAGAACCTTAAATGGATGTGTTTAACAAAAAAACAATCCACTCACAAGGTGGCATCGCTTCCAGCGTGTTCTGTAATTGGACACAAATCTTCTCCAGGGGCTCTTACACTGAGGTGTATCGCTGGAACCTTCACAGATAAAACATTTCGTCTCCCCTCCTTTCACTTCTAACAACCCTGAACCCATCTGCATTCAGAAGGTGATGGAGAGATACGGTGAGTGAAGCTTGGAGCGGCCCGGCAGAAGGGAATGAGCAGCGGCCTTCGTCTTTGAGTGGAATCGATTGCTCGTACGAGTCGGAGGGGGAAATGAGAGGGATCTGACCACCGTTGGATTGGCTGAAATCCCTCACGGACAGAATCATAACAAGGGAGAGAGCTTACGGCCCGAGAGTGAGTTTGTGTGATAGATTTGTGGCGGAGCGATTGTAGGAGCACGGCGGCGATGGTTAGATAGCCTTTTGTTCAAGTACCTTCTTCTTCTTTTCTTCTTCTCTGGGGGGGAAAGTTACCAAGCACTTTGCTGATTTCAATGTTTTTATGCAGTGCTGCATAAGATGAATATTGGCATCACCGTTCAAACTCGCATCAGCAAAGGATCACGACAGTATCATCGTTTCTAATGCGGTGACATGGATTGTTCGTTGGGTGATCAAAGAGCGTCTGAACCTCAAACCCAAAAAGTTGCGGTGATGGTTGGGCGAACAAAAAGCTTCTTATTTTAACACCAGATTGCGGTTCTCATCCTTTTTCCCACCAACAGTCAGTGTTTGTTTCTTTTCATCAAGACCATGCATCCCTAACCTTTACCGTGTTGTTTGAGTTGCTTTATTGAACCCTTAAACAGAGAGGCGGCAGATCCTCCATCCATTATCTTTACTGCTTTTTATGAAGAGGTGGAATGACATTGAGCAGGATTGAGCTCTGTCTATTGGTGCGGCCCTCCGCAACAGTACCGGTCTCTCATGTGGCCCCTTGGGGGAAACATAATTGCCCACCTCTGCTCTAAAGAGAGGCGTCCAGGAGGCAGCCTGACCACCTCAGCTGACCCCCTTTTTTTCGACGCGAAGCAGCAGCTCCTCTGATCCAAGCTCCTTTTCGGATTTATGAGCTACTCAACCTCTCTCTAATGCTGAGCCCAGCCACCCAACGACGGAAGCTCATTTTGGCCGCTTGTATCCACAATCCTTTCGGTCGCTACCCAAAGCTCGTGACCGTCGGTCAGGGTCGGATCAGAGGTGGACTGGTAAATCAAGAGCTTTGCCTTTGCGGCTCAACTCCTCTTCGCCCACGACGATCCGGTACAACGTCTTCATCACAGCTTACGGCGCACCAGACTGCCGGTCCACCTCACCCTCCGTTCTACCCTCCCTCTTGATCAAGACCCCGAGATACTTGAACCCCCTCGCTTGGGGGGCAGTGACTCACTCCCAGTCCAGAGGGCGTAATCCACCCAGAGGTGTCGGATCAGAAATCGTTTTATATCAATCAACATCTAAACAGTCTAATGGGTCATTTGGTCGATTGGTTCTATGACCGTGATCTTTCCGTATCGTTAACAAACATAAAGGTGGCAGAGTAGAGAAAACACTCCTATTACTCTTTTCCGTCATTTTGGAAGATGAATGACGACTTCTTGGACTGTTTTCGTTGATGGATTCTAAGTTTCTTTTTGCTGCTCTGTTAGTAGATGACTAAGCTCTTTTCAGAACAGTCAATGCATCATGATTGTTTCTCTATCTGTTGCTGTCTTCTAAGCTTTAACCAGGAAGTAACATACACTCTGTCACAGTTAATCAGTTAAGAGGTCACTGGCACTCGAGATACATTACTGCCTAATGACTTCATGTTGAATACTTCTTTGTTCGCGTACTGTGCCATATTTTCTTTCAATCTGCGTGTTCTGCACAGATCTGATTAGTTATTGTAGATCAGGGGTATTCAATTAAAATTCCAAAAGGTCCAGATTGAGAAAATCTCCTCGTGCAAAGGTCCGGAACATTACAATAATATCTAACTTGCGCTATTTAGTGCCATATATATATATATATATATTCAAGAAGTCTAGTAGTAGTAACGTCTCTGTGTAGTCAACAACTGTTAAATCAAATAAAGAAAGTACACATCAATTATATTTTAACAATTTTCAAATTGAACTGGATGGATTATAAATAATACATAGAAATACATAAATAAATGTTCTTCTCATTTCAAGTAAAATAAGGGCTGGATTATAGAATAACTGACATAACTGAAAACTTTCAAAAAATGTGCATCTTAAGAGGAAATGGTGCATAGTTACAAAATCATTTCACCTCAGGTTGATAGCAGACCACCTCAAGGTGTCACTCAGAGAGAACCAGGACATTCTGATGAAGCATTTCAAAATTAAAGCCCTTCAAAATCGCGGGAAGAATGAACCTATAAGAGTCTGTTCATTGTTGGTTAAAGTCTCTGGTCTCTCTGGTCTCTCTGACCACTTTTCTCTTTTTGAAGAACGTCATGTGAAACAACTTCTCTGACTCACGTAATTATTCACTTGCCCTTTCGTTCCCTTTCCTCGTCTCGGTCCGGATCCGGACCGCGGCCCGCCTGTTAGTGCCTCCTGCTGTAGATGGATGCTTATTGAGCAGGAACAGCTCTGTAGAAGAGGTTTTAAGACATCTCTAGCTGCTGGATGGTTCTCATGTGATCAGGACGCTGTGAATGCCTGCTGAGGTAAACTGTATTCTTAAGAGGACAAGGCAATTGAATAGTGCCTCTCTAGGTACCGAATTAGTGCATGTAATAGGGTGAGTTACTCTGTGAATGTACACTCGCAGCTTTTTCATTTTTAATGATGAGCGGAAAACTAAGAGCAGTTCGCAAATGGCAGTTTGAACTGATTTTATGTACCATTCAAACGCGGCTAATGCTTGCAGGGCTCAATTTAAGGAACTATCGGAGCCGAAAAGGACTTCCATCCCTGACCGGGTTGGCAAAGGGGCAGAGACTTAACAGGAGGAGGTGGGGGTGGAGGGGGGGGGTCCGCCGCGGTGGCTTCGCTGGAAATGGAGGCCATAGATGTGTTTGTTTGGGGATTAGGCCTGGGATTAGGCCTCTAATTCCCCTCCCTCGTGTGCATAATTGAAAAATGGGTCTGCCCCGTCGAAGGAGGATGAGAGGCCGCGGAGCCTGAGCCCCTCGCAGCCGCTCGATTTTTAGGCTTGACAAGCTCCGAGGCAGCGAGAGAGAGAGAGAAGAGGAGGAACTTTTAACAATGAGTCTCCGTCAAACCAAAGCCCACAATTGAAATCCTCTCAGCTTGCGCAGAGTCGGTCTGTCCCTCCGTCTGTGTCTGTGAGGGATGAGCTCTCATGCCGCAGCAACAAAGTGACAGACAGCTGCATCCAACCTAGCTTTTTTTTTTTTTTTGTTCCTCGCCTGCGAGGAGAGAGTCGCTGTCATCATTGTAGTCTTGTAATGGAGTGCCTGTCTCCTTGGATTCGTTTTTCCTGCACTTTGTACTTCATTCCCTGCTTGCCCCTTCTAGACTAAGCACTGGCATCTGCTGGAAATTTGCCGCATGGTTTTTTTTCTACGCGTGACCCCCCCCCCCCCCCCCCCCCCCGTAACACGGTATAACCGTGTAATTGTGTGGCTAATGCGGAGATCTACATGAATCCAAGGCCTCGAAGTCCACTGGAGGTGCCGGAAGTCCACTGTAATTGTGTTTTACATCCCTCTGCGCTTTAGTTACATCTGGTGCTGAACGATGGCATAGCAGCGTGGATGATGAAGCTACCGGAGATGTAAGACCATAAATCACATCAGATGCCTTCGAGCTGCGTGAGACTTTAGCAGCAAGGGTATCTTTTATTTGTCAAACGCACATGTGAAAATCTCCCCCGCTTTACTATAAGGGGGGTAATATGTTCGAAAATGCGGCCATAAATCCATCCCGTCTGTCCAGGGTTTTGTGAGAAATGTTGGTTTTATCCACGATGTTCTCTCTTCCCGCGTCAGTCCGAGTCAAGCGCGTCCCGGAATCATTCCCGTCTTTTATCTTAACTCTTGACAATACGCACCGGGCGCTTTTGATGAGGCCGGTGGCGTCGGGAGCTCGCTGCAGATTGAGCCGTCGCTTTTCTGAGAGCTCAGCGTAGCCTGATAACGGATACGATTACACTCTGACACCCAGATGCTGCTCATCTCGGGGCCGAATAGACTCACTCATCTCTAATCTGAAAACTAAAGGGGCGAGCGATAGACCACATGTATTCTTTACAAACCTGAGTGAATCAAGAAAGTTCCTGGAAAGCTGTGTTAACTTGGATCACACCTGAGTCTAATAGTCAGCAGTATTTAGATACAAAAAAAATCTGTCTTGTTTGAATAATTAACGCTTTCCTCACCTCCAACAGCTATTCTCATGGTGCCTGTGAGCCGGCGCTGCTGGGTAGCCAGGAGTGAAAGCCTCTTGCAGCTCCCTGTTATGAATTTATGGATAGTAACAGTATGAATGTAAAGTAGGCTGTTGATGAAAAAGAGTACCTCTGCGCGGCAAACTCTCCCTGGATGAATAAAGGTTAAAAAACACCCAATTCTGTCAGAATCCGGCTTAAACCTGAATTAAAATGATCTTTTGATGCTTTCGGGGATCCCAGACAAGAAGCGCCATCGATCATATCGTCTCCCTACTCGGCCGGCCGAGATGAGGAAGGTGTCGGTAAGACATTTGATCTCTTCTGCAGCTAATTATGAGTTAGGCTATTAAATGTTGCGTTTCTACTCGCTCAGGCCTAATTAATTACATGCATTTGTCCACCGAACCGCAGACATTTAATTGAAGCGGATTTTGAAAAAGAGAGTTTATCAGAACGGCAGGAGGGTTTTCACCTTTAAAGAGCCTGAAAGGCGTGTGATTAGATGAGAGCGAGTGATGACCTTTTTTTAGTCCCCCCCTCCCCCCCCCGTACACCTTAATTAAAATTCATCCTCTCAGGCCAAAAAGACTTTTTCTCCGTTTGGGTGACGCATTCCCTTGAATGAAAAGGCAAATTAAATGTGACCGATTCTACATTCAGCAAAATGAACAGTCGACGCTGTTTCACTTGGCTTGGACTGTAGGAAAGTAGCAGCGTTAGTCTGTGGAAACTCAAATGTGTAAGATCAGCCACCAAGAATGAGACCGAGCTACATCTTATATACGTAGACGGACTTTGATCGATTTGGCCATTTGTTGTTTTTTTTGCAAAAACAAGCTATGAACACAACATCGACATCATTTGGCTTACGTGTTAACAGTTGCTTCCACTTATACACTTTCAAGCATCATTGTGCGTCAAACATGTCCGACATGCTGACCCACTCCTGAGTCCTGAGGGGGGGGGGTAGCCACTGGGAGTAACATGCAGTCGTGGCTGGACCGGTACAGGTTACCCACATTACCCCATAATAACTTTACACTACAAATAATAGTTTTCTGCTATATTAATGCACTGAATTTGGAATTTAGCACCTTTTTACAGGAAAAAAAATCCAACTGTAAACTCTAAAATCTGTCTGTACTCCTAGAATTGTACCAATGCTGGTACATTTAAACTCCTGTAATCATTCCAGATCATTTAAAGGTATAACACGTAGTCACGTTGTCGGGAGCGGATTGTGTCATGGCAGCCCAAGCCTCACTTCATCCTGATGTGGTCTGTCTGCTCTCTCTCTCTGTCGGTCACTGACTCACCGATACAGCAGAGAGACTGACGGGGACAACGTGTAAAAAAACAAACCACAGAGATGTAACAACCATTTCTGCACCGCTCTGCATCAGATGCTCCAGCGGTGTGCGACTGAAGGATAGCGTGTCGGTGTTTAATAGGTGTTCCTGGTGTTAATCTGCTGTTGATCTGATTGTACAGAGGTGTTGCTGAGAACTATGGCTTCTCTTGATAAAATGTCCCCATGGGAACAGAACACCCCAAACCATAAAGAAGGCTATTAACCCAGACGCTCTGCACTCTGCTCCGCCGTGAGGCTTTGTCCGTCATCACTGCCGTTCCCTCCGGCCCGCTACACCTCTTGATTGCTGCCATGATAGCGAGGCAGATAGTGTGACGGGAGGAGTTTTCTCCAGCCTCCGCTTTTCGTCTCCTTTTTAAAATGCTAAAGTCCAAAATCATTAGTAATTAGCATTAATATAGCAGCAAACGACTATTTGCAAAGCGACCCGAGGGCGAGGAAGTCTGAGAGACGGACTAACACGTTGTTGATTTTGCTGGTTTTCTTGTGGGCATCGCTGACAATAACAGAAACTAAATATTTCCAGCCTCATCCTCTAATTTGAACCCATTAATTGGGGGGAAAAAAATGCTAAATCTTTCAGCACAATATAGCTATTTCTGTAATCCGCATGCCCCAAAATCTATTTATATTCACGGCTACCCTAACTAATTAATGTAAATCTACATCTCCAATAACTGAAATTTACCAAATTCTCATGTTTATTTGAGAGCATCAAATGTTTTCCACTGAATTATATAAACACCTCAGGGCAGTAAGTGTCGACTGTGATCCCACCAACTGCAGCTTCTGTACGTCTCTGCTCTCATAGACACAGACAGCTTTTCATTTCCTATAAGTCAAAGGGAACAGACTGAATGTTAAATCGCTATAAAATGTAGGAAAAGATAAAATGCCGCTGTTCATATCGGATGACGGCGCAGTATTGCGAGCCTGAGCGTAGCCCCTCCCCCTCCCTGCGGTGCAGCTGCAGGTTTACACATTACGTTACCAAGCCGACGACAACGGACACACTGCGTGATTGTGGCTGCAGGGCTGCTGTAATTGGAACGGACAAGGTCAAGTGCGGCGGTCCCGGTTCTGAAGAGAGCAGAGTGTGCGTTTTTTTTCTTTCTTTCCTCCCGCTCTAACTATGATGCCTACGCGGTCGGACATCTGTTGAGACAACACCGCGGCTGTGCTGCCGGGCAAGCATCGGGCGATCGGAGGGGTCGGTGGCGTATAAATCTTCACTCGCACAAAACAACAACAACAAAAAAAAAAAAAAAACCCGGACGTGTTTACGTTGAAAGGAACTGAGGAGAAGTGAGAAGAAAACATGTTTACCAAGCAGTGATGAAATCGGAGAGCATATTTCATCAGAGATCATAACTTTGTAAACATGTTTACTCAGCAGGAACTGTCTGTGCTGGACTGATAAGGGTTTTGTCCTCAAACGCAATAGAAGACATCAGGGACGCTGGGCGTCTTTGGAAAGTTGGCATGGGGGGGGGCCCTCGGGGGCCCTCAGGGGCCCCTCAGAGTGACGTTCGCATGGAGAGCTAGCTTGTGTTTGCAGCAGTGTAGTGAGCCCGGGTTAAGATAACACGAGCTACATGAGGATGTAACATTTGTCTGTCAGTGATTAGTATTCTCAGTAAAGGTGGAGTGACGCTTAGGCTTCATGGATTTCCATTATTCATCAGGACTGTGGGAAGACCCTGTGTTTGTTTGGAGCCCATGGGAAAGGCCTTCCAAGAACTTCCTGTTGGGCAGAAACCTTCTTTTTTTTTTTTTTTTGTGCAACTCTTAAAAATCAAAGTGCTGTCTCTTCAAAAAAAAAAAACTCTGATGCTCTGGTCTGAGACGGTGAACTTCGGTTGTCAGCCGGTTAGATCAGAGAGACGGTCACGTTGCTGAAAGGTCAAAGATTTCCTCCAGCAAAAATACCCAGAATCCTTCACCTGTATGTCAGTTTGGCCGATGGCCTTCGCCTAACATGAATACCATTACAGCTTTTCAGGCTGTAGCACTGTATTACGTAGAGCAAAGTGACAGCCTTAGATGTGTACTACCAAAGAAGAAACATTTATTTTGAAATCAAAAGTTGCATTTTTCTACGTTTGATCCGATTTCCTCAAAGATGATGGAGCGTCTCGTGTTTGTAAAGTACCTAAACAAAGCAGATGGATAGTTCCCATTAGCAGGAGCCTGGATAATAACCAATATAACCTCGTATTTCTATGAAAACTCTAAATAGTTCTGCGATTGATTTGCTTTTGAACACTGGGCCCAGCAGCATCTCTTTGTTCCGTTACTGTATTTTAATTCGGCAGCTGGGAAAAAGATCCGTTGGGAGGATTTGGTCAGTAGACACATTGGTTTAAACTATTTTGTAAAAGGTGTTGCAATATTTTTTTTAATATTTGGCAGCACAATATCTCACCTCCACCAGTGTCTCATTACTGTTGTCTCGATGGCACAGAGGAAGGAGATCTTTGGACGCACAGGCAGTTAGTGGGATCGCTGTGTTGCTGCTTAACATTAAGAAAACAAAGACTTCTCCTATGATATTCATAAGAAGATAAATTTATAAATTTTTAGCATTTAACATTTTTTCCACAGGTCCAAACATCGAGCATAAGATGGTGTTGTTGACTTCCACAGATTTTTCTCTCTGCACCATCAACAGACTATTAAAGCTCACTAGTCATAACTACAGGCTGTGTATTAGAGGTGAGCCATATGGCGAAGATATCATATGACAATATTCAGGCCCGATCTCATCTTTCACGTTTGGTTTTTAGACTACTTTGCACGTTACTGAGCAGTAAAACCAAAACTATTTAGCCACTTAAACTATTTAAAAGAATCAGAATTCCGCTTTCAAATTAAAACTTTCAATTCAGTTTAAAGTTTTCTCTTCACATCGGCATGAACTGAATCCACTGAAGACACACGTCCCTTTAAAGACCCCGTGGTGAAGACCACCAGGAGCCAAACGCTGAGTTGACCACGTGAGTTGCCGTATGACTGGTTGCTGACAATCAATGTTGACAAGTCCAGTGCTCCCTCGACATGAAACGCACCAGGGCTACATCACATCACTTTCAGCTAAAAACACGTACACACTTGAACTTCTCCTGTGTGTGTGTGTGTGTGTGTGTGTGTGTGTGTGTGTGTGTGTGTGTGTGTGTGTGTGTGTGTGTGTGTGTGTGTGTATGTGTCTGTGAAGAGCCTAAACGCCGTTATTGTCTTGTCTTGTTCGATCCATAATCCTCACTCGTCCCTGACTCCTGCTGCTTAAAGTAGAGATAGCGAGCGTTTGCGTTCGGGGAGATTTTTCTATATATATCGGCGACTCTTATCATTTAGCGGCGGCGGCGGCGGCGCCGTTGCTCCGCCCGTCTGCAGGGGAAACACCGGAGCCAAAGAACGGCAGCTGCAGCGCGACACCAACAGCGTCTTTGTAAAGGCAGATTTGAATGTTCACTATCCCACACCTCACTGTGTGTTGGCAAGAAGCTGGCGATACAATCCGTATCACGATACAGGGGTTCCAGTTGTGATATATTGCGATATTGTAATCAAGGCGATATATTGTGACGGCATAAAGAACACACCACCTTCTGTTTGCAGTCCTGACAGAGGGATTTGCATTCATCACAGTCCCTGTAACATCTTTTTAATGTTTTTAAGAATTGGCACAGCATCACCATATATATTAAGGCGATACTCCAGTGTCCTGATCATTTCCTACACAGAGCACTAACTACCGGTGTCTACCTGTGGATCAACCTGCTGTGGTGCAGTGAATCTCTGGTAAACACCGTCTCAGCTTACTATTCCAGCCTGAATCACAAATTGCTGTGTGCCTGCGATGCGTTAAATCTGTACGTTTCTGGAGGGTACGATTTTTGGGCTCCTTCTTCTTCTTCTTATTTATTTTTCCGTCTGATTCTCCTGGATTGTGACTCGGCGGAGCGTGACGCGCCGGATACCGTGGCGGAACACACAATCTTCTTACTGTCGTATTGTAAACAGATGGAAAAAGGGAATGAAACATGACGCGGCATCAATAAGCACAAAACGGCCCATATTGTCCCTCTTGCGTTGTCACGTCTCTGCATGCTTCCTGCATGGCGGGAAATAAAGGAGCAGGACGGCGGTTCTTCATAGCGACTCCTCTCAGGAGAGTCTAAACAGACACTGTGGTGCTGTGTTAAGGAAAGCGTTGCTGCTGGAGAAGTGGATGTGTTTTTTTGTTTTTTAACCAAGAGGTATTAAAGGTAATTATGCCAGCAAGATAAACATAATTAGCACGGCATGAAACTCCTTGCCTTTTTTTCCCCGTGAATTTTTCCCGCCACTAATTATCTCGGTGTGGCTGAACGGTTTGTTGGCCCGTCGTAAGGATCTATCTGTTTCCCGTAACGATGCTTTATCTGCATTCCGTCAGATACCGCCGAGCTAATGTGCCCCGAGAAAAAGAGCCACTCGAAGGGCCGCTTAACTCCGTCGTCTGTTCACCAGCGCGTGTCAAAGTTCACCGCGAGCGACGACTATTTAGCCCTGGATCTCCGCCGGTGTTTCCCATCTCCCTGCTGGACGCTGCAGGGATTTCAAGTAGCAGCGCACTTCACGTAGTTACTGAAAGTACGTGGCTGGTTTCTAAACTTCCCTCTCCAGCCGCCCCCCCCCCCCCCTCCTTCGGTGGTGACAGCCGACTGTGTTCCTGCATGGCGGCGACTCCCTCGCGGAGTCGAGTCACATCTATTTATAAAAGTGCTTTTAACAACCGGGGTTTGTCACAAAGTGCATCACAGAGGGAATGACGGGAAAAAAGAAACGAGCGCATCACAGAGAGGATGATGGGATGGAGGGAGATGGCGTATGGTGATGTCAGCCAACGACAGCCTTTATGTGTGTGTGTGTGTGTGTGTGTGTGTGTGTGTGTGTGTGTGTGTGTGTGTGTGTGTGTGTGTGTGTGTGTGTGTGTGGATCACTAGCAGAAGGGGGGGGGGTGTATGGTGCATGCAGGTGTGTCGCAAAACTCCTAGCAACCCCACCTGTCTCCATGTTGGAGGTCTGTATAGGGACACGATTCATCATCACTCACAACCTGCAGTTCTGGTTTCCTCCTGTTGTTTTTAACGGTTCTCAGATGATAGTAAACTGTACGATTCCCATTATGAATATGTCATACATCAAAATGACGCATTCTTCAGTTTTATCTCGGCTGCATTCAACAGAATTAGCTAGAATTTAGATAAATACATGTTGTTATAACCACAGTTATTACTGCATTACATAACGCCAGCTTAGTGCAGATATTTTATTTGGTAATACTTTATTTAACCTCCCATTATTGACAACGAGACAATTGTATATATATATATAATTATTTATAATAATATGGTTGTAACATGTATAATATAACTGTACCATTCTGTATTTGTACTGTTATGACAGATTAAACTATTGTGACATTTTCAAACGATCACATTAAGGTTTATTATTTGGTCGACCAGATATTTAAAGAGGACGCATCGTGATCATTTTCAAGTTTACAGTTATTGTTTTGGGCTTCTGCTCTAGATTGTGTTTAAATGCTTAAATGTTCAAAAAAACGCCTTCTTTTTCTCACACTGTCTGAATGAATATAGCTGTATTCAACATCTGTCTGAAACGCTCCGTTTCAGCGCCTGTCTCTTTAAGCCATCCTACCGAAAAAAAGAAAAGGTCTGTTCTGCTCTGATTGGCTTGTGAGAAAAATATGGTAAAACTTTGCAAAAGTAGTTTTCAAGTCAGGGAAGGTGATACTTAGATGGGGGGGGGGGTGTATAAAAATAAGTGTGTTTTTGTTATTTCACAGTTTGTGGGTAGATACTCATATTTTCATGATATGTCCCCTTTAAGGTGAAAGCGGTCCACTTTTTCTGGACATCCAGCAGTGATTTCACGATTCCTGAAAACAACATCTTGTCCAGATAAACTTGATAAAGTGAGAAAATACTCTGAAAGGAGATACACAAGTGTAGTTTATTTTCCTTTTGCAACTGTCCTGTTGAAGTCTTGGCATAAGCTCATGGTAGGCAACGCTGCTCAGGCATTTTGTCAAATGCCTGAGACTAGAATAAATGGGTAGAGGGACTTTGGGGACTGAGCAGTGGAGCAGGAGAGAGAGGGGGGGGGGGGGGGGGGTGCAGAATGCTGACATCTCCCACTTACAGCCTCGTCATTTCTTGAGGCTCTCAGGCAGCCAGGGGGAATGAATACAGGAGGACAGAAGAAGAAAAGGTGTTCACAGCGGCGTCCCAGTGCTGCGATGCTGCTGCCTCAGCCCCGCGTGTCACTCCGAGTGTCACCCTGATTAATGAGCCCCCGGCCCCCCCCGGGCCCCCAGGCCCCCGTGAGCCCCTCTCACTGGGACAACGCAAGATCAATACACAATGAAAGTCCGCTCCACAGAACCCTCCCCTGTTCACGGGCCGCTGTCGGTTTGTTGGAGACGTCGAGTGATTGAAACGTTCAGACGGGAGTTCTGTGTGTTGCTCAGACGCACTTACAGCATCTTGAAACGGTTCAAAGTTGAAAACGGCGATTTGAGATTCTGTATCTCGGGAGTCGGCAGACACATGCTCTCTGATACGAGACACACGGTACAGTGCCTTCAAACCCAAGTGCCCTACGGCACAAGCTCGGCGCTCCTAAGAAGAGACAGCGAGCCTCTAAGAAGCGTGTCGGTGTGTGATTTAGCCCTTTTTACTCTCACTGTCTGGCTGCATCTTTTTAATGAACTTTTTCATTTTCTGCCGTTTGTATTGATACCCTCTTCCCCGTCGAGACAAACCCGTCGAAGGTCTCGCCGGGGCTTTAATTGCTTTGGCAGGAGCACAAGTCTGTCTCCTGCACAGATTTGGGACCAGCCGGGGTCGATGGCTCAGGGTCGATATTGTTTTGTGTCGAGGAGAGAATGGGGGGGGGGGTTTGACAATGTCTGTATTTACGAGCCC